>NC_137235.1:25090665-25385665 GCF_949987685.1 Ammodytes marinus
CACGTCTGCAGCGATGCTCCCCTTTACCTCAGGAGGCTCGCCTATTTTTTTCTGACAGCCGCGCGTCTCTCTCGGGTCTCTCTGCTTTAGCTGATAGAGAAATACTCTGCTGAGAGTCATATTGACTTCATACCGGCAGCTTTCGCTGTATTTTCACCATTTCCTGGTGTGTCCCTTTCAAAATAAAACTTCCAACAAGCGAAAATGTGGCAAAAAAAGAAATTAAAAAAAAGGCAATGGGGCGCACAGATTACTGCCCAGACTCAATATTAGACTCAATATAAATCATATGCATCATAAATGACACGAAATAACTTCATTTTTAATGGGAATTATCTATGAAAACTTTGTGTAGAAAGATAGGGCTTTTAGAAGCAGCGCTGCAGCAGCAGCAACTGAGACGTTTCATGTGTGTCCGAGAAAAGTCCGAGAGACGCAGCAGTAAGGTAAGGCGACGCGCTCCAGAGATAGACGCAGGATGTGTCCAGCTGCCTCCGGAACAGCAATAGATACTAGGGGACTCCCATAATGGTTTCGATGTGGGGTGAATCGTGCTGCAGGAAATGTTTCCTTCACCTCCAGTGACAATTAAAAAGTGAAATGGGTTTTTTGCTAGGACGACCGGTGACACAGGGGAAAGAAAGGAGCCCGCTTCACAGCTGTGCACGCTGTCAACATGAGTTAAATTGACAGTCGTAGGTTTATGCATGATGTCAATTTTGACAATGATGTTATCGCAAAACAAAGGCAATCATTTGACAGGTGGGAAATGTTGGTTTATAACCCCATGTGTTTGTCAGCCGGGAAGGAAGTGTCAATGACAAGCCGGCACTGATGCAACCTGGAGAAACAGCAGATGAAGAGCAAACTTCCTGTGTGGCCTAATCAGGCTCCTAGCCACCGGTGCTACACACACACACACACACACACACACACACACACACACCGCTCTCTGTGTGTAACCCTATTATTTCACACACACTCACAAAAAGTCTCAAAGGAGATAGACAAATTGATTGTAGTCTCCATTCCTTGTCCTTGACGCCTTTAAAAAAGTGCAAGGATAACTATACCATATTCATAATTCATCGCACCGTGCCTTTTTAAATGAAGCGATGATGGAGCAAGTGAGGAGTCATTTGAAAAGCAGAGCTAAAGCGGGCAATCAGCTCCGGGTGATTTGTCAATGGCAAGCAATTCATGTTTAGGGCTGTTGTGCAATGCCCTACAGGTAAACATGGGGGATGAGGGGGTGGGGGGTGGGAGTGAGAAACGTTCAAGTGCACTCTTCCTCTTCACACACACACACACACACACGCACAGACACACACACACATACTCATGGACAGGCACGCACAAACAACTCCTCAGCTGTTGTTGTCGGCATGTTAATCAGGCTTTGGTACGGATGTAGCCCGGAGGCGCTGTGTGATATAAAACACAGATAGAATAAATATCTGATTTTAGTACCTTTTTAAATGACTAACTGTGTTGTCTTCCTCCCTGACGGCTCCGAGAAGAATTCCTACTTTAATTAAGTATTTATGATGTTTAGTGTGCGACAAGGCCACTATCTCTCTGATGCCGTTAAAAAGATACCTCGCAACGTGCTGCTGCTGCTGCTTGTGAGTGCTCGTGACCTTTCCGTGGGAGGCCAGCGGTGCTACACGGCTGGCATTTGAGATGAGATCATTACGGTTCTGCGTTTTTAATGGAGGCCTTTATCCCAGGTGTAATCTGCGCTAAACAAACAACGCCGGAATCAGCCAAGACCCAATTAGGCCGGTGGGGAGAATTGTGTGTGGCGATGCAATGCCTCTTCATAATCAGCAGAAAATAATACTCGATGAAAGGGGTCTCGATATATATCTCTACCCGTCTCCGCGACTAATTGTCTGTAATTAGTACAAGGCAGGGGTAAATGAGAAGCTTGGTGTTATTATGAGAAATATCATTGTGTACAATATTCAGATGTTCCTACTGAGTGGGCTTTTGAAATGATAATTAAAAAAATTAAAAAAAAAACCTATGGGATGCCTTTAATTGCTGTCATAATAGGGCACTTTCACATGGGAATATTACATGATGTCATTAAGACAAAATGGAGGGGGGGGGGGCTGTTTGAGAAAAGGGAATCATCATTAGGAGGATTTCTGTCACCTTCTAATCAGTGGTGAAACGCTAGATTCCGTTGTGGGAGACATGGGCGTTAATCTTGACACAATGGCCCAGACCTCCAAATGACTTCACACCTCTGTGGCCTGAGAGAGATAAACAAAACTTAAGCAGAAGAAGAAGAAAAAGAAAAGAAAAAGCCACACCAGCAATATTCCTCTGTAGTTCATTTTGTGACGCAATAAGCCTGGAAATCCCCGTGAATCAAATTACCCAACATGTGGCGCCCCACCACATCCAGTGTGCCCCACCACTTCTGCTGCTGCTGCGCGACAAACGGGCGTAACGCAATCACATGCATTTAATGAAATCATGTGAATTAATGTCTTAGATCTTTGCTTTTATGAATTTGCCTACGGTGGCCAATGCAGAAGGAAGTCAATGGGAAATTATTCAGCCGTTGCTCCGTGGAGTGGGGTTTGTGTGTGTCAGCACATGCCTAGGAGGAAACGGGGGGGAAGTAATAGGACAATGAGGGATGATGCACTTATTCCTTGATATTGCAATATGGTGTGTGGATATAGGTGTGCTTTTAATATGTTAATACATCCATTTTTGCAACGATGTACATGTAAATTAGGCAATTACTGATTACTACTGTTTTACATATGGAGCAAGAGTTTATATTCCATATCCGTAACTGGTGGGTCATGATGCAAAAGTGGGTCACATGTCTTTTTGGAGTGGATTGGTGGCATGTCAGTTTTTGGTAGAGAAATGTTTTAAATTTGTTCTTCTCCCATGCACAGTGTTTCCTTAGCCTCACTGAAACATGCAGTTGTAATGTCCCTATACTGTCCAACAGTTGTTGTGATTGCAAACCACAACCACCGCAGCTTACCGCACTGTTAAAGCCAATAGTATTGATACGTTTGCAATACATTGTAAAGAATTACTCTTCATAATAGCGTACAAATGAAGTCAGGTATAAGCCAAAAAGGATGGACAACTTATAGGCGACTGTGACTGGTATTCATTTTTTGTAGTTTACCATCAGGATTCCCACAGTTTACCAACTGGAAATTGAATGCATGGCATCAGGACACACATTTCTTTCTTATCGACTCATCCACATTTATAACTGAATGCTTGTAACTATTCTACAAAGCGTTGTTAAATGATTGTTTACCAATATATTATAATACATAATATAATATCTCTTTATTTAATTCTATATTAAAAGAAAAACATATCAGCCCTAGCCAAGGAACATTGGCAATGCAGTTCGGTAAAGGCTTAGGAACCACCCACTACAAGATGATGAAACTGATCAGAAAACTGAAGATAGTGCAAAATGGCTTTCAACCTCCATCCCCCATTCCCTCAATCTCGTGACTCACTGTAAATGCATTGATAGGTAAATGGATGAGGTCGACTTTTTCCAATGCGAGGGGGAGAGTGACTGTTTGTCTGTATGAGATAATACAAAAAAACGAAAAAATGTCAGCAGATCATCTGATACACTGCAACATGGCTCATAATCGCCTCACCTGGGGTTACTGTAGCAATCTCTTTGTTAGCTAAATGTCAGCGCCCCACCTGGCTCCTATCACACAGCCTGCCATTCCCCTCAGGCAGCACTCAGAGACACAGCTGAGGTCCAAAGGTTCCAACTCACCCTCTCTCTGTCTGTCTAAAGCCAAATCTACAGCACTGCACATACTGTATGTGAGAACAAGGTGAGGGTGAGGTAAAGTCCAACCATTTCTGCTTTTCACTTGAGGGATAACCCATATTCTTACAATATGTGAATCATCAGGACAGGTGGTTCAGATAACACAAATCCTCAGGTGCCAAATCACCTTTACAAGTGGGAAAGCAGAACACAAGTTATTTTTTAATGTAGGAATTGTCACACAGTTTTCAATGTTGTAACTGTTAATTCAATATGTAGTAGAATGCAACTGTAATAGATTAACATTGCAAATGATGGCCTGTGAAAGTAATGCATTACTTGGTTTATTTTCGATGCCGTGAAAAACTGCAGGGATTGATAACACCTGACTAACTATATAGCAAGTTGCAAAACATCCTAGGACCTAGAGTATATTGTGCATGAAAAACGTAAACAGTAGACGTGCATTTCCTATAAATGCAGTAATTTATGAACACCACATCCGTGATGTTATCTTTTTAAAATTAGGATTGCATTGGGCTGGACTCGACGTAATTATCCTGTTTTGAATGCACTTTTCAGATGCTCTTGACTCCTCTGAACCTGGACAGTCTGCTGTGGAGTCTGTATGCTGGATGGAGATCTTTTAGTCAGGTTTGTTTCAGGAAAATAATACAGGTAATATGTGTTGCATAACTTGGATGGCTATTTTCAAGCATGAAACGTTTTACAGGAGCACTTTTCAGTGCTTTCATAAAATCAGCCATGCCTAATGGTGATTGTGGGGTGAGTGCCTCTCTTCACTCATCAAAAAAGCCGGGTTAGCATATATCCATCGTGTTGGAGGGAGATGGGAAGTGGGTGCTAGATGTGGGTCACTGCCTACATCACTCACAGCCGATTGCTACTAAAAGTTAAAACTGTCAGATGTATGTTGCTGGAGCACCCCCAATACATAATTGTATATTTGAAAACATGGTCAGTGTTTGACAGCCTCCCACAAGTTCAGCTTTTAAATAACATTGGATATTCTGGTAGGAACTAAAACTGCATATCCAGAAGAAGAGGCCTAGCCGTCAAGCATGTAGCATGCCGGAAAGTGGTGGTGACATGCCTTGAAATCAGCAAAGCTTTTGAAAACCTAAATGTGCATGATCATTTTAGCGGGTCCATTAAACTCTCACATTAACTAACTTAATTTGAATTCATTGGAATTTATCATCACAATTTCAACACACAAACATTATTCATTGTGTTATCCTATAGCCATGTTGGCCACAACATTCCACTGATAACTAGCTTTAGAGTTTTGTTTGCCTCTTCACCAACTTCATTTTGTGCCAAAGCTAAATTCTGATCGACACCCTGCAATGGGGAGGCTCAGCCTTCACCCTGTCCTCCACTTAGTCATCTACAGTGTGTCACTGTATTCCTCTGAAGTAGAGGTTAGTTGAAAAACCTGTCTGCAGTATGCCTGTGCTGACTTACCATATACCTTCGTCACCACTACATGGAAGCACAAGTGCCAGATATTTATTTTCTGGCTACTTAAATAAGTATCACTTTTGCTGAGACACATCAGGCCTTGGTACACTGCATGTACAATGTTATTTGTTTTGCCTGTGCAACAGTACAAAAGTGACATTTTTAATAAAGAGTCACTATGTCTTATATCCTCTGTTTGTGTGAAATTACACGTTAACAACCCACTATGTTAACTGTGGAGCAAAGGTGTCTGCCTGTATCCATGGGGACGGCTGCTTTCTGTTTATGAAGTGAGAGTTTACCTGTTTATTTATACTCTCTCGCTAACTTCAGATTGTGCTCCACAGCTGTGAGCATGACTTCTTGTCGGAAGGCACTGATAAAGAAACAGGAAAATAATTCCTGGAAAATATAGCTCACTTTCTGGAAAACTGAAAATTGTACCTGTTTCATTTGTTGTGACGATGCCACATGTTACATTATGAAGCTGGAGGAGTGGAGGAACCCATATTACTTGCATGCAGCACTTATGGTGACTGGTGCAAAGATAAATGTGTAACAGCTGATAAGTAGCGAAAGGTAGTGCTGTTCAAGCTATATGTTTCTAGTTATTGTATAGAACGGAATGTTGTGACACAGGAAATCAGGTGAGGGAACACTATAAACTATCAAAACTAATGCCAGTTTGGGATCACACATGCTATGCAACCATTAGTGTAGTTAAAGGTACTTGCGACAGCTTTACAACAGCACTGTAGGTCAAAAATACTTATTTATTTGGACTCAAGTTATGTTGATCATTAGTTATAATGATAGTTGCATAGCTGCATTGCCTGGTCAATAGACAGTGCCACCTTCTGGGTTAAACGTTTTTATTCTATTTATTGTTTTATGTGTGTTCAAAATATAAATTGTATGTCTGGGTTATAATTATCTTCCTGTTCGTACCCTCTCTCTCAATGGCTCTTGGGCAATATAAACATCTCCCAGTTAGTGAAACAGCACTGACAATTGCTAACAGAAGATATGCATACATTTATCCAAAAGCATCCTTAAATCTGAGGGCGCAAGGCTGATTCATTTATTGCATGAAGCAGAGTCAGTTGGTGCTAGACTAGAGATACCTGGTATTATTGACAATGATGAACATGGGTACTCGGGATGCAGACATCCAGTTGCCCCACAAATTCAGTAAGATCACTTCTCCAAAATCAGCTGTGGTGAAGAAACTGAAAAGTCAAAGAGTTTGGCTCAGATCTACCTGACATGAAAATCAGACAATACGCTATACGATGCTCCTCCCTTAGGGCAATTTGGCAAATCAGAAAAACAAATGGGACAAATACAGCATGGACTTAAAGGAGTCATGAAACATTTGTCTTAGAAGATTCAGAAACATAAGTGTATGAGGCCACACATCGATATAAATGGTCAAGCTAGCCGTCATGCTAGGCAGAGTTAATGTTGCTACGCAACTGGACAAAAAGGCAATAGGACCTTGGTGAGAAAATACAACATAGAGGTGGATAAGAATAGGCACATTTCATCAAAGATAAGTGACGTTAAATTATACGGCCACAATCAGAGCAAATCTTCAGACCACCCAGGCCTTTTAAGAGGTTCAGTAGACCTTGTTGTCTCACTAGGCAGTGTGCTGCAGAAGCAGCTAAAGACAGCAAGCGTTTTCAAAGGCACCTCACACACTGTGCAAACTAACTTTTGGACTGTTTGCTGTCATCTTCTTAAAGGTTACATTGGGGAAGATATAAAAAATGCTGATTCGCCTACTATCCAGGCAGATGACACAACTGACATTACCACCCACTGCTATTTAGTGCTTGCGCTATACGGTACACCAACATCCAGAACTGCGTCCAAGAGCATTTTCACGAGTTCCCTAATCAGAATGCAACTGCTGACATAATCACCGCAGCACTGATGGAGAGGCTAAGCACTAGCCTTCCCGAGGGACAAGACAGCAGACTAATTGGCCAGACCTTTGAAAGAGCTGTCGTGAAGAGGGGAACCACAGGTAGAGTGAAAGGTATAAGGATGTCTACAGAAATTCTGCATGGATGGTAAATGAACTGTACTTATATAGGTTTTTTTCCCAAAGCGCTTTACATAGTTTGTTTTATTAAACCACTCAAGCACATTCATAAACAGGTATAGCAGCAGCTACCCTTTTTCAGATCTTAGTGGATTTGCATCAAGTAAATCTATAATCTCATGAAATATATATATAGTCCCCTTTCATATGTGTTCTTATGGCGTCCCTCTTGAATTGTCCATGTTCTACTAACTATACTACTTACTGTACTGTGCACCTCCTCCTTTTCTCTTAGCCAAGTGTACTGTTAGATTTAGTTCATTTGCATATTAGGTAAATGCTGATGCATTTACTGATACACATACTACATTATTTAAAAGGACCCTTTCAGCTGTACCCATTCCAAAATAAGCAAGTCAATAGCTCTGTTTCAAATGCACATGGATATATTGTGTTTTTGTGCAATGTGTTATACGCCAGCCAATATGGTAATTGGTTGACACATTGCTTATCAGAGAGGTGTCAAGAAAAACGTAGGTGGACTTATTGACGTTAATACAAACAAGTTATTGACAACATGTATTTAATGTGGGGTCGGTGATGGATGCATAATACTGTAATTAAATGAGGCATCAAATGCACACTAAAAGCAGCTGAATCAGTTTCGGTCTGTGAGATGTGACAGCTTAAACAGTCGATATGGGCAACAAAGCTACTCCGAATGCAGACAGAACCTTTTTTCCTCCACTGGTTTGTGCCAAATAGACATTTTTTTTTTGTGCAGGAAAACCTTGACTTTACTGTCAGCAACTAAAGCTATTATGTATGTGCTGGGGTCTGCTGTGAGCACACTGATCTGTGTTGGCTCGCAGCATGATGCAGCATTCATGGAAAGTCTATACGGTCGCCTTGGGTCATCAACCTTACATGCTCTTTTTTTCCCCGCTGCATTTTTCTCAACACTGTATGAATTGACTATGCCGGTCCCTACACCTGAAGGCACTTTGGCAAACACAGCCATCCTGTGCACTTGAACCTGCAACCTCTACAATTTGCCATTAGCGAGACACTGTGAAAGTCCCTGCAAGCCCCGAGGCCAGGTGTTTCACGAAGAGCCACTCAAGCTTTATTTTTTAGCCCTGAGCTACACCGTCGCTCTAACAGGGAGAGAAAAAAAAAGAAGAAGCTTTGAGCCGGCAATCTTCAGCAAGCCACAGATTGGTTCCACAGGTACACTGAAGATGTTGTTAAAAAGGACCTGAGGATAGCCCCGTGTCCAGGACAAACCTCCCATTCAAGGACTATCAATAATTCAAAAGGACAAAGTGTCTGATACATGAGTGTAAAAAAACGCAGCTCGCTTTCCCCGTCCCTGTGTCAATATTTTGACATCAAGTGCAAAGAGGGGGAAGGAATTCTGCGGGGACTCATGCCATGTTAAGTGTTCTTTGATGTTTGTGCAAAGTGAGAGGGACCTCTTCCCTCTCTACATCCATGAAATGAAGAGTTGAGAGGAAGCCACTGTGCTGGGTACGGTCTGTTCGGACTGAGCGGCTAACTTAACGAGTGACTGGCTGTGAAAATGACTGACCTTTTTTTTTTCTCTTCTACTCTGCGGCGGCTCGGGCTCCCAGTCTCTTATTCGGTTTCTTACTTCTGTCTCACAGCGTTAACATTTTTCTTTCACTCTTACACTTCCTCCCCCCCCCCCCTCCTAAAGAACAAAAGACAAGAGCGGAGGGGAAGGTCATTAAAGTTATGAGGAGGAGAGAGAATAACACACAGAAGGAGACGGAGAGAGCTGTCGAGATGAAGGGAGTGAGCATAAAACAAATGGAGAGGAGTGTGCAAAAGGTAATGAGCCCCAAAAAGAAAGGGAGCGACTGAAAGGAGCATGATAACAAGATAATGCGCTACTGCCAGCGTAGTCCTGATTTCAAACAAATGACTTCTATCACATCCAACATATTTCTATTGTATGAATATTTGGGGGGGGGGGGCATTTTGTACCAGTCATAGCTGAGGAAAATGTTTTTTTGGATAGTTTTTTTGGGATCTAAAGCTGTGGTGCGTAATTTCTGTGGCCCCCATGAGGAATTCTGAGTAATTGCAACTACACTGTCTGGCATCGACATGAGGTATGCTTTGGTGATCGCACATGGATTATATACCTTCTGCTTCACATCCAGGTTTTTTCGTAGCAGTAGAATCAACAACTGAAACATTTCTCCGGCACTTCCTGAGATCTTTCTGAGCCCCTGTGGCAGTTTCGGGGGACGTCAACAGTTTGTAAACGCTGCCATACTGAGACACACAGAGAGAGTTTTGTGGAGCTGATGGGCTTTATCAACTTTGTGTCAATTTGTTTGATAATGGCTTGAATGCAACTGCAACTTCATTTATATTAGAAAGTTACGCACTATAGCTTTAAAAGCATAACATAGAACGCTGCATCACCTATTTAAAGCACTAATTATCCAGATTTAGGGATAGTAGTTAAACAGGTAGCGAGAAGGCTGTCGTCCACATTTGGGTTGCACATTGTGACTCATCACTTAACTCTCCCAAAAGTGTCTTTGTGCTGCAAAGTACAAACACGTACACACACACACACACACACACACACACTGGGGCGAGGATGTGAGCCACCAACACTCCTTTTAATTATGCCGTGAAGTTTTTTCTCCCAGATGCCCTAGTTATTCCGGGGGAGCGGGGGATGCGGCGCAGTCTTTGGGGACGGACGACGCTCCCTGAAGTGAGCGGCGGAGGATTGTAGACGTCCCTGGTGGCACCAAGAGGAAGAACAAGTCAGTGTTCTCATGGGGGGCCATCAGGACCTTGTTTTTTCCCCCCTTTCTTTATATTCCCTCTCCAACGATTGAAAAGAAAACAAGACAACATCTCAGAAGCACTTTTGTCACTCTTGTTCTGTAATGATACCGCATACAAAAAAGAAAAATATAGTCATCAGATGGGCCATTAGTGTTTCATAGGCTATGCTTTGTTCTCTCTTCCCTCCTTCCCCCCCCCTTTCCCTAGAAATAATATGGTGAAGGGCCAATACATCTTTGCAGTGAAAATGTGGAACCTGCTGATGGCGTTAGCTGAAAGGTTACGGATCCATAAAGTTGTAAAAAAATTATTATGAGGGCTACGTGAACTTCTTTACCAAATTTCATGACAATTATTCCACTATTTGTTTTGACATTTCACTCAAAATCACAATTGTCGGCCTCGTGGCGCAACAGGAAAAGCCTACACCAAACATAATCCGCTACCAAAGAGTATGTGCACAACATTTTGGGCTAAAATATCAATTAAAAGTTGAGATATTTGATTTAATAGTTTTATTATAATTTCTTTTTTTTTTGCTGGTGGGGTTTAAATAAACGTCGAAGGATCACCAAAGTTAATTAGGATTAATCCTCCGGGCACAGTGAGATCCAAATTCCAAGGAAATCCATTGAATAGTTGTCAAGATATTTCACCCCCCTAACAAAAAAACTAAACATGTCAAGCCAATGGTGCTGGAGGAAAAGTCAGGGATCAGTAAAGTCAATAGACTGCAGCCTCTGGGGACGATGAACTTCACTACAATCCATCTAAAAGCTGTTCACATATTTCAGTCCCCTGGAGCCATGTGTTGCTTCACTTCTTCATCTTAAAACGTCCAATGCCTTAATCTGAATAGATGTGGAATGTGATACAGAGCTCAACATAATACAAAAGTTCCTTTCAGTGTGATGTGATGGTTCGACTCAGGGTTTTTTCTTTTTAGATTTGACTTGACTGGTAGTGGAGTACTTTGGTAAAAAAATCTTATAATATTAGTCGAATAAGTAGCAATAGTTAAAAAGGGAAATGATCAGTCTCCAAAAAGGTATTGATGCCTCAGGGTCTTTGCAAATCAGTGTCCAAGGGCCTCACAAAAACAGATTTGCAAGCGCTGCTTTTACGAAGATCACATTGAAATGAACGATTCAGTTATGAATTTTACTCGAAAATAATCTCGAGGAACCCTTACAGGCAGGGAAAAAAAACTGAATTGGCGGAGATTCAGAGAAACCTGTCACAGTGTCTCTATATGTCCCCCATTTCCAGCCACACATCCCATTCTATGGGCCCTTTCACCACCATATTCCATCCATTCACCATGGGCCATGGACCTTCTCTCCTGTTCGCATAACTTTGTTGTCATTATTTCCTGTGTACCTGCCAGTGAGCTCCTATTGTTCAATAGATCACTGAAATCAAACTGCTTCTCCAACTGTCTGGGTCCAATCCCCTATTACCCTGCTCTCACAAGACTGGACCATATTCAAATGTTATTGCATAAGGACCTTTTTAAACAACCACACTAAACGATGTTGATGTCTTGTGCTCGTGTGTTTCATCTTCTGTATGAGTAAGTGCTGCTTGTTTTGTGTGATACCCTCAGTGCCTCATCCGACTGATCAGAACAGAAGAACGTTTGTGTGAGCTCCCAAAATAACTAATTAAACCGTATAGGAAACAGTGTATTTCCGTGTTTCCAATTAGCATAATATGCTCACTTTGACAAGGCCCTGTCACTGCATTTGTCTTTTTCACTAAGCACCTGACCCTGTTTTCCTGCTTCCACATTGCAACCCTGTAATTGAAAAAAACGGTATGGCTGCTGTGTTAAGCCCGCCTTCATGGCACTGGATAAGTTGCTAAATGGTATGACTCATATTAAAATGTATCAACACCCTATCAAGTGTCAAATCAATGTTCATATCACTATAACTTAAAACAAAAACTAAAACTCTACTTCTAAGAATGTTTTTGCCCTTTTTTACCAAACAAAATGCCAGCCAGTCACCAGATTTGACCCTGCCCCTTTCACAAATGTTGAGAAAATAAGCAGGCCTGTAAATTTGTGCCCTTCTGAGTAGGTGCATAATAAAGGTGCTAATCACACAAAAAGTGTTAGTAATAATGACTTACTGATACACTTTTGACAGATTGTTCCACATTAAAAAGAAAGTTGGCTAGTTGGTGAAAATCTAAAAATCTCACAAACTAGACTATTAAAATAGAATAAATGAAAAAAACAATCACATTTCTGAACTAATTTCATACGTGTAAAGCAGTGCGACATAGCAGATATGTCGGGATAAAGATGGTACTGTACTGCTGTGTTGAGATTTCACACTGAGTATAATTTACAGCTCCAGTGATACCTAGCGTCAGACAGCTTAAGTCATATAGCGCTGTGAACCCAACCACACTTATCTGAAGAGATAAAAATTATATAATATATTCAATATGCATCTCTGAAGCAATATTTAGCCACAGGTTTTTTTTTTTGGTAATTCATCAGGGCTATTGGTAAGTTCCTATATCATTCGTCAAAGCTCGTCAGGAACCGAAAACCTTAATTTAATTACAGGCAGAGTCATTCTTGACACACTTGCCACCACCAGTGCCAAACACCCCGACTTCAAACAACTTTGCCTCTCTCGCTAATGAGCAAAAGATGCATCCTGATTTTTTCAAATCCACCAAGCGCCACCTTCTCTGAAATGCATTTCCCTTTTCTCTGTCTCTACAACCCACACCGCCTTCTTTCCTCCACCCCTTTTCCCAATTGAACTCTGAAGTGCCGGCACGCAAATCAAGCTCTAATCCATTTGAAGCTGACAGGGCGTCCTGATTACGGCGGCGGCTTTCTTCTTCAAACGTCCTATCACCATCATCTATCCAGGAACACATGTCGAAACATGAAAGAGCTCCCAAGTTCAATTAGCCGATCAATTGTTTGTCGGCTGTGCCCAACAAACCGAGGGCAAATTGTCACATAGGCCTACACAATAACACACACACACACACACACACACACACACACACACACACACACACACACACACACACACACACACACATAAACACATACACAAACACACACACCTGAGCCCAGGAGTTTAAGCTGTAGAGTTTGCATGAAAGGACACATTCACACACCGTCTCAAACAGATAAAGCACCCAGCACATTCACAGTAGTTTAATTAGCTCTAAATGCTATCAGTCCTACCTGCAGTTGCTATGGAGAAGAAGGCAGCCATGAGCTGTGACTCAGGGATGTTCTCTGTTGCAACTGAAAAACAAGACAAAGAAAAACAGTGACAAACAGGCTTTATCCAATATGAGGGTTTGACTGCATTATCTGTGCTATGTGAAACATCATTTATTTTAGCTTCAGCTGGTCCTCATCGGCACATGCAACAGACTCATAAGCTCAGTGATTGGGTGTGTATCTACGATCATTCTTGGAATGGACATTGACGGCTCACTTTAAAACAGCATTAATCAGTTTTATTTTGGCCACATGGGGATAGAGCTCCACAGGCTGAAAATCATACACACTTGAAATATTAAGGCCATGAAAAACGTATGTTATGGCTCACATTTTTACAGACAGATAGCCAATTTAACCATCTAGCAAACACATAGCAACATTAGCATTCCCTTTGAAGTGTGTACACTCTTGAGACCTGACAAGAAATAAGTCCAATATTCACTCTCCTCCTAGCTCCGTTTTAGTCTTCAGCAACTTAAAAACAAACAAGCCCCGACTCTTTAACTGCTAAATACTCCACCGTATTTATGATTACGATGCTAACTTTGACTGAATGGCTGTTTGGTGCTAGAAGGGTTGTGTGTAATTTTTTTGTTAACAATTATAGATGCCTAATACGTCACTGATGCAAGCTGGCCAACTGAACTTAAACAGCAACGTTGAAGGGTGTGCAATCATACAATGAACTGTACATTACTCAAATGCTTTGTAGAGGTGAGGGGAACTGCTTGTACATACAGGTGGAATTTCTCACATTACCTATGGTTATTTCAGCCAGTATTCATACATAACCAATTTGAGTTTTTACATAGACAGACATCTTGAATCTCTGACCAAGAACCACTGGAACAAACCAAATAACTAACTGAATATATGCAGATAAAAGGAAAAAAAACACAGGGAACAACAGCCAAATAACCTAACTATACAGTAGGGGAGAACGGGGTAATTTGTCACATGGGTTGGATGTCACATTCGTTATATCTCGCCACCAGAGCGCGCTAGCTCTGAAATGTTGATATAAAAAAGGTCCAGAATTGGGATCAGAGGTCACATACATAGACTTCCTTGGAGGAAGACAGCTGCATTTCAGGTGAGAGGATGTTTTGTGTTTTTCATGTCAAATTCAAAATATTTTGCTTCTCAGTATTTTTCTTCTAGGCTTTTACACAATGGGTTTATAACAAAACACTTGTTACCCTCAGAAAGTGTGAAGGGTAAACTATAGTTTAGATTGTGGTTAGCAAGCTAATTAGTTGTCAGATGGTTGTTGGCCTTGATGCTAGCAAGAAATTCAAGTTGGGGTTGGTCGTCAAATTTTTTGGGGGGTTGGTTGTCACATGTTATCTCAAGGCTGCAGCCAGAAAAGGAACCCAATAACGAAAGAAATTGTCAAGCTGTATCCTCACTGACACCCCAGAGAAGGAAAGAATAGAGCAGGAAAAGGCAGCTAGCAAGCAAAAGAAAAAAGGGCAACAAAATCAAAACAACCCAGTGCATCCCAAACTAGACCAGCTGCCAAGGCTACAGAACGTTATGTAGGCCTATTTGTCAACTTGACAATGCAATTAAACATTCAAATTTGGTTCTGCCTCCTTGCCTTCTTTTTAAGATTTTTCCCATTAAGATAACATTGTGACAAACAACCCCATAGTGTGTGACAACCGACCCCTTGATGGGGTTGGTTGTCATAATGTGTCAGAGTGTCTTTGATGGTAAATTACTTCTTCATTACAATAAGTTGGAAAAAAAGAGAGACACACATTTCTAGCCAACACCTTAAGCTTCAATTTAATGTAGGAATGGCTATTGACAGATGTTTTGGTGATGAGCAATTCTCACTAGAGTAAAAAGTGTGCCTACTTACCCCGTTCTCCCCTACATATACATTTTTACTTTTTCAGACTTTAATTTAATCTGGTTATTTCCAATGCTGAAGACCCAATTGCTTGACTTTCAGAGGCTACTCATTCATCTCATTCATTTCTTTACCCGAAGCCCCTCTTAAACCAACCATAACATTCCCCATTAAATACTGTACATACTATAAAGTGTGGCATGTTGAAAGATGCCACAATGCTCCTGCACCACTGCTCCTCAGTGGGTCACATCCTCTTTTTGTTCCAGCTCCATTGTCTCGTGCGCAGAACCTCATCTGCGTCATCGCCAAGTAATTAGATTTCAAATGCTAACCGACTTTGCTTTGTGTAATAGTCATTAGTGGTGTGAACCTTTAAAACATTACTCCCAGCTCTCTCATCCGTCTCAATCTATCCTCTAGACTCAGCTTCTTTCTCTCTCTCCCTTATAGCTCTCTCTCTCTCTCTCTCTCTCAAATGTTCCTTCCTTCTTGGGAAAAGTAAGCACGTTTTTTATTTTTTTTAATTAACCTATCATCATTCATCAAATAATTGACATTAAAAGAATAGTATATCTGCAATGACGGAAACACCTTTTTTTCTGGCATACATTCTAAATTATCCAACGCCTCTATACCTCTATATTACAGCAAAAATCCTAACTGCAGGACATCTACCACCATAAGGCCTTTCCACCTGCTTATTTTCCAGTTTGTATGTCGATTTAAAGGTCACATATTATGCTAAATGCACTTTTTAAATGTGTTCTAACATATCCATGGGTCCACGGTGTGCCTAGAGACTGCCAAAATATAAAAACAAATAACAATCTCTCCTGTTCTCACTCTCCCCTTTTCTGAAACCCCCACCCCTCCCCCCCCAATTTTCCCCTTTTCTGACCTCACAAACTGGAAAGCCAGAAGCTTCCACTGTGCAGCCCACACCCCTATTTCTTATTGGTCCACGGCCCTGACAGACAGAGGGCGAGGCGTATCTGGCTTTGCTTCCGGACAGGGGGCGGGGGCAGCGCAAAGATTGTATATTTACGAGGGGAGCTGCAGCTCTTTTTAAAAAATAGGCCATTGTGAGATTAGCTGAACTTCAGCATAGTACAATAAATTATCTGAAAGTTTTTTTCAGCAAACAATTAAAGAAAAACGTATTAGGGACCACTAAGACCATATAATATGGTGTATAATAGAACCGAAAAGTGTATAATATGGGAGCTTTAATGAACCAAATATGCAGCTTATTTAACTTTTTGTTTGTTATCTAATTTAGTGATGGATAACATTTGTGTAAATGTGTCAATTCATTTTAATTTCAGAGCTTATGTCTATTGAAATCATATTTAATTTGAGTTAGCCAATATATACAGTATGCATTCATGTTGAGAACTTTCCATTCGATACATTTTACCATTAAAATGGCATTGACACAATAGAACATGGCCTTTAGCACACTTCCTACCAAGCACATTATAGTCTTGTGCCTGGTGGTGGGGCCCAATACCTTTTTGATGGGTCCCCAAAATCCCAGGCTACATTCCAGCCTCTTCCACTTCTTGATAAATGTCCCTTTTCCCTTGCTGGCTGTACTTTCACTCCTCCGCTTCCACCCATGTTCTCATTTGCTCCCTTCCCTCTCATCTCTCTCTCTCTCTCTCTGTCTGTTCCTTCACGCCTCGGCCGCCCGTTTCCTGCTCTTTACCTTTCTCACTTTCACCCACTTTCTCTGCAAGCGTAGAAAGTCACAGAGATCAAAGGGAGGGTAGAGATAGGGAAGAGAGGCAAAGCTAACCCCCACGCACATACTGTATCTACCCAACCTGCAACTCCTTTTTGCTCTCCCACTCTGCTGGCTGCTAAATCTAATTATGTCTACCTCCACACTCGTTCCATACCTTCCTCTCTCCTTCCTTGTCCTCTTTTTCTTGGACTGTTCACCCTGCCATCTTCACTTGCCTTCTCTCCACATCTATCTCCTCTGATCAGAACGCATGTAGTTACAGCTGACGTCAATCCAAGGAATTACTCAAAACACACACGCCACAGACACATGAGCAACGCGCTATAAGATAAACCAGCTCCCTCTGAAAAATTCACTTGATTGCAAGATGAAATAATGAAGAAGACAAGGGGAATGGGGAGGAATCAATAGAGACTATAGCTGCTCCCACATACAATACACACAGAGACGATTAGCCCGCGGAGCTGCCAACAGGGCCACGCATCTCTGTTCTCTTTCAGAATTCCACAGCCTTATTAGTGTCTGTGTCTTTGTATTGTTTTTTTTTTCTCAGCAATAAAGAGGTTCACACAAAACACGAGCACACACCTGGAACAAACGGCAATATAAGCATACACACACACACACACGCTAAGCTATTTACCCCCACACGCAGCTACACACCCCGCACCTGCATACACACACTCAAACTCTTTATATGTTAATAAAGTCCCTCTAGACTTTCTTTGTTCTTCATGCTGCTCCATCCATCCCTTTCCATTTCCCCCTAGAGTGTTGTATAGTCTCCAAACGCAGCAAGGCACACATACAAGTCATGATCAAGAGCACAGAGAGAGAGAGTGTGTGGTTGTGTGTGCATCTCAGAATGTCCGTCTGATGTATTCATAAAGGCAGACGCACATTGTTTGCACAACTTCTGAAACATATTAGCACTATAGCAACGTGATGAAATTTCCAACACAAGACTGTAAATCTCTCCAGTGCGTCATAAGGCTTGTAGATGATAACTTGCTCAAAGAACCCCCCCCCCCCATACACACACACTCAAAGTTCACCATGGGACACATCATCAGAGCCTTTAGACTGGGCTTTGTTAATTTATTTAGTCCTTTTTCTCCCTGAGGCATATACCCCTGGGGTTCTCCCGCTAGCCGCCCCTAGCAGGAACCTGTGGGATATTTCTCGTCTTGTGCGCCCGACTTTGATACCACTTAAAGAGCCCCAACAGGTAAAAAAAAAAAAAAACTTGCAGGTGGATCGAGTGAAGCTTGCTTAAAGTCAAGGTTGAGCGATCTTAAAATAGAGGCGTGTGCACGTAAAGACTCGTGATGAAAATTGATTCTGAAAGATTGGGGAGATATATGGATGTTTAATGGAGGAAGGATCGTGACATCAAGAGAAAAAAATGGGTGTACACACACACACACACATGCTGTGCTGCCAATGTGTTTTTGTTGGTTTTAAAACAAACAGCATGATACTGTGAAGCTCTGCTTAACCCAGCCGTTGTTGGTGTGCCCACTGCCTACACAGTCGTTAGCCGCGTCAAAGAGAACAAAGTCTCAGAGAGGTAAAAGAAATGGGGGAAAAATAGACAGAGAGAAATACTACTGGCCAACAGTTTTATTTACCAATCTCCCCCCTGCCCCCTCTTCTTCCTCCTCTCATTTTTTCTACCCTTTCCAATCAAAGTTTCAGTGTGCAACAATAAGACTGCTTACTCTCTCAAAAGCTGTTTAAGTGAATTTCACTGGCTCACCGGGGAATCGCCCCACTGAGGCTTTTGAAGGCATTGAGGCAGGGAGAGAAAGTAATTACTTTTTTCCCTAAACAGAAGTGGGGCGCGGTATGGTTTGTGTGTGTGTGAGCTTGTGAGTGTACGTGCATGAGTGTGTGTGTGTGTGAGGGAATGAATTAGTTTGTGTGCGTTTATGTTGTTATGTGAATCTGTGCCATGTGTTTATGTGTAAATGTGCAACCTTGTGTTTGTGTGCGAGACTGACAGACACAAAGCGACAGAACAACAAGCATCTCACACTCAAGAGAGGAAGGAAGCCCCGGCAAGCTTTTTAGTATGGTCATGAAGCGTTGGTGTGTGGGTGTGTGAGTGCGTTTCTCAACATGGTTCCATTGCATTTTACGCCTTTGTAACCTGAGACCTTTAAAATAAGTATATATATATTTTTTTTTTTTTTTGTACAAAAGCAAGCAAAACTGACTGGAAGTATTTAAGAACAGATTATTTTTTGTGCAAAATGGTAGCGTACAGCAGAACTTTGTCAATGATGCCTATTGACATGGCAAGTTCAACAAGGAGATTGGCGTGCCTGGCATGGATTGATATATGTCCCAACCCTAACCTATGTTCATAAACTTAACCAAGGATGGCCCCCTTTCCTGCTGACACATTGGCAGTGCGCATGACCCTTGTGGGTGGTGGTGGGCCCCTACAGCGGTAGTGTAGGGGCCAAGTGAATGAGATCAAGGACACAAGTATAGCTGAGTTTGCTTTAAGCATCTGAAGGGAACTCTAGAGCGGCAGCTGCTTCATATTGAAAGAAGTGAACTTGGGTGGTTTGGACGTCTCATAAACTCCTCCCTGTAGAGGTCTATTTCTAGAATTCCATTGACATCAGAGGAGATCCTTGTGCAGACACAGTGCACCCCGGATGTGTGACATATCCAATCTGGCTCCCATGGGGAAATCTTTGGAGCAACCAGGAAGAGTTGGAGGACATAGCAAGAGAGAAGGAATTTATGTATGGGCTTCTTGCTTCAATGTTTTATAAAAGAAATGCACAGCTCTGGTTACCAGCATCTAGACACTGCAGTATTCTAACTTGCATTATGTAGGGGAATTTGCATAATTATCATTAGCATAATCACCTATATGGACAATATTTCAGCAACTGCTCGACCGAGTTGGACTCTATTGAATTGGCTTGGGGGGTTTCTGAGGAGGCTGAATCCATCTGAAACTGGGCAGCGTTTGATTAAGTTTCAGTCAATTTAGAAGTTCTAGAGGGGCCAGAATCAATTGCTTTGGACCGACAGCTTATGCATTCGAAATAAACTTGATTATAAATAGTAGGATACTTATAAACACAAAACAAACACTACAGCATAGGACAACCTCTGTCCTTAGACCCTCCATTCCGATAAGGAACATCTGACCAAAAAAAAGCTTATCATTTTTAACAGGGAGAAAAACAGGCAAAGTGCAAGTGCAAAGTGCTAATAGCTTTTCAAACTTCTTTTATGTTTTCCCTTTACTCCCCGCTGGCATTTTGATTGCACATAATTTCATAATATAACGTTATTTAAATGAATAAATGCATTTAAATGAAAGAAAAATCAGCTCTCCAAGCTGTCAGTCATAGGCAGCTGGATAGGCCGACTTGATCGTGGAAAAATAAGTTCACAGAGTTTATTCAAAAGCTTTGTGTTTTGACACTCCCGTCTCACAACTATATGCAAAGCATCCCACTTTTATGAATACATGTATACTCACATTTACACACACACACATGTAATACCCACAGGATCACCTATGTGCTCCCATGGGTGTAGAAGCTCTTAAGAACGTGTGCATTGAAATGAGGTCATGTGTCATGTCATGCCATGGCAGCCCTAACTGAGCCCCTTCACTAATGCTGGGTTCTGGCTGCTCTTAGATCGCTGGGATTCGTATGTAAATCCCCCTGACACCACTGCCGTCTCTGACACGGCCCTTCATTTGCTCTGCACCTCAAAGCCACAGCTTTTGCACCCAGTCGTCGTGTGCAACAGTCTTTTACCATTCCGCCATCACCGCACGTGGCCATATATTCAGTGTATATGTACCTTTTTTTTAAATTTGAATAATGTTATTATCTTTTAACCTTTCTGAGGTAATCTTGAGCATGGATTCCACGTCTTTCAGCAGAAGTTGTTCCTGGTTGAACTCTCAAAGTAAATAGGATCATCAGAAGTCACATACAGGACTTGCTTGATGATCAACTGCCAAGGTTATGAACCGATAACAGACGCTACAGACTGTACTGTTCCCCAAGTGAAATAATTGGCTAAGATGCGGTGTAACACCCCAAGGGGGTTATATTCAATGACATTAAAGGTTTGTGCTTAGTGCAGAAAAGGATTTGGTAATTCAAGGATGTTGGAAAAATTCCTCAAAAGCAAAACTGTTATTGACTTGTCGAGAAAAAAACTTGTTCGTTTTCTAAGGGACAATGTCCGGAGTTGGTGCTTTGTCCCCACCTAATATTGTCCTTGGATTTCCACACAGAAAAGGTACTTCTGATTTGATCTTTTTACTGTAATGGTACAAAAGGAGGCATGCAATTCATTTTCGGATTTTGGACACTTTCTAATATGATTAAGAAGGCAGCTGCACTTTTACTGTTGTCGAAGGTTGTGTGGTGGGATAACGAACAAATTATTTCGGCAACCTGGATGACTGACTGAATCTGTAAATGAAACAGCTAATGCTCATTCCATCCAAAAGGCACTACTGTGTTGTATATTGTGTGCGACAGATGTCTGTTAATTGTTTAAGGTGCTATTACAATAGTTACTCTATTCACCTTTGGATAAGATGGAGCGAACCTTAATGAGTTAAATGGGGATATAAGGTGGTTACAGCAACAGCAAGTGAAAAATATAAAATGAGTAAAAAGGACTGATAAGGAGTTTAACGATACAAAGTAGAAATTGTACATTTAAAAACATGTTGGTGCTCAACTAATCTAGACAAATAAAGGGGAACAAAGCTTTTTAAGTACTAAAGTTTATTATCCAGAGACTTTAAACACAAACCACTTTAGAGTACTGTTAGCAGCCACATGCCATTAGCAGCTAAAGAGTGGCACCCCTTGACACCATTATGATATAGCTATTCTTACTGAACTGTGTTTGTATATTCCATTTTACCTTAATCCACAACTTAAACCTTCTTGTCTTATCTCTCTTATAGATACTCGTCCCACTGCAACCTTTTACACAGCCCATTTGTGTCCTATTTATGGCCTTTCCGCATTGCATCCCTCAAGTCCCTCAGCTCAGTCTTTATCACCTGACCCTTTTATACCGTGAATATACAGATCAACCAGTATACAGTATACAGCAATGTACTGTTGGGATGTCATCATTGTGTGACATGTGTATTGCTTCTAAAACAGCATGAATAGGACACTATTTTCATCTGTATCTTGTTTAAAAAGAGTTAACTAATGTAGTAAACTAAAAGCTAAGAACCAAATGTCATGGTTACACTTTTTAAGAAATGTATTATGAATGTATTTACTCATTATTTGAGTCCAAGTAAAGACATTCAATAGTCTCCAGGAAGGTGCTTTTGGTCAGGGACGTCCTACTGCGCTTGAAGGAGGATCAAGTAAATGAATAGGAGCCCTGACCCAAAGCTTGCTGCATTGAATGAAAAGGGGATTTAATTAATTGGAAAAATGTCCCTGCTGAAAGGCTTACCTTAATAAATGAACATTGTTCTGAACAGAGTGGGATTTTCTAAATTCCTCAGTTTGCGGTTGTGTCAAAATACTTTTTATGGCATGACTATAATTGTTACAATTTGTGTGTAGTTATTCACGTTCACGAGCAACATTTGGCTGTAGTTTGCGTGAATAATCGTATATCTGTAATGCCAATCGCGAGCTTTTTCCCAGCATCCCAGTGATAATCCCCTATGTGGTTGGGCTGGCGGAACATCAAACTATATCTTCAAGTCACATGAAAACAGCACTTACATTATCACAAACAAACTATTCAACACCTTAAAGCTACTCCAATCAAGATTTGTTTTAATATGTTGAGTGTCAGTGATGACACTGCAAAAAAAATGAAGATCATCCCACTGCAGATCTGAAGAGCTTTGTATCAGCTCATTTTGGCTTTGCAGTCCGAAACTTCTCTGGTTCAGTGGTCATTGCCATTACCAGATTGTTGATGTACAACAACAAGATATCAGGTTAAGGGTGGCTACACTGTTGCTTAAATCTGACACGTTAGTGTGTAAAATATATTAAGTAGTACATGAAGTCACTTGTGCATAATTTTAAAATGTTAGACACTTTGTCAGAAAATAATGCAAGCCTGTGCACCCCCAACCACTCCAACCCATTGACAATGAATACATTAATTGGTATTTTTCCGATTTTCAGTCTATCTAGTTATTATTTTTTTACTAAATAGAATGCCATCAGCATACTTTTAGTACATGCTTTAACCATATAGAATTCTGATATAAATTGCTATAAAGGGGAAGATATTTCTTACTGCAGTGTGCCCTGCATTTTTAACTCACATGGTAGACTGGATTTGACTAGTTAAAACTCAACTCAAACTGAGTGACACCGGCTATGCCCCTTCCACTTAGCCATGCTCCAGCTAAGACCTGCTGCTCCCTCTCTCTCGACTTGACAATCGCTCGCTTGGCTTCCCAACTACTCCTCTCTATCCTTTCTGCGGCTATACGACGCGCCACTCCCACATGCTCTCTGCATGACAATATTCACACCCTCATCCTCCTCTGTCAAACGATGACCTCTTTCCCCCTCATTTATCCTGTCCCTCATTTCCTCTCTCGCTAAGATCTGTTCAATCCGCGCCACATACGGAGAGGCTAATGCTAATACGGCTGGTGAATCTGGAGGGCGAGGGAACTATAGACGGACATGGAGACAAAGACAGTGATAGACATGGGCACATGCATATGTATGAATACACACATATGCATAATCTCAGAAACGGAAATGGTATAAATACACACACACACACACACAGCCTGCACGCCAACACTAAGCCATGGCAGAGCTTGAGGTGCACACAGATCTAAGAGAAGGGATAGAGATTGTCAGCCCTGACATGTGTGTGCTTCGGAGGAAATGTGTCTCTGTGTGATGTTATGTATAGGGTATATGACGGAGCATTTAACTTGTGGGTTTCAGTTCATGTCTTTTTTTTATCTGTTGCATTTCTGTGTATAGCAATGAGCCATCTCATCAGTGGGCAGCGGGTGTTAGCTCTTAAATGACTGATTCACAGCAGGTAACCTTACAGTCTTATTCGACAGGAGAGAGCTGCTCAGATGAATATCTGCGTTTACAATGAGGGAGGTATTTACACAGGGATTGAACCTTAGATTCCAACAACTACCACCAGTAAATATGTTTACTTAAATACTGTGCGATTGATTGGGCTGCTGTCGAGTGATATATAACTTGAAAGCAATGCCCGGGGGATGCAGTGAGAGATACCTAAAAGCAAGAAAATACATAAACAAACAAAACAAGACTAACATGATTGATACATGTTATTCCTTTACAAAAGTAGTGCTATGTATGCTGATGATTATGGAAATATGTTCTACACTGCACCTATTTGGCAGCTACAGTGACTATTACTTGGCAGAAAAAGATCAGCTTCTTGAAATACATTTGTGATGAATCAAACAGCGAATTTGGTTATTTAATATTTCCATTTTTAGTCTTTTCAAGTATCTTATCATATGCACATGCAGCAGATTTAACCTTTGAACACTGTGGTGTTACCGCTTTTTCTTCAACACGCATACATTGATCTTTTGGCCACTAGAGACAGGTCCGCAATCTGTAAACACAAGACTGACATGATCACCATATCAAAATATTGACATGTTGGACGTTTGAGCAAACAGTGGCCTTTCGAGCAGAGATGGTGCAACACAGTAGCATTCATTTGGATACATGTTTGTGTTTATCTAAGAAATGCTTGTCCAATATTCACTCACCTTTAGCTTCACCCTTGAACACCTTGGGAAGTACTATAACTTGCTCTCAGTCTGGTATTTGGTGCTGGGCAGGAACCACGCAAAAAGCTGTTTATGCTTTCGTAGAGAACAACCTTGGTAAGAGCAGTGAGACTGAATCGAAACGGTAAGGTTTTGGAAACACTGAGCTTAAAGACACAACAGTTCCATTGGTGAAGGCAATTGCAGTGTTGGTTGACAATAACCTGATTGCTCATCACTATAAGCAACCCCATTTGCATTACATCAAGTTATTTGATCCATGGTTTATTTTTATTTATTTATTTTATTTATTATTCTTCCGGACAATTACACACAATACACAATTTTCTCTTTGCATATTCATACATATTACTTTGTGTTATCGTCCGAAGGGTGGCAGGAGAAGCCAAAGGCTTATCGGGTCCCGCCCCCACTATTATATATACAAGTATTGATTTAAAGGTTCAGTAAGCGGAATGGTCAGTTTAGCTAACTTGTCACTGACTGCAGTCAGTAGTCCCCTCCCTCGTCCCCACGTCACCACATTAATGCACTGCGGTCTTAAAACAGCAAGTTATCTAGCATCATCTCAGATAAGTAAGTGTGATACAAACCATCAAAACAGACATTGGGAAGGATTTTTACCTGCCCCACCATTGTAGGCACATAAACAACCCATCTGTCTCTCTGAGCGTGCACCGGCAGTGAGACGGGTGCCGGTTTGTAGCGTTCTCTCTTGTGATTGGATATCAGTATCGGGATCCCGAAAAGTCTATTTGCCGATTACATGCAGAGCGGGTGACTGAGAGATCGGCTTTACGAAACGTGCACACTATGTAAGTGATCACTGTATGAATAAAGAGCGATTTAACACTTATATAAACATAAATAAATTGCTTATTTCACCTTTGAGTAAAGGATTTTCTTCAACTGGTGCTCTTGTAGGCAATACACTTTATTTGAAATACAATGTATGTACAATTCCCTACATGCATTAATACTGTAAATTAGTAATCTTGATTGTATTCAAGATCGTATATGTGGTTAGACAACAAAACTACAGATTCAAAGATGTCTTTGACAGGGGCATTCAAAAGATGTGCCTAAAGTTATTACGTAATACCATACATGTGTATTTGGAATTTAGCTGTCCCATGCTCCAACAACTTTTTGCTTCCCTTACCACTGGGAAGACTTTTAGACCCAGGCCTCCCCATGTTTCAACATTTAGTACATATCATTTCATTCTCACTAGGATTGATAGTGAGTGATCTCCAGTGATGAATGCAACTCAGTGTACTGTGACAGAAGCTCTGGCTACAAAGAGGGGGCTGTCTGGGCTTTTGTAGTACCGCCAGTGAAAAAAAAAAATCATAGTACAGCATGTTCTGATGCTAGTTGTAAAATGTCCACTGGTGGGTCCATCCATTTGATTCTCACTGCCTAGGGGAATGGCAGTGACAGGCGTTTCAAATGGATTTGGACACTGTGTGTGAGTGTGATAAAAAGTAAAGTGACTAGTGTAGAGACTGTGACATTTAATGTTAAGAAGCAGAGTTCCTTTTTTCCACCTCTAATGACACACGAAGGCCAGGAACTGCACGTGATAGCATAGTACCACTATGACATAGCCAGGGTGACAATTTCTGCGAGAAAAGATAAGGTCTTGTGGGGGCGCCTTTAGCTCAGTCGGTAAGGCGTCCCCCTCCCGGGCCGGGCCCAGCAGCAGACCCGGGTTCGATTCCCACCCGCGGTCGTTCTCTGCATGTCACTCCCCTCTCTGCCCCATTTCACCTCTGTCTCTCTGCACTGTCAAATAAAGCATAAAAATGCCCAAAAAATATCTTTAAAAAGATAAGGTCTTGAAGTAGGTGTGTGTGTATCACACAGCATGTTAACATGGAGAATCATATTTGGGTAAATAAACGAATAAGACTTCAACAGGACTTGTAAAATGCATGTTCACACCTTTTATCCGATCTACTTCGCACAAAAATCGGCACATTAACGGACAAGTGAAGTCGGATAAGAACACCTGGATAACTCGTTCATAGTCGGCATTCTACCTGCATGTATACAGGATCGCATATCGCATATCGGAATTCATGTTCTGCACATGCTCAAGAATTCCCGACGGGGACTTCACAAGGAAGTGGAAGGAGATTACGTAACAAATAGTAGTGTTTTTGCCGGAAAGGAACCGGAAGTGGATCTATAACCACTTGTTGAAAGGGCTACAGCGCCACCTAGCGTAGCGGAGTCAGCCATGCTCCGGCCATTTATTTGATTCTCTGAAAGGTCATGTATAGTCAGTCAAGTGTTCGAGTGGAACAATTGGTAAATGGCTTAAAGGTCACATATTATGCTAAATGCACTTTTTAAATGTGTTCTAACATATCCATGGGTCCACAGTGTGCCTAGAGACTGCCAAAATATTTTAAAAAATAACACTCTCCTTTTCTCACAATCCCCCTTTCTGAAACCACCACCCCTCCCCCACCCAATATACTCCAGTCAGAATTTTCCCCTTTTCTGACCTCACAAACTGGAAAGCCAGAAGCTTCCACTGTGCAGCCCACACCCCTATTTCTTATTGGTCCACGGCCCTGACAGACAGAGGGCGAGGCGTATCTGGCTTCGCTTCCGGACAGGGGGCGGGGGCAGCGCAAAGATTGTATATTTACGAGGGGAGCTGCAGCTCTTTTTAAAAAATAGGCCATTGTGAGATTAGCTGAACTTCAGCATAGTACAATAAATTATCTGAAAGTTTTTTTCAGCAAACAATTAAAGAAAAACGTATTAGTGACCACTAAGACCATATAATATGGTGTATAATAGTACCGAAAAGTGTATAATATGGGAGCTTTAATCCTATCTAGCTGTCCCATGTCCATGCACTGGGGAAGAGGAAGATGAGTTACAAGGGAGTGTGGCTGATCCCAGTTCCTGCACAAAATACATACAAATAAATCCAATAAAAAATGGTTTGGTTAGCATTGATATTTTTTTTGAAGGTTTGAATTCTACCGTACTTCAACATGTATCAACATGTATGCACTCTCTCCCCACAATCCCTCACTCTGGTTACCCTCATTTGTCCCCCACTGCCTTCAAACCCTCCTGCCTCCACAAACTTTGAAGCTAATAACCATTTAAAACAAATGTAAGAAGCACACCTCTCCCACCTTTCCCTTTTCTTCCACAGAACCGGGTTCATTAAAGCATCTCGCCCACTGCACTAAAGCAGCACAACTGCTGTGACATATGGCTGACCCACCCAATCAGACCGAAAGAATAAGAGAGCAATGCATCTGTAGAGACCTCTGTCTGTTAATGTGTGTATGTTTGTGTGTGAGTGAGGTAGAATCAAGCCAACCTCTAATTACCTAGCTACTCATTAGTGCCCAGGTGCCAACTCGCTATTGGCAGAGGCTAACTCCATGCAGGCAGCCAGGGTGACATGTTAATGGTGTAATTGCGTTGACCCGTGTACCCTGATGGTTGATAATTACCTTCTCCGTGTATTTATAACGTGAGGGATTAAAATGAGAAGGGATGCTGAAATAAAGGGTTAGGAAAGGTCCAGAGACCCCGTCGAGACCCTCTGGGAGGTGCACAAAGCTGCAGTTCAGTGGCTAGGACCAAATCAAAGTAGAAAGGAAAAGCCTGGTGTGTGTGGTTAGGGTGGAGAGTAATGTCAGGGTTGCTTTTTTTCTTCACCAATCAGAGAGCTAGGCCTGCTGGAAGACTGTGCTAATGCTGGATTCACTGAAAAACCATGTGTACATTAGGGAACAAAAAAAATGTTGTGAAGATTTTCTTTTTCAATATAAAAAAAAGGATGTCGATGTATGAATGTGGTTTGGGAGATGTAATGTTTCTGGTCTGTAGCTTGATAACATGTGTATAAATTAATTGGAGTAGGCTGAAGATGACCTCGCTAACGATAGTGCTTTCCAATTAACACTTGTGCTGTTGGTTGTATAAAGGTTATTGTGATAGTTTCCAATCAAGTTTACTGTACCTCCCCAGCCAATAAGGTAATGATTTAATGGAGGATCCTCATCCCTGGCATTTTACTGCTTTACTCGGTACCACTGATTAGGTATTGTAATTGTACTTTTATAAATACATCCTCTAACAGGGCTTTGAGGGTTTTAACTCTCATGCTTGCAGTTGCACACATTGAAAATTGAATAATGCACGCTTAGCCAGCCAACCAACGATAAGCCCCTAAATTTGAGCTCCATATACAGAAACTAAACTGCATCCACTACAGTTCAGAGACTAGTGAAGTGGACCCTATAGGATTAGGGATGAAACCTGATACCCTGAACCCCTTGCTACGCCATCGTCAATGCACACCTAGGGCATAGACTATGAGCCATATGCGTTGATCACTATAAACTATAACTTATAGCAAGGTTGGCCAAACATGTGCCATATTGAGCCTAGAATCTACAAGTTTTCATTCCTACCAAAGACTACACCTACTGATTAGAACCCCTTTAAAGCTGTTATTCCGTTGTTTCTAGTAAATGTAGTTGCAGGCAGTTCTGGACCAGAGTTGCATTCAAAACAAAACATTATTGACTGTATGTCAGTAGATTGGCAGTTCCTACCTGAATAATGCTTTCTCTGTGTGTTCTGATCCAACTTGGTGACCCAGAAGTTACAGTTTTTGCCGAATGCTTACACACATGTTGCAGACTTTGGCCCACTGTGTCAAAACTTAACACACAGGCCGAATAGGACAAAGCACATGGAGATAAACTTCTAACTTATACGGCAAAATGAAACTCTTGAAACAAAACCTAACAATCCCATTTCAAAACTGTTTTTAGCATCAAAACAATACACACATGCACTTTTGAATTACTCTTTCCTAGCAGCAACAACACACAGATGTGCTTTATGCAAAACACAGCTGTATTCAGTACTTTGGATGGTTTTTGACTTTAAAAGTTTCATACAGATTTTTTTTTGTGAAAGATTGATCCACTACAGTTGATCTAGACACATGAAAACAAAATGTAAACGCTTCAGATTTTTTATTTTATTTTGCCATTTCAGGTTTTTGCAAAAGTAAAAAAAGAAATGGTACAACTAGAATATTCTACAAAACATAGTGTTCTAAGGGAATGATTGGAAGACATTTAGGCTATAAATCCTGTCTCCTGTTGGCATCTGGCCACATCACCTCATCCACGTCACAGGCAATGTCCTCCCTTGCCAAGCAACGGGGTAAATATCGACTTGCGTGCCGTATCCAACCTTTTGCAGAATTTTTTGGAAAGATTGATCCACTATATTTTCAATTAGAAAAGAAAACAAGTTTATATTGCAATTTCATGGTTTTGGCCAACAAAAGAAAAAAACACAATGAATAGGTAGGATCGCAGTTCAACAAGCAATTCAGTGTGTCACTATGAACTCTAAAACAATTACAGTAAAAAAAAGATGTGTTGTAAGGAATGGGGCGAGTGGATTATGAATCCTTTGGATACCGCCTCCCGTTTGCGTCTGGCTACATCGCCTCATCGACATCACATGCAATGTCATCCTTTCAGAAGCAACAGCAAAAATATTCCTGATATCCAGTCTAAATGTCCTAATTATGGAGCTATTGTGTTGTTGGGCTGGAATCTCAGACCAGCCTCCTATATTGTTAGGCCATGATCTATAACATGGTCCACTATAGTGACCCTGTCTCCGTCTGTTGTCTCCTTTGTCATCGTCCTCCTGCCGCTCTCTTTTGTCCTCTTCCGCTGACTCTTACTGTCTCACAAAGGAGCTGAGCTCACCTGAGGTCTATGTGTAATGCTAAGGCTCACACTGACTATATTAGCTTTATTTTTTATTTTTCATGTGTGTGAATCTGTGTGCTTTTCCTATTTTAGATGTGTTTTGTATTTTAAATAGATGTGTTTTCCAAAGGATTGCAGGTGATTTCCTTTTTGACCAATGTGTCTTATGTAAAACACTGTGTGTAGTGTTTTGCAAAAAGTGTGTTGGAGAATTTCAAACACAGTGCAAAGCACTTATTGTGTTTGTAGGGTTGGTGCTTGTGTTTAGGGCATGGTCACCAAAGTTAGAGGTTGTGATGCTTTGGGCCTAGCAACCACTATTAGTGTGTAAGCATTAGGCAAAAACTGTAAGAGAAATGCAGACAGAGAGAGTATGTATCACTACAGCCCAGGCCCGGTTCTAGACAGTTAGATTAGGGTGGGCCTGTAGAAATGTTAGGTGGGCACACTGGGCAGAGAGACCGAAGATGCGAGTGCGCGAGCAGAATTTTTTTGCCCTTGTAAGATGATCTCTGCGTCTGCTTTTTGGCACATTTACTGTGAATTGTGTAGAACACAATATGCAAATACACTTTGAGTGTTGCTGTGTGGGAGATTTGATTCTTGCATGTTTTTTTTCCAAAATGTTTATGAATAACATTATACATTATATACAACATAATGTATCTTTTTTTTAATGGCAGTATTAACTGTAGGCAGCCTGAGCTGATTGAAGAGAAAACTTTGGGACTGGGCAACCTGGATGGTGGTAGTCCAGAGCTATACAGTCATATGAAAAAGTTTGTGAACCCCTCTCAGCCGGCATTATAATTGACTCTGCTTTCACACAAAAAAGATAAAAGTGGTATGTCTTTCATTTACCAGGAACAGCTAAGTACTGGGATGTTTTCCAAACAAATATCTTTTGAAAAGCAGTATTTAGTTTTATGAAATTAAATAAAATGTGAAAAACTGGCTGTGCAAAAATATGGGAACCCTTGTGGTCTTGCTGATTTTAATGCATGTAACAGCATGTAAAACTGAGGACTTTAAACACAAAATTGGTTGGATTATGTTGTTAAGCCTTGAACCTCATATAAAGGTCTGTTTAATCATGATAAAAGGTATTGTAGGTGCCTAAATGCAAGTTCCACTTCTCTTTGACTCTCTGCAGAAGTGAGACAGAATGCGATCATCAAAACAGCTCCCAAAAGATCTGAAAAACAAAGATTATTCATTGTCATGGTTTAGGGGAAGGCTACAAGAAGCTTTCCCAAAGGTTTCAATTGTCAATTTATACTGTAAGGAACGTTGTCAGGGAATGGAAGGACACAGGCACAGTTGCAGTTAAACCCAGGTCTAGCAGACCAAGAAAAGTACAAGAGAGGCATATGCGGCGGATTGTGAGAATGGTTGCACACAACCCAAAGATCACCTCCAAAGATCTGCAAGAACATCTGGCTGCAGATTGTGTATCTGTACATGGTTCTACAATTCAGTGCAATTTGCACCAAAACATCTGTATGGCCGGGTGATGAGAAGGAAGCCCTTTCTGCGCTCACGCCACAGATACAGTTGCATGGAGTATGCAAAAGCTAATTTAGACAAGCCAGATTCATATTGGAAGAAAATGCTTTGGACTGATGAGACAAAAATTAAGTTATTTGGTCTTTATAAAAAGCAGATGTGTTGGTGCAAATTGCGCTGAATTGTTGAACAATGTACAGATACACAATCTGCAGCCAGATGTTCTTGCAGGTCTTTGGAGGTGATCTGTGGGGTTGTGTGCAACCATTCTCACAATCCTCCACCTATGCCGCTCCTGTTTTTTTCTTGGTCTGCCATGCCTGGGTTTAACTGGCACTATGCCTGTGTCCTTCCATTTCCTGACAACGTTCCCTACAGTCGAAATTGACAATTGAAACCTTTGGGAAAGCTTCTTGTAGCCTTCCCCTAAACCATGACAATGAACAATCTTTGTTTTTCAGATCTTTTGGGAGCTGTTTTGATGATCCCATTCCGTCTCACTTCAGCAGAGAGTCAAAGGGAAGTGCAACTTGCATTTAGGCACCTAAAATACATTTTCTCATGATTAAACAGACATTTCTATGAGGTTCAAGGCTTAACAACAAAATCCAACCAACTTTGTGTTTAAAGTCATCAGTTTTACATGCCGTTACAGGCATTAAAATCAACAAAACCACAAGGGTTCCTATATTTTTGCACAGCCAGTTTTTCACATTTTATTTTATTTCATACAATACTGCTTTTCAAAAAATCTTTGTTTGGAAAACATCCCAGTACTTAGCTGTTCCTGGTAAATTAAAGACATACCACTTTTATATGAACAGGTCCGTCCGATAGTGGGTCTGGACTTCCACCTAAAAAAATATATATATATTTTTATATATATATAATATATATTTTTTTTTTATTGGGTGGGCACGGCCCACCCTGGCCCCTTGCTACCGCCGGCCCTGCTACAGCCTGGCACTGCGCAGTGAGAGCACTCGCCCAGGCATGCATGCTTCGTTTGATTGCACCTGGAAAATCTGGAACTTCAGACACGGCAGCACACACTTTGTGCATAAAGACCCTCCCATAATTTTTTTTGAAAATGTGGGAACTATGACCATGCCTTATACAAGACCATAGACTTTAAATAAAACATAAACAACACAATTAAAAACAAACTGATGTACTGGAATGCACACAGGTCTGAACTCAGTACTACTGAGTCTGAAGCTACCATGTCCTGAGTAAAAGAAGGCCAGTCATTTCAGAAGGGTGAAATGAATGGCCTGCATGAAACAAAGAAAATTACAACGAGATTGATGAAACTACTAAAATCAGGTTAAGATATGTCCAACACATTAAAACCTGGATAGATAGTGGTGAACCATCATCTTTGAGGAAGAAATGTGGTCGGAAACAATCTTTAATGATCTTGATAGGCCATCGCTCAAAACATTTGGTGGAATCAAACTGTGAAATATCGACAGCATAACTCCTGGCTATGCACAATGCAAAGAGAACATGGGGAAATGGACTATACTGATGGGTAGCCTTAAGAAAACCACTTATCAGTGGGGCTTATCAGGAAAAAATGCTTCAATTTGCTAGGGAGCATACAGATTGGAATCTAGAGCAATGGGAAAAGGTTGTGTGGTCTGATGAATCTAGATTGACCAGAGTGATGGGTGCATCAGGGTAAGAAGATAGGTGGATGAAGTGATGCTCCCATTATGCCTAGTGCCTACTGTACAAGCCTGTGGTGGCAGTGTGCAGTATGATCTTGGGTTGCTTCAGTTGGGCAGCTCTAGTTTCAGCAACGTTATGTGCCAAAAAAAGCTTATCAAAATGTGCTACGTCGAATGGGTGCTAAAGATGGTCCAACAAAATATTTGAGTGTGCAACTTTGTTTCTGTCCAGGCAGTGTATAACCAGCTGTGCAAACACCTGCTGGATATTGAAATGCATATAGTAACATTTCAGGGCTCAGTTGAACCAAATAATGTATCCACCCTATGGTTAGCTTACTGTGTGTGGACAGGGGAAAATACACAGGACAGTGGGAATAACACTGCAAGGCACCATAGGTTGTCCCTGGATCAAGCAGGATGGATCAGATACTGCATGTTTATGTAGTAGCCCATCATGGTCATAAAACATGTCTGCCTCTGAAAAGAGATAGTGTCTGTATACTGTCGTAATCTCCAGACTATTGACACAGCTAGCCTCAGCTGTAGCCTGTGACCCACATAGTGTCATCGTCAAACAGAGTAGATGAGGTTGTCCAGATAAAAGAGCACTCTGGTCCCCCTTTCAATGGTCCGAGTAGCATTCTACACACTTTGAAAAAGTGCTGGATGAGTCGGATGGCTGAATGGTGGCCAATTACATTTGAAGGTAAACCCTATTGATGGGGAAACAAAGAATATGATTGTGCCATTAAACTGTGTGACCCCAGTATTGGGATTGATCATCCTGTCCAGTTTCAACAGGATGACCAGTGAATGGTTATCTGCCAATCTAATTATTTCTACTTTTAATCCAAGGACACACTCAGAAAAATAACTGAGTAAGGGGCAGTCGGTTTATTGTCTGTTCCTTGGTGGTACTGGTCTCTTCATCTCATCTTTTATGTATGACAGGTTGTCAAAGATGCCAAGTGGGATGTCTCAGTTTCTCATCTCTGCTGTCGGGTAGCACTGGGCGCAGGGCAAACAGCCTACAGTTAGCCGCATCCTTCCACAGGTCAGTTGGAGATGGGATAAAGCTACAGGGTGTGCCAGGGCTTATTCACAGTGCCACCCCCTAAATGATCAGTCAGCACCGTACTCCTAAACTGTCTGTTTAACAGAGTGTTCAAGGTGACGTATTACTGCAGCAACTTTGATGTACAGCTAGGGGACACCTCTAGTGCACTCTCATACAGGGCTTAGTTAAAGGCAGTTTACCCCCGGGCCCCAGCCATGTGGAGGGCTGCCAGCTCCATGGGTCAGTTACTTTCTAAGGCTTGGCATGGTGGCAGGGGCAAGGTAAATGACAACACAAAAGTATAGATGTTGAGAACAAGGGATGGGGACAAGGTGAGAATGCCATCATTCAATCAGAAAGCAGATTCCCATGAGCATGTGAAAATACTGGATTGCTCATGTGAGATGGGAATGGTTAGATGTATGGGAATACAATGAGTTCTTGACCTGCATACACTATGAGACAGCATCAAGGTGTGAGATGTGTGTGTGATAGCATATGTTTCATTCCCTGGGGGGCTTAGACCATGTCTACAGCCACTCCGACAGACCATAGAAGCAGGTTTGCACCACGGTTTGACTGCTATAACACCACTACTTGTCTTCCAGTTCGGATTGAAATAGAGAGCAGTGATATGGCTGGCCAGGGGGTAACAGCGCTGCCTCAACACTCGTAAAGGAAACTGATGAGACCCATTCAAAACTCAGGCACACTCATTTCGGCCTGAGAAATAGAGGTGGGATACTGCTGCTGCTTTTTTTTTTTAGCAGCAGTTGGAAAGCCAGCGGGGTTTGCACATACTGGACAGTATACATGCATAAACAGACATGTATAAACTGTGTTCAAGTCTTCATCCAAGCACACTTTTAAAAGTTAATTCACATGCATTGTATGTGCTTTATAGGACATTTGTCTACTGTATATTGCAATTTCTGTCACAAATTCAATGTCTCAATCAGCAATTAAACTCATCAGTTGGTATTTTTGCATACCATTGTTTAAGACTCATTCAATGAAGCCTATTGTCCCAACAAATCCCTGGCTTTATATTCCTGAATAACCTTGACTGCCTTGGCATTGAATGCACCACTTGGGGATCTAGGGACTCTCTTTGTCATTAGAAGCTGTTACACAGTAAATCTGGGAACTAGATTGCGGAGCAGTGAGCTGTGGAAGGGTTCAGGAAGGCAGCAGCAGCACAAGGCGGGGATTGACAGCCCTGGCAGTTAAATCAAACATACGAGGGGGAAATACAAATATTTGACTGGGATTCAATTGAGCATTTGATCAGACTTAATAAGAGGTGTTATGAACTAAGCTAGGTTGGACGGGCAGCGTCCCTCTCTGTCACCACAGTGGGAAACGCATTTCAGCTTATTAGTAGGTAATGCCGTGGGTGGTGGAGGAGAACGGGCAAAATGAAGGAGATTATTCAGAGAAAATAAAAGGGAAAGGGGTAAGTGAATGAATATATGCAGATCCAGCACACTAGTGGGACTGAGAGCTGTTTTATGAGGAGCCGCGGAGACATGGAATCAAGGTGAAAGCTGATTGAATCGAGGAGGGCGTGTAGGTGACAGTTTATGCAGCCTCTAATCACTAATCACATCCATTTTGACCAAACAGAACGTGATGGGGAAAGAAATTGCCAATACTTACTTCAATGATGAGCTCAAAACAGTGGCATAAACAGGTGAAGAAAATAAGTAAAGAGAATAACAATGTGATTACACAACTGCATGTTTTTTGTTGTTGTTGCTTACTGGCCAGAGAAAGCAGGGAAGTGCAGGTCATTTCACAGTGCAGCAAACTTTCATGATTAATTTTTATGTTTTTAATTTAATTTGAGCAGAAGCGAAAGAGGTTGGTTTGAGTCACTGTGAGCTAGAAGAAAGGCTCCCGTCCCCCCCTGCCTCTGGCCAATGAGACCAGGCCCTGCAGCTATCAAAAACTATGCTTATTCAGTAAAGGAAATAACAACAAAACACTTTTAAACATTCATTCAAGTTTTGATGACTTCAAGCTCGTGTCCCTATGTTGGTTGTATGGACTTCAGTTGCTTTACAGTAGACTTGTGATCTCAGTATTTATCAAATTAGGGGATACAGCGCTAAATGTAATTTTTTGCCAAAAAGTGAAATATCTAACACCGATGTGAGACACAGAAGGTATCACTCGCACACACACACACACACACACACACACACACACACACACACACACACACACACACACACACACACACACACACACACACACACACACACACACACACACACACACACACACACACACACACACACACACACACACACACACACACACACACACACACACACACACACACACACACACACACACACACACACACAGCAATAACAATATATGGTTATATTGTACTAGGAGCAGCAGTGTTTAAGATCAATCATCATGCCAATACCACTGCCACTCACTTTTTAAGTCATTTTCCAATCGCATTAACTGAATATTGAAATATCTGCACTTGTTATTGTTTTACGTTCAAATGTGTCCTTGAAGTCAGTCTTGAACTGTTGTTAATATCTGTTTGTTTGTTTATTGCATTCAGAATTACCCCCTGCATGTGATTGGGGACTCATATTGCAATATCATTTAGAAACAGCTCCTTCGCAGCAGTTCTTATTGGACTATTAAAACAAGCAAAACGTGCTGCTGCGATGTTGCAGCTGTCACTGGTTTATTTATGTGTTGGTCATGTGACTTCACATCATGAGCCACACACATGATAAAGACATTAGTCCCAACTAACAATCAGTGTTTGATTGTGCTAGATGATACGGAGACGATTTGCCGTCAAGGGAGCTAAAAGCAAGATGATATTGAGTCTGAGCATGATTTCAATTGCAATCACGCTAACGGGCTGGCAGGGCTCTAATCAGGGTTGCTCTTTCTGCCACATCTGTTGGGAACATGCATTTTCATCCAACATAAATAACCTTGTATCTTTGAACACCCGATGCATGATCTGAATGTAAACAAAAGGGCTGGGGCATGCCGTCTCTCTTTTATTGATCAACTTTTATTATAAAATATGTGAAAGTAGTGTTGTGTATGTGCCTACAGGTAAGGTATTAATGTTTCTAAGATGAGTGAAACAGGAAATATATATTTTTAAATATTTAAATATGATCAGCTGGTAAGTGGAAACACTTATTGTTTCACACGATACACTGAATATGTGAATATGGCAGGATTAATATAGTCACAAAAGCTGTTTTTATATCTTCACCCAGCCCCACACTTGGACATGCATTACATCCTGTTTTATGCATAGCTGCATATCGTGGCTTATTGGAAACTGCCTCCTCTTATTAACCCATAAACACATACTATCTCCGTTCTATAACTTCCATATATCATCCATTTGATCCTGGGTCACACAGCATCTTAACCATATCACGCATCCGCAAGGCAGTTTTCTTGAATCTGACTGAGCAATTAACCCCACAATGTGTGCAGTAAGCGAGCTTCTGCAAGCATTCCTAGGAACACAGATCAGAGGGCCAAAGCAATTCGCTTTTTTTTTTGTTGGTATGTGTATGAGCCTGTGATGTCAAACTGCAAACAAACCCAGCAAGCAAACAGTAAATGTATCTGCGAAACCAACAGGCACACTTTGCGACTTGGTGGCCTCTGTGTCCTTGCGTCTGTTAATGGCCAATTGCGCGCACCCACAGTGTTCAACTGGGCAAATAAACTGCTGCAGCACTGAATATACAGTTTATTTCATAAGGGATACATTTGACAAAACATTAATCCGTTGTTCGGCTACAGATACATTGTATACTTGATCTTATTTGCGCAGCAGGAGTTTAAAATGAATCAAATAAGTCACAATTTTGTTATAGGTAACACTGGGGACTCCAAAACATTTAAAAAAAATAAAGAAGTTGAAACACATGAAACTAAAAAGGGTTGTCTTATAAATGTATCAGATGTGCACACACAAAAACAGACAGTACGACTATGAACAGTGTGTCTCAACATTAAGGAAATATAACTGGCTCCCGTCAGTGTTGAATCGCAGAAAACCTACAGTAGATGTATAGTGTTGCCATGTGATAGATGAGCCTGCATCATCCCCTTCATCGACAGGCAGCATGGCCCCTATCTATTCTCAGCACTGTTTGCATAATTTAAACAAGTTCATAGCATACTTTGACCATAATTTATGAGTGTGGGGCTCACTGATCAATTCAAGTAATCCCTCTGTTACCACAGTGCAGGCGGAGATATTCAAGCTTTCTAATCAGGCATCACCAGCACAGTTCTATTTAGTTTTTATTGCAAGAACCCTATATCTAGAATTAACGACTCACTTCTGTAGATACAGTGGGTGTTGGATTCAAAAGTTGGAGTATATTTATATAGTATGCCACCATATTAGAGACAGTCACTTAGTAAAAACATCATGATGTGGTGTGCTTGGTTTTGTTATCTACTTCGTATAACTGGACTTCACCTGCAGGAAAACATGCAATCTGTATGAATGCTTACACATTTTAGCCCTCTATATTTGGGATCATAGTAGACCCGGCCCTTAATGTGAGTAGGATTGGGTCTGGTGCCTGGTTGACCAAATAGCTTGGGGCCAGTTATGAAAATGGTGCATATATAGGTCATGCTCCTCTATTGCTTTGCCTTTTTTATGCATGGGTAACAATGTGGTGTTCCTTGTGAAATCATTCGAAGCCTGATTTTTGAAAGTGCGATGCCCAATATTTTTTTAATGTGAAACAGTAATCGTAATTGGAAAAAGACGATAAAGACTTTTCAGTTATTTGGTTGGTATTTAAAGACTTTAAAAAGTGTAGTGAATGCACTAGCTTGTTATACAGCATGAGGTCCTCAGCCGTCTTTGTTATGATGTCACTCATTATTCGATGCCCCACTTAGTCAAGTTGAAAAGAAAAGCAAGATGTTATTCTGAAAAATGCTACACATTCAACCAAAATAAGACCTTCGCCTTCATTTATTAAAAAATAGGTGAAAAAAAAGTGATTAAATTATTTATTGAAAGAATAAAAGATGAACAGACGTGAATAGAAAAAACATCATACCCTTCTTTTTAGTATGAAGACATTGTTATGTTTTTCAAAGTTCAAGATCAACATTGAAAATTTCGATTTAATTTTAATTTATTTTTTCGAATTTACAAAACCATCAGTCTGGAGCGGGCTCCTTACATATTGTGTTTGTTTTCAATGACATCTTTTATTTAAGTGTTCAAAGCCATCAGTTAGTTCCTCTTTGAAAACATTGGTCTTATCTATCAAATATAGTGATAAAGCTCTGATTCAAAAGCTTGTGGTGCTTATCTATAATAATACTTCAAACTGCAGTTCAACACAAAATAATCTGAATATGTAAACGTCAAATCACTACAAACATACTACCACAATTGTAGCCCTCCTCCATTTGTTCATTTTCTTTTTACACATTTATTCAAGGAGCTGGTGTGTGTGTGTGTGTGTGTGTGTGTTTTAAATAACCCCATATGTGGTGGCACATAAACCACAAATGGGGAGATATCTAGTTGGAGTTCCTGTAGCCAGAGACAAACCAAAAGCCGTCGTCTTAAATACGCTGTGCCGCGCAGACAACTGTGTTCCACTACAGTGACAGCCCCGCATAAAGCATGATAATGAACATTCAAAGTGACAGTGAAGGGGGCTCTTATAGACTCTTCACAGCCTTGATGAGAGACACTGTTTATCTGTCAAGTGGACCTCAACATCTGCTCCTGATGAAAGGATGAGATGAGGAAAAAGAAAAGAAAGAGAAGTGGCAACAACACTAATTCATCCGGATGCGCTGGTTAATTCAATGGCTGCAAACGCATCAATATCTCCCTGCTGTTTGTGAGGTTTTTTTCAGATAAAGAAAAAAATTCAAAAGGAGGCTGGTGATTCTCTTCACATCAGACATTGCAGGGAAATTGCTCAGAGCTTGTTTGTTCCAAAGGAATGTACAGTATGTGCGTATAGTGGTCCAATAGAATGCACATCAAATGCGGTGGATAGGAAGTGGCACAGGTTGGCACATTCCATAAATACACTCGTTATAGGAAGCATGGTCTCTTTGGTTTTTCACTGAGTCGTTTTCTTTTTTTTTTTTTTTACTTTTGTTCCAAAGGCTCAATTGGTTTGATTGTGTTATTCCTGTTACTCGTTGACTTCATTCCTGCCTTTTAGCCCCCGTGCCAGACCCACGCTGATTTACCGCGCTCGTGTTGCAGACATTTGCCCTGGACTTGATGTGCCTCTCTTTTTTTCTCAGCAATGGGAGAGCCACTCAGCCATCCAACTAACTAAACCAATCAAAACAAACACAATCAGACAGAGTGGTTCCGATCCACCGTGTCAAAAAAGACGGGCAACATGATGTATTATATCTTTTATCACTTTTAATTTATTTGAAAAGCATTGGGACTTTTGATTCTTCGCTTTTGATATGTGTCTAGGAGCTAAAGAGTACGCCCAGTACAGAGGACACAAAAGCAGTGCAAATTAATTGAGGTTTAAAAGAGAACAAAGAACGGCGGCCTGAAAGAGATAATCAAGTGCTCATTGGCCACTGTCTGAACCACTTTGTTCTCAGTAACTGTGGCCACTGCTCATAATTTGGCCAATTTCAACTCATCATTTTCAAGCGCTATGATTTTGAACACAACTTATGTCATTGCCAGTGGTGTTTGGATTCAAATGCGTTCTTTTATTTGGTTGTGGTACTGGTACAAAAGAGAAAAAAAAAATATTTGGAGCAGATGAAAAGATTAGGAGAACATTGTGTATGTGTGACTTGACCCAGCTATTCAAACTCAAAAGCTGATGTCAGTTCATAATGATGGTCAATCCACCCAGCACAATGTGTCTCACTCCACTTCGACATGACAAAATACAGTGTTGGTCGTAGAGGGCCAAAATAACATGATCATTTTCTGATCTAATGCTTATTTTGGCTGGTACACCATCAATTATCAGCACTGTTACATATTGTATGTCTGCTCCACCAATGCTATGGTTCTGTCAAAACACATTAAAGCAGGGGAAAACAATTCCCTCATAGTAAACACGGTGGAAGACAGCTGCAGCCAATTGAGTTAGCAGCAGAGTAATGGTGTGAATTGTCAGGGGATAGCGGCCATGCTATGTGCGCCATTCTACTGCTAAGAGAACACCTGGATGTACAGCAGAAGGTGTCAAATCCATGCGTGATCACCGAAGGCCTATACCTCATGAGGTAAGCACAGTGTTGTTGCAATTCTTCAGAATTCCTGATGGGGGGGGCAACAGAAGTTACGCACTATAGCTACACATATAAACAACTCTTTTAAATGTATAATGTGATAATTAACACAGTAGCTATTTCTTGTCATGGTTAATATACCGAGGTAAAATTCTGAATTGGAACAAACAACACAATGTAGTCTCCACTCCATGCAAAGCACCTTTTTTCCGAGCTCTCTCTCAGCAGGTTTGAACTGACATGTTGTGCAGAGAGGTGCCTCAGGAGAAAGTAAAAAAAAAAACCTATTCACAATCTCACACTGGGCGAGGTAAAAAAAAGAAAAAAGATCAGGAGTTATCAAAACCATTGAAGTGTGTCTTTAACCAGAGAGATTACTAGGGTGAAATTACCTTTATATAATACCTGATAACACCAGGTTTCTCTCCTGTATCACGGACATACTCATCTAACCTTTCGGAGGCAGGAGATGATAGCACCGCAGTGTGAAAATGGAATCCCTCATTGTGCCTGTATTGCCATCAATGTGATCGTTGATTTTTAAACAGTGACGAACACGTTGGTTTCTTTCCATAATAATGTTGATTGCTAAACGGACATATATTGTGTGTCAGTGTTTCGATAAGCAACGTGTTTAGAATTCTCAAAAGACTCTCTACCTGTATTTCAACCGGCGAGTGAACTGCACTGTGGCTTAGCACTCATCAAACCTGACACCTTCACCTTTTTTTCATTCCGCTTCACTCAAATCTTTTGCTTTTCTGCTCCCATCCATTCAGACTATAAATCACAAGCCCAATGCCTCTGAATCCAACCACCGACTTGATACATCCTGAAGCCATCATTCATTCCCCTAGTGTTATTTACCCTCCACGTACAACTACACCTTTTACACCGGCACTTTCAGAAGTCATCGCCACACAGAGAATTACAAGCCACCACCTGAGGATGATCCCACGGAAGAATCAAAATAATTCCATTGCTTTTGCATTGATCGCCTCGGGCCAGGCTGGCTAACCATTGGAGTGGTAGTGGTATTGGAATCAGAGTTAAGTGTGTTTCGTTGTGGAAGGGTTAAGCCTTGTATAGTGAAAACCTTAGGGCTATGTGAAGGGAAATAGAGAGGGATTGAGGTATTCAGGTATGTCTCCACCACAGGCCTTTTTAGGAGTTAAAAATTGCCTTCCCCGAGGTTGAGATGCAGGCTTGATTCGCCTCAGCGAGCCCGTGTGAGTGTGTGACTGGTGATGAGTGGGAGCGCTCGCTTCACGTGTGTGTGTGTTTTTTTGTAGGAATGACATGAAGTGTATCTGTCTGCATGCGCGCATGTGTGTGTATGTGTGCTTCTGTCTGCAATAAATAGACAGACACTTGAGCATAGCCCCCTGGCTCTTCTCGCTTTAGTGCTTCTCAGACTAGCTAAGCCCCCCGGAGCCAAACATCTAACTGGATCTGTCAATATTGGCACTGACGAAACACACTTTCTCCATCCGTGGTTATAGAATATAATCCTTCATGTTCAAAAACTTTGTTGTTGGAATAAACCGCTTAAACCGACATGCATTCCCTGTTTCAGACAAATCCTTGAACTAACCATTACTGAGGTGTACTCACACAGAGCAAGAGCATGTTGAAGTACAGTACTCGCTTATGCCACAACATATTGGCTTCATTTGAATCCAAACACAGGGCTTTGGTGGGGTATGTTTCCCTAGGAGGGAACAGGGTAAACAGGGGTGGCATATGGAGCGATGTGAAGCAAAGGGACTGCAGGACGGGAGAACAGACCTCAGACCTGTCGGTGTGTTCTAAAGACCACAGGATGTTAGTGAGTGCAGTTTGAGCCATTGATTGGCAATGCTCACGGATGCAGTCAGCAGTTAGAGCGGTGGCTGCAGTGAGGCAGCTCATTGAGTCAATTAAGGTACTTCAAAAGCCTTAGGCTTCAATTAGCATCAAAAATCCAACTCTGTTAAGTCCTAACTTAGTTAAATGTTAACACATGGATATAATGCACTTGTTTTTAGATGAAGTGTGACTTGCACTCTCCAAGGATATCATTGCATGCGATGTGCATTGCATAACACTTTCGCGCCCCACACACATCCTGCGTCTACCTCTGGAGCGCATCGCCTTACCTTACTGCTGCCTCTCTCGGACTTTTCTCGGACACACATGCAACGTCTCAGCAGCTGCTGCTGCAGCGCTGCTTCTAAAAGCCCTATCTTTCTACATAGAGTTTTCATAGATAATTCCCATTAAAAATGAAGTTATTTCATGTCATCTATGATGCATATGATTTATATTGAGTCTGGACAGTAATCCGTGCGCCCCATTGCCATTTTTTTTCTTTTTTTTTTGCCATATTTTCGCTTGTTGGAAGTTTTATTTTGAAGGGGACACACCAGGAAATGGTGAAATTACAGCGAAAGCTGCCAGTATGAAGTCAATATGACTCTCAACAGAGTATTTCAAAAATCACTTTACTGATTTATACGGGAGAGAGAGAGGGGGGTGTGGTCGGGGAAGAAGAAGGCCGTAGACACAGATAGAGCAACGGAAAACTGTTGCGCTCATCATGATCTTTTTTATTTCTTCACTATATTGGATCTCTATATGTGTCATTTATCCAAAAATGAAATGCCAGAACTAATTGAAAATTAGGTTTTAAATCCCTCGGATTTTGATTGCACAATTAAATCGTGAAATAAAGGGATTATTCGCGTATACGACTGAGGGATGTTTTATTTTGAAATAAACACACCGGGTAAACGTGTAACTAGAGTGAATGCTGCTGGTATGACTGTCAACAGAGTATTTCTCTATCAGTTAAAGCACAGAGACGCGAGAGAGACGCGCTGCTCTCAGAAAAAAATAGGCGAGCCTCCTGAGGTGAAGGGGAGCGGCGCTGCAGACGTGCCTCCGACGCGCCTCAGCAGTGCGTCTGAGGTTGGATGTGTGCTCGCTCTACGTTGATTTCACAGTCTGTGACCAAAAGTCAGACGCAGACGCGAGGTAGACGCGCAGTAGAGGTAGGATGTGTGTGGGGCGCGTAAGACACTCCTTATGACTCCAAAACTTGCCTGAATTATCACGTTTTCGAGCGTTCTTCAGTATCAATCAAATGATAGTTGTTTGTACATCCATGGCTTCATTTGGAACAGAAACGTATAGAGTCCAATGTGGCATAGTTTTAATATTGCCATATTATACTGCACATATAATTGGTCGTGGGGGACTTGGTCCTCTCCGTGTTATCTGAGGCAGACTTTGAAAAGCCCTGATCTAAAAGAAGCTTCACAACAGTAGATGTTTCTCAATTGAGATGAAAAGATGTCAGAGGGGAAACCCATCAACAGAGCCCAGGTGGCAAAACAGACTGATCGGATATTGGTTCAACCCATACAAACTTGAGCTGTCAGTAGTACACACTGTGTGTCTTGTGTGTAACTAATAGCTCTATTTTAAAGAAACAATTGGCTTTTTTTTAATAAAAAGGAAATATAAGTCATTGTCTGGAAAAGTAATAGCCTAGCTTGAACTGTACAGTGTACCTCTTATACAAAACACAATGAATCGCCAAATTCCACTTTTTCTCAAAGTCATTTAGCAGTTTAATACAGGTCTACAATCCATTCCAATGAAATGGAATAACAGGTATTACATTAGTATGCGCTGTGTATTATTCTATATCTGCAACTCCTTCTCCAAAAAAGAAAATAACTCTAAAAGTGAACTCCTCTGAGGTAAAGTGCTCGTGAACTATCCCGTTACGGGCCAGCCTCGTATACACCGGGATGACATTTACTGTCTGGGCCTGTCGTTCAGAGCATTATCCAATCAGACAGTGACATATGGTGAGAAATAAGGCCTTTGTCTTGAGGAGATCTAAAGATAAGAATCGTATTTCCATTAAATCAATGAGCTGTGTGCGTTACTGCAATGAATAATGCATCGCCCCCACACACAAACCCTGCTTTACCTTACCACTGCTGTCCTTTCTCACTCTCTCTCTGTCTCAACTCTTGTGCACTGTTTGCCATTCTCGCCGGTGTGCATTTTTTTTTCTCTCTCAAGTGTTTTCGTACCTTTTGCACTTCATAATAAAGAGCAAGGTCTTAATTCCTCTCCGCTGGTGCTTCAATTTCAATCAATGATCCTCCCTGTAAAGGTTGACTGACGAGGAGGCACCGGAGGCTTCAAACAGACCTTTCGTTCGGTGCAACCATATGCCCTTTGAAATCATATACAGCCCTGGGAACCAAACACAGAACAACTATTTATTCTACAATGTCTCTTGGATATTGTATAGATGTGTGTGACGTGTGTGTGTGTGTGTGTGTGTGTGTGTGTGTGTGTGTGTGTGTGTGTGTGTGTGTGTGTGTGTGTGTGTGTGTGTGTGTGTGTGTGTGTGTGAAGCCCTCAATCCCTCTCTGGCGCAGAGTTGAAATCTCTCCCAAACAAACTGGCTCCCTGCGCGTGTCACACTGCATTAGCCCACCTCTTGTACCTCTTCTTCTGTTGTGTGTCTCCCCGTCAACACTCCCACCTTTTCCCCGGATCCATTAGCTCCATTAAGTCCCATTCACTATCTCCCCCTTACTGTGAACCTAAAGCAAGCTGACATCCTTTACGCCCGTTCACTCTGACAGGCCGTAAATAGACACAATAGGCCGCGGTCCCCACTTCCTTAATAACTCGGAGAAAAGAAGTCTGCAGGCGCGTGTAAAGCCCCCCTATTGATCCCCTGTAGAGCGAGAAGCAAGGCTAACAGTCCGCCGAGGTGTGCGAAGCGTTGACCTTGTCTGCCGCCGTGTAATTAATTAAAACTTCACAGCGGGACTGACAGCTGATGGATCGCCCTCTTGTTGATTGTTGCTGTTGTGGTGTGTGCACGCACGTACACACACACACACACACACACACACACACACACACACACACACACACACACACACACACACACACACACACACACACACACACACACACACACACACACACACACACACACACACACACACACACACACACACACACACACACACACACACACACACACACAGGCAACTCAGAGGTGTGTCCACTCACACCATGTCGAAAATGAGCAGGGAGCTTTGAGGGGGAAAAAGGGATTGCCTTGGTCTGTTAATGGTGACACCAGCAGTGCGGAAAGATGTGCATTATGTGTGTGTGTGTGTGTGTGTGTGTGTGTGTGTTACTGTTTAATTGAAAAAGATGCTTACTTGTGGCCAACCCCATAGAGCAGTTAATAGGTATGGTCACACAATGTGTGTGTGTTTTTTGATGTGCACTTCCCTATCCTCCTCACATACAACATCCCTCTGGTCTACCTGTATCTTTTGTACTCTATCCCTTACCCTCCCTTCATCCCAGTCAGCCAACCAAAACTACAGTGTGTCAACCCCATTTCATCATGTTCTGTTCACTCTTTCAGTGAGAGTAAGATCTTTTTCTTCTTCTTCTAACCCCTCGCTGAGTCGACTGAGGCCATTTGGACAGGCACAGTTTTGTAATCAGTCTATCTGAGCCTTTTGTATTAATATTTCACACCATACATTTAACATTAGTCTTCTGCGACCCCGTGTGACTGTACCAACTTGTGTGAATATAATGATTTTCGATATCAATTCATGAATCCCTCTATTCTGGTATTGTTGTTGTTGCTCCCTTGCTATCTTTACAAAATGAAGTCTGGAGCTTCCTTGAATCATAATTTCTCCTGCAGCGTTGTTTATGATAAGGAGAGAGAGAGGGGGGCATCGAGATAAAAAAAAATAAAAAATCGGCTAGCAGTAAACAGAATGACTTGGGATCCAGCAGCTGTTGCTCGGCTATATTCTAAATCAAAGTCTGTTCACTGCCGCCGATCTATACTAATTGACTGTGTCTAATGCAGACGTGAACCGAGGGATTATGAGGAAGACAGTTGCGGTCTTTACAAATGTAAATGTATTGACTATGAAAGAGGCCTGAACTGAAAGACTCGGAGGAAGACTTTTGTTGTAGAGGCAAATTTACTAAGGTTTATTTTTGTTTTCCTTAAGGCTTTATTTTAGTTTTCCAAAATGTTTACTTCAAAGAAAAAGTTTTACAGCCTTGTTTCCAAGAAATAATCCAAATAGTTAATTTTTCGAATATATTGGTTATATATACCTGCTCGCCTTTCTTAAAACACAAACAGCTAAATAAACTATAGTGAAATAAACTCAAATTTGTCTCCTATAATTGTAGTGATCATCACGCACCAAATATGTGGGTTGTTGGCTATGGTTAGGGTGTGTTGTGAATGTGATATATTCATAATCCATTGAGCTATTTAGGAAGCATTACTTTTTATTTACTACAAGACCTGCATTTAAGTTAACAAAAGGTAAGTCAGTTCAGATGTAACATTGCAATGTGCTTGCCAAATGTTACTATTCGACTTGTATTAGTCATGCTGATGGTTTGGCTGGATGCCAGTGTCTGTCTGTCTGTCTGTTTGCACTTAGATCACTTTGGTCCAGACCAACATATCTCTATAAGGAATACATGATTTTAGTGAAACATCAATGGCCCCAAGAGAAAGAATGCCGATAACTTTATTGTTCCACAGACTTTTTCTAAAGCACCAACATGAAGTTGCCATTTGTGGTTTTGAGTAAAATAGCATTACCAATATGATAGATTACCAAGAAAGGTCATGCTCTGCTCAGAAAGAAATGCTAATAACGTTGGTGATTGTTTACACTTTTCATCTAGTAGCATAGCTGTTTTTTGTGCTAGGTGCTAAAAAGCAAATGTTAGCATGCACACTCGATTATCTGAAACTAAGATGGATTGAACATTTTTAACATCAGCATGTTAGCATTGTCATTTTGACCATTCAGCACAAAAAGGCAATGCACAAAGACACCCTGACAGAGCTGCTGGCATTGCTGTAGACTTTTACGCATTTCTTAAAGGGCACTGCAAATTGATTATAGTATCTACTACTATTAGCATGGCAACTATAGTATGGTTCAAGTTAAATCTATGTAAGACAAGACATTAACCAGACAAGCAACCTCTGGGACCAAACAGAGTCCAATCTTCATTCCTTTTCTTTTTGCTGGGCAATATGAACGTTAAACAGCTCATTGTAGTGGCTCCGAATGTTGACATAGGATGCAAACTGGCAGCATTGTTTGCAATACGGATGTTATTCATGTGGAGACTTAATATGTTTACGTACACACGAGAAATCGGGTTAATTTAAGGCAGGTGATTGTAGATTCTGTTTGAGATTAGTGCAAAATCCCAATAACTGCAAAACCCCATCTTATTTTCAGTTGGTATATTGTACAATCTATTCACCAAAGCCTACACTGTGTTGGAAACAACAATTGCCACATGTAGACGCATGCAAAATTCACTGTCAACATGTATCTGTGTTACCTATCTGGGGAAGATACCAACCTATTTTGATAAACGTAATTATCATTACATGAGCTTGTTTCTGGATGCGAGGATGGCACACTGCTACAACCAGATAGCACATTTAAAGCATATCTCCGTACATTCCAATACAGTACTGATACAGTGGTGCTTTATCTTTCATGGCCGGACATGAACACATTTAAACTGAATTATTAAAGCGAATAAATCAAGTTGTTTCCAGCAGAAATGAAGCTGCGATAGCCTGCAGGTCTCCCATTGACATCACGTCAAACAAATACATTTCCTGTAGATATCTGGACGATAATCAGAATACTTAAACACACTCCCTTCACTGGGTTTATAAAGTAAGAAAAAGCAATGGACAGACATTTCAATAAACCTCAAGACAGCTCCAGGAAATGCACTCTGTTCAATTCGGTGTTTTTCTCCATCTTCAATTTTCTGGAAACAGGGGGCGGGGAGGGAGACTATTGAATTCCAATCATCTCAGCATGCCTGCGTCTCTCCAAAGGACTTCCAAGTCTTAGCAGTTCAAACAAACTCCCAATTTTTCAGTTGAAGAAATGTCGAGGAGAGGATTATGCAGCCAGTGACGACTTAAGAGATTCCGCGTCTGAAACACCAGTCAAAACCACAACAATACCTTGGTGTCTCCCGCTCCGTCTTGGGGGAGCTGAGTTGAGCTAATTAGCCATAATATCAGCAAGCAAACTCTCATTGCTTCGTTGACGCACACACACACACACACACACACACACACAGGCCCCTAATTGACTGCCTGGAGTTTTGAGGCTTTAACACGGTGAAGAAACAAGCTGTACCTTGGCGATTACGAGGCTCGGGGATACACTGCATTACATACGGCACATTTCTCGCAGAACCAATCCAATGTCACAAACTTCTAAAATACAACACTGTTTGAATAAACAAAGATGTGCTCAAACATTTTTTTTTTAAAGCCCCAAAGGAAAGTGAAAGCGTTCAACAAAGAAGTTTTTTTTTTTTAAAGCTAAAGGCATTTTGTATTTTTGGGCTGATTCTCTGAATAGCAAAACAATCATGCAGAAGAACTGAAAGGCTCTACTACCACTGCCGTATATTTTTCACATACCATTAGACCACGAATCCTTCAATTATCACAACAAGGCAAGAGTATCGGGTTATATTTATTGTTCTATCGCCTTGTCTCCCAGCTTTAAGATGGAGTGCTTAGCAGATATTGTATGGACAGCCTTGAGATGTAGGCCCTCACAGCCACACACACACACACACACACACACACACTCACAATCACACACACACACACACACACACACACACACACACACACACACACACACACACACACACACACACAATCGCACACACACTCACTAGGGATCGATCATAACTTATTATGCCAACCACATAACAAAACAATTTCAGAATTGAATGAGGCTAGGGGTTGGGTTGAGAGGGGGGGGGGGCAAGAAGAGTTGCAGTGAGGGGGAAAAAGCAAGGATATTGAACATAAACATCTATTTTCTGATGGAGGGGGTGGGGGGGGGGGCTGGGGGGTTTGAGTTTGAGGTGGGGCAGATGGCCTCTCGAGGCATTTAGACGAATCATCCATTTTTAAAAGGGATTTGATAGAATCCAATCCCCCTGTCTGAATCTTTCAAACATTTTCCCCTGACTCTGACAATGAAGGGGGGGGGGGACCTCCCCTGTCCAACTGTCAATCATTCCGGAGCAGCGCACATGTCACTTTTTGAGCCTGCAGCAGGTGAGGCACGGCACGCGCACATATACAGTGAAAACCCGCACGGATATTGACCGTTATATATTTGTTTGGAGTGTCCGTGCTACGTCTCTCCGCTGGAATAAATCTTTCATTTTCTCCGAGAGCGGGAAAGAGAGAGAGAGAGAGAGCGAGAGAGAGAGAGAGAGAGAGAGAGAGAGAGAGAGAGAGAGAGAGAGAGAGAGAGAGAGAGAGAGTGTGTGGGAGGAATATGATGGGGGGGCCTGACCTAACCTCCGGGGAGAGGCCAGTGCATTAGACAGAGAACAGATCAGTTCCAGCTAAGATGAATATGAGCACATAGATTGGTCTACTGTCTGGGGAGAGACTCAGAAATGCAGTTTTTTTTTGTACACCGCGGAGCTGCAAGGGCCTCAGAGGCAGAGAGAGAGAGAGTGGAGGAGGGCAGGGAAGGAGGCAATCAATGCATAACCAAACAGACCCCGAGCAGTGCACATCAGAGCCAAAGGCCAAGCTGACACAGACACAGATTGCTTATTGAGCTGATTTTAGAGGGACATTATTAACAGAATCATATGGCTGAAGAAGAAAAGGGTTCTTTGCTCAGAATAGCTCATGCTTGTGGCATTGTCAGTCTATGGAATGTGTGTGTGTGTGGGGGGGGGGGGGGGGGGAGTATGCCATGGGGAGGAGGTAAAAGTGTACTATTTTTGTATACGGATCATTAATGAATCAATGGTTGGAGTGCCAAACCCACAGATAGTAGATAGCTCCACAGTTCTCCAGTGCCTTTTGGCGCCATTCAGATCATTGGTTTTGGTTTTTACGACCTTCCACTGTACCATTCTGGGCCAGGAGAGAAAGGACTTTATCAGGTGGAACCGCAGCAGCAGATGAATGCTAATGTGATTCCATGTCTGCTGGATGAGTAAATAAGCCAATGTTTGTGAATATATTTATCACAATTACTTTATAAGGTTAAAGTAAGTCCATTTGAGTGTTTAAATCTGGTTTCACCGCACCTGAGGGGCAAAACAATGACATCATTGCTGCTTCAAGAGCTCGCACTGCAAAAAAGGTTTAGCACCGTGGAAGGATAGGATGAGGGTAAGCTAGTTTGAAATACATTTTTTGAGATTCTACACACATTTAAGAAGCGTCATTCTGACATTGCTAGCTTATCCAAAGTGCCAACGGGATGGCTTTTAAAGGGTGGAATGGCTGCTGTGAGAAATTGCTTTTCTGCTTAAATTGTTCTGTTCTTTTTTTTTACACTCATTGACAGTTCTTTTTTTAACCATGTGACAGAATCCTCCTTAAGATCGCGCCTCACATCGTAACTCATTTTACTCCGTGTGCCATCTGCACTAAGTCACTTTCCCGTTTCTTTGCTTGCTTACTCGGTATAAAGTTTGTGTTCTTCATCGCTTCGAATGACACCAGCTCCGTTGATGGTTTGATTTCTTAATGGTTCTTAAGCATCGTGCCAAGAAAGGCGAGAGATGAAAATGATCTCGCTGACAGTCACTGATGAATATATAGAAATGGTGATGGATTCTCTCTCTCTGGTGAAAATAAACCAATTACCTAAAGTAGCATCAGCTTTCGTCTTCTCCTCTTCCTTTTTTTCTTCCATTCCTTATCAGCAGCGTTCACTGCCTGTCAGGCCCGGATCGCCATCTTCTTCACCTCCCTTTTCCCCTTCCCCTCATCTCATTCTGACACCTCGCCCTCCAGAGGCCCCTGTATACATCCATCCATACCTCCGATGCCATCACACTCTCTCGCTCATCCTGCCCTAATCTACTGTCCACTGCTTCCTTTGGGCACCATATTTCCCTTCCTTCCTTCCTTATATCTTTCCTACCAACACCCCTCACTTTTTGCTTCCAACCTCTATCCCTCCATCCATCAGACTGAGTAATGGCCGTCAGGGTACGGAGTAACCCCGCAGCTGTCTGAGACGGACACTGATCACATATACACAGTCACTTTGGGGCTTAGAGCACAGCCATCCATTTTGCACATGGTCTTGTCCCTGCCTCACAGCCCACTGTATACTTTTCAGACTTAAGCAATTACAGAAACCAGAATTGTATGAAAGTGGATGGTCACACTCAGTTTGGGATTAAAGGGGGAGTCAGCGATTCTGGAGAATGCTTATTGTCAAACTCACTTTCTGTCATCAAAATCAGTGAATATTTCCTCACTATCCGCTATCCGTTTGTACAGTGGGTGTGTGCAAAAAAATATATATTCTGGTGTTAATTTTCACAGCCAATGCTGTGTAGATTTGTGTTAAAGGGGACATATTATGCAAAATCTTGGTTTTAAAGGTGTATTTCCAAGGTCTACTAGAAAAGGTTTTCATGGTTTATTGTTCAAAAGACCCAATAGTTTTCTACCATTTCCCATTTCTTCATCGCCTTTTCCAGCCTTCTCTGCCCTCTATCTCAAAAGGTAGGTTTTGACAGCTTACCCCCCTTCGCACAAATACTAGTCTACTCTGACTGGTCAGATCTACATGGGCGTGCATGCACCGCCCTGCTCATTTACTCTATACCTACCTACATGGGCATGGCACACGCCCAGCTGTCAGTTTTGTTTACTTTTGGCCAATGCAGCATGGAGACCAATGTAAACATGTTTAGCTTCATTTCTACCACAAATATCGGCACACTAACCAGTTCTAAACTAAAAGATGTACAACTGAACCTGTTCAGACAGGAGTCTGAGCTGAAAACTGTGAAAATGGCATCAAGATTTCTGATTTCCCTGACATTATCCTCAGATAAATACTGTTTAATTATGTCACAGTCAATAACATAATTTGAGCTAAGTATTTATGCATAAACTCTCTAAACTGGTAACATACACCCTGTTTTACGTTTGTCTTTACAGGTCTGTGGAATGATCTACAGCCCAGTGGAGTGAAAAAGCTTTGGTTGTGAACCGATACTGAGTTGACATGTAAAAATGTACATAATGGAAAAGAATGTATCCTGAATCATGTCAAGATTCACTGGAAAGGCATTATCTTTTTTAAAATGTATGGTTGAAATAATTATGCTTTAGGTTTGTCAGAGCTGCAAATTATCTGACAACATTTCAATATCTAGTAGATAATGTATCATTTGTATTGTGATCACTCATTCATAATAAAGTTACCGTTAAAAAATGTATTGTGTTGCTTACTGTCACTGTTTGCTACCTGTAGTAAAGGATTACTTGAAACTCACATTTTCATCTCGCTGAAGATTTTCTCTGATAAAACAGTATCATTACATTTTAAAAAGACCAAAAACATCCTTAAAAATAAAGCAGTTTATTCATAGCCAGTGGAATGAAAATATGAAGTGTACATATCAAACAGAAGCAAAGCCATAACTTTTATGTAACTGTCCAGTTGTTGTTGGGCCCTGAAGAAGACCACCTGTCCCCCCCCAGTGAACACATCCTCCTCTGAAGGAACGGATAGTGTGACGGTCTTGGTGGCTCCGGCTCCATCAGGTCACTCAGACACCTGTAAAACATGGCACATTCAGTTACATCATGTAGCCTAGCTGACATGTATAGGCCTACATCATACATCTGTTATGGCAAAGCTACAACAAATTCAGTACAGCCCTGGCTCGATAAGCAACAAGTTCTGAGTGATACTGTGTGCTTTTTGAAATATAATGGACAGGAAACAAACACCAGCAGAGACAACTTACAGTATTCCTGTCTATGTGTACATTACACTGGAGATCATGTAATAGGCCTACTGCTGCTTGTACAACAGGTTTATTTTGTCCCGCATTCTCCCGCACAAACATAGTCTTTGTCCCACATCTGGTGAATTGGGATCTGGTCACCCTAACTACACACTGTTCGCAGACTTATTGCGGTGTGTACTTGAGCTATACAATCAGACAGCTAGCAGGTAGCAGGATGAAGCTATTAAAAAAATACTCTTCAGTTTCCAACACACCCTACAGTTTCACCGTCTGTTTTTCACTCAGGGGCTGTCACGGCAGGACTAACGTGAGCTCACAAAAGAGCCAAATAACAGTCACTGCAAAATAATCACAGCTCTAACCGTTAGCATAAAGCTAGCGGGCGCTAATGCTAACGACTAAACCCCGCATTCTCTCATTTCAGTCGGTGTTGGTTATTATAGGAGGGATAAAATAAAGCACATTACAGACATTGAACTAACAAACGGACAAAATTATTTTTAAAATAGGACTACTTACATTTCGGACGGATGGTGTGTCTCAGTCTTCCTGGCACAGTCTCCTCCACACTCCAGTAAAAAGGCTTTGATCACACTAACAGATTGCAAACCTTTGCTGGAGATAGCCTAACAAAAAATGAAGTAAATCCATTCAGCCCTAGTGTGCTTCGAGGCTGGGGTGTGATGGTAGCTTGAGGTTGAGCTCACACTGCAGCTTACTTCTCCTCTGTTGTTGCATGAGTGAGTGGAGGCTCAGCCAGGTGTGTGTGGTTACCAACGGGGCGTCTTGATTTGCCAATCAACTGCCGGGTTTCTGGTGAGCTTTCCCGTGGGAGTATTTATGATAATGAAAACCGACCGATTTCGTCATCAGTCGGTGTTTTTTGGAAGAAACCTTCAAATCCCCCCTTTTTCGAAATAAGTGTCCCAGAAGAAACTGACATATTTGTCTTTTTGAAGCTTGTGTGTGCTGGTAGGGACGCCAATAACCTAAACAGTGTGCCCAAACACCGGCAATGTTTGGTTTTTCATAATATGTCCCCTTTAATGTGCACACAGTATGGAACGGTAGCGGATCGTGAGGAGACATTCACTGATTTAGAAAAAAAAGTGATGTTGACAACAAGCCACCTCCAGAATCGCTGACTCCACCTTTTGAAAGGCAAATGTATCGTGCCCATTGTGAGTACCTTCTGCTTTACAGCCAAATAACATGGCCGAATTAACAATAGTGGGACAGTTAATAACGGCAAATTGTAGTGGCTCCAGTATTGATCAGTTTTCTTCTCCGCCTTGATTATTGCAACAATGAATGGGACTGACTCTAGTGTCCACAGTTGTACTGTTTGTTTATTGACCTGTCATGTTCTCCCTTACAGGTTCCCATGGCGTTTATGACCCTTTGGCCCGGAGCGAGCCACTGAGTTAACATCACAGAAATGAACACGGTTCTCTTCTCTCCGTACTGATCACCAGGAGTGCATTTAAAACAGGCTCTAACTAATTTTCCTGAGTAGTGATTGTGTGCTTAAATCCACACCCCCACACCCACACACACACACACACACACACACACACACACACACACACACACACACACACTCCTATTGACATGTTGAGAGGGACCATACCTCCCGTTTACTAGCATGTCATTGGACCACAACTCAGTTCTATGGTGGTCTCTGAAGTGCATTTTTTAAGCAGCTGCTGGGTACAGGTCCATCGAAGGGCAATGTCTAGGCTTACGGTATATCCTCTGGGTGCTAACCCCTTTAATGATATCTTAATTGCCTTTTTGTTCACATTATGAATTTTTAATGACCTACTGAGCTGTTACCTACGGACTGGCCTTGGTCTGTTTAGGCCCTTTACATCATGGCCAGTCATGACATCATCTGTCGAAAAATGATGTCCCATTTGTCTTTTTTGAGCCACTAAATTATGAATGCACCAACAGTGAAAGGAGGATGACCACCACTGATGTTATCATTTGCTCATGGGAAAGGGCAATCTGGAATGATGTTGAGCCAAATGCAGTTTGTTTTTGAGCTTTAAAGCTAGGGAAAGTATGGTTGTTTTTAAAATGTGCTATATAACAATGTAACTTGAAGCAACATCTTTGTGTGTAGAATATACAGTACTGTATCATTCCTATGCCAACATGATTTTAAGCAGTGTGTATTCATCGTGGAAAGTACAGGTAGTAGGCTATCATGGAGACCCGTTTAAGGAGGAGATACATTGGGAAATATACTTATTCACACTCTTGCCAATAATGAGTTGAGAGAATTACCGCTCTCATATCTGTATGTTTAACATGAAGCTACAGTCAGACTAACAGAACTTTTTTTTTGACAGCAGGCCTTTTGGGCTGTTAGAGCAGCAGAAGCATTATGTGTTATTGATGTTGTTCCATTTAGGCGAGTTAGTTCTAGGGTCCTGGTGCTGTGCATGCTGGCTAACCGTCAAGGCTGATCTGAACACTAAAGGGCACTTTCATACCTGATAGTCCTCTTCTAGTTTGCTTCCTTGTTTCGCGAGCATGATACATTGTTTATTTGGCAACAGGTTCAGTTATCAGATGTGTCTGAGTCGGTAGCAATGATATAGTTGCTGAACTGCTCTACAATTGGTCAGAATTTCCATGCCATAAATCTACAGAAATAATCATCAGGATGTAGATAATTTACCTCATCCCTTAATACAAAGCATAGCTTAGCTGGCTAAGGGAGCTCGTTACAAGGAGCTTCCTGCAGTTGGGTCGGACTCAGTCTGCTCAGAGTTTGTTTTGAAGCGTACCGAGACTCTTCAACAAGGTCTTGTTTGGTCCTCTTTCGGTCTGCACCCGAGTGCGATTTCTGTGTTTTCACAGAAAAACAGACCGCAGGAAAGGTGGCAAATAACCCAAGTTTGTTTCAATCAACCAAACACAGAAGGTTTGAAAACCGCCCTAAGTAGGCAATACACTTTTAGAATGAAACAAGTTTCGTGTGTGCTTTCCCTCCTGTGGGGAACAGTTCTACCACGTTCTGCTTTTTTTTTTAAATTTGGCTTCATTGATGCCAAGTGAGCTAAGTTAACTGGCTCTTTACTATATTCGAACTAGTGTCAATACTCATGTGAGTCAAAAGTGGTAGGCCTACATCAACAGTCATTCGTCAAACTAGATCTTATCATCTTGGTTGCAAGAATGGATGAATCATGTGATAGGACCACAGTCAGTTACTTGCTAATATTAGCGTCTGTCTCAGTGATGAAACAACTGAGAGCAAGTTGAAGGACTTAAAAGCCCCACATAACCACGGTAAACCCAGAACGAATGTTGTCACATTATTTTGATTGATGCGATGTCCTCTAAGGACCGTGTATAGACTGCTGTTGATTGACACGTGCTTTACTGGAAAACATTAGAACGTTCTAACTCTTACAGTCCTTTTGTTCATGTTGTTTTTTTCACAGAAGCCACTTTGCCATGTCACAGTAGGAGTAGCACAGGTGTAGATGATAAAGTGAATGACAGCTTTCACAGTGCTGGCTCCCTGCCACGCTGTTCATCCAGCCATTGTTAGTGTTATTAGTAACACCTGTGTTCTTCCTGCTATTGCATCTCGAAATGTGTGTTCTGCGAAAAGGCGCCGTTTGTACAAAGCGTTGGGGGACTTTTGCTTTATTCCCCCAGAGCTGTGCTGCTCAAGATCAATCTCAGCCGAGGTCTAATAAGAAGCAGTGTGCAGGGCTTGTGTCTCTATAACAAGTACATTTACTTATATAGTTTAAGTAGTCTACATACATCTAATAACATCCAAAGTACTAACATAAATTAAGTTTAGTTCAAATCAAATAATATCATATATAGTTTTAAAGAATATTGATGGATTTATACAGTATTAGTCCATCAATATTTAAAGGACGTTTCATACACATGCCATTTTAGTTCTTAAATGAAATGCAAGTATTCTAGTTCTGGTGTTACTTGTCATAAGCCGTGTGACTTTACTAGAATATGGTTTGTGTGTGTGTGTGAGTATTAAAGGGCAATATAAGTGGGAAATAAATGTTCTGTGTTGTTTCAAATGTAACTTCACTCCCATGATTTCTTTTTTTTTTTTTATAAAAGAGAAAGCAGGCAGCCGCGAGGGGGCGACGTTGGTCTCTGTAACACGCTGACAGTCACATGTAGAGAGAGAGAGAGAGAGAGAGAGAAAGAGAGAGGGAGGGGGGGGAGAGAGAGAGGGGGGAGCTGAGGTGCGCTCGGCTTTGAGATCTGACTCCGGTGTCAGCTTGATTCAGTCACAGAGCACCGGCTCAGACATGGCTGCAAATTCATCCAACGTCTCCTCTTTGTTTCTCCTGACTTGTATGGCGAGATGCAGAATCGCGCATCACTCGCTGTTTAATCCAGTGCACAATGGACACGTCGCTTTGCATTAACGGCCGATATTGTTGCTCTCCGTATATTACACTCGGAATTACAGACTTATGCTAATTAACTTCAATTACGCTCGTTTTCATCTTTTTGTCATCATCCTCCAAATGGTGTGTGCAAGTGGTTAGACCCCTACTATTTTTTTGTCTCTCTCCCTCACAACTATACCATTTGCATATTTAATTTAATACTTTATGAATTTAATTAGCAAATGATGCAACTGCATCCTAGTTAAGGCCGTGCATGTGGGAGGGGGGTGGGGGGTGATAAGAATGGGAAGATAGGGGAACTAATAGGCTCCGGGGCTATTAGCAACACTGTAGGAACTAAAGTATTATGCTTCATAGGACTGAATTGAAGTAAGTCATGTGTGATCCTGCTCTGATTGAACCTTGTAGGCTATCATAGTATACTGATGCTCACTACGAAACAACACTGCAGATATTAGCCTACTTTATCTCAACTGTTTCATCTCAAAGGAAGAGAGACAGGCAGAGAGAGAGAGAGAGAGAGAGAGAGAGAGAGAGAGAGAGAGAGAGAGAGAGAGAGAGAGAGAGAGAGAGAGAGAGAGAGAGAGAGAGAGAGAGAGAGAGGGTGAGTGGGAATGGCCATGGCACTGTGGGGTGTTGCGTCACTAGCTGATGTACTTACTTGCGCAGGCTCTTTACATGGTGGTCTTTGGCTGTGGGCATCCAAGCAACATATTCTGACTCACGCATTGGTATATCAGTGCAGAGCTTTAATGGCAAACTGTTGAAATAATTGCGTCAAGGACAACCTTCTGAGGGTCACGGTTTTTATATTTTGCAAATTCAGAGTCATTTATCACACTGGTGGAGGAAAATAAGGGGGGGGGGGGGTAAGCAGTCATGATCAGAATAAATAAAGGCAGTATTATACAATACTCACAATAATTCACATGGCAGTGGCAAGAACATAGCCTCGCCAATGCTAAATGTCACACACGATTATTCGACTTTCTTAATTCGGTGGATGTGTAAAACATTTAATTTCCCTGACACAACTGAGGCTGGTCCTGGTGGAGAGAGAGAGAGACAGAGAGAGAGAGAGAGAGAAACAGAGAGAGGGAGAGGGGGGGAGAGAGGAGAGGAGCGCAGCAGCACTTAACTGGTTTTGTTATGAGGGCCCGTTGTGCGCGCTGCCTGGCGTCGCGGAGCCCCAATCAGGTGCCATTACAGCCGGTGTTTGAGAATGCCATTGGCTGGTGGGGAAAGGAGCTGTGCGCAAAACCAACCCTGCTGCTCGCACTCGCCTTACAGAAGCCGAGCTGAGAGCATCATCCGCTTTGAGCGCTTAGGCGCAGTGATTACATTCTCACATAGAGAGAGAGAGAGATAGAGAGAGAAAAGTCCTGACATTTGCCAGTTTTTATTTAAAAGTTGTATTGGTTAGAGGGTTTGGCGGTGCGTAAAAAAAGGATTTCTTTTCCATTCTTTTTTTTTTTGCTCGTGTGGAATTGTGTGACTTTTATGTGAAGAAGGGGCCAGTCTGTTCTGTGCACAGGGAGTGTTGGCTGCGCGTCCTGGCTCCATCCACTGCCTGCAATGTTTGCGCTGACGCCAAAAACTCACAGACCGGTGCAGAATTGATTAAAGCAGAGGAGCTGTTCAGATCAGATGGCTGTGCTTCTTCTCACAGCTGAAACGACGCAATGTTCCACTGACCCGAGGCCGACGAGAGGAATTTCACAATCGGACAGCCGCCTTGCTGTTTATTTCGCTGCCCTTTTGCGGACAGGAGAAATGGGAAATGCTCACATATTGTAAGAAAAAGGAATAACACTTTTTTTAATTTTTTTTTTTTTTTGCTTTTCGTCTTGAAGTGCACTTTGTGAGAGCGATGGATAGAGGAGAGATGATTTGGTTAATAGTCCTGCTCTCCATCCTGGAGGGAGCTGTCTCTCAGCTGCACTACTCCGTGCCAGAGGAGCAGGAGCCGGGCTCCGTGGTTGGGAATATCGCAGAGGATCTGGGGCTGGACATTACCAAACTTTCCGCTCGCCGCTTTCAGACGGTGCCTAGTTCACGGACACCTTACCTGGAGGTGAACTTAGAGAACGGTGCGCTCCTAGTAAAGGAGAAAATCGACCGGGAGGAAATCTGCAAACAGACCATCCCGTGCCTTCTTCACCTGGAGGTCTTTCTGGAGAACCCGCTGGAGCTCTTCCGCGTGGAGATCGAGGTGATGGATATCAACGACAATCCGCCCAGCTTTCCCGAGACGGACATTTCCGTGGAGATATCGGAGAGCGCCATCCCGGGGACCCGCTTCCCCGTGGAGAACGCCTTCGACCCGGACGTGGGCACCAACGCGCTCAGCACATACGCCATCACGAACAATAACTATTTCTACCTGGACGTGCAGACTCAGAGCGACGGGAACAAGTTCGCGGAGCTGGTGCTGGAGAAGTCGCTGGACAGGGAGCAGCAGGCGGTGCACCGCTACGTGCTGACGGCGGTGGACGGGGGCATCCCGCAGCGCACTGGCACGGCTCTGCTGGTCGTCAAAGTTCTAGATTCCAACGACAACGCGCCCACCTTCGACCAGACGGTGTACTCCGTCAACCTGCGGGAGAACTCTCCCGTGGGCACGCTCATCATCCAGCTCAACGCCACGGACGTTGACGAGGGTCAGAACGGGGAAATAGTTTATTCCTTCAGCAGTCACAACGCACCGAGGATAAAGGACTTGTTCAATATCGATGCCAGGACGGGCAGGATAGAGGTGGCGGGCGAGGTGGACTACGAAGAGAGCAGCACGCACCAGATTTACGTGCAGGCTAAAGATCTCGGGGCCAATGCGGTCCCGGCGCACTGCAAAGTGCTAGTCAAACTGGTGGACATGAACGACAACACACCGGAGATCGGCTTCAGCACTGTGACGGAGTCGGTGAGCGAGCAGGACGCCCCGGGCACCGTGATTGCACTTTTCAGCGTCTCGGACCGCGACTCCGGAGAGAATGGACATATGAGCTGCGAGATACTGGGAGACGTTCCCTTCAAGCTCAAATCATCTTTTAAAAACTACTACACCATCGTGACGGACGGGCCGCTGGACAGAGAGAACACAGACTCCTACACCGTCACCGTGGTGGCCAAAGACAAGGGTCAGCCGTCGCTCGCTACCAGCAAGTCCATCAAAGTGCACGTCTCCGACGAGAACGACAACGCGCCCCGTTTTACGCAGGTCGTGTACGATGTGTATGTGACTGAGAACAATGTCCCTGGTGCTTTCATTCACGCCGTGAGCGCTCTGGACCCAGATATAGGACCGAACGCTCTGATTACTTACTCCATATTGGAGTGTGACATACAGGGTATGTCCGTGGACACGTATGTATCCATCAACCAGGACACAGGCTACCTTTACGCGCTGCGCTCTTTCGACTACGAGCAGCTGAAGGAGTTTAGCTTCATGGTGCAGGCTAAGGACTCTGGTGTCGCTGAGCTCCTCTCCAACGCCACTGTAAACGTGATCATAGTTGACCAAAACGACAACGCCCCCTCTGTCATAGCCCCCGTCGGTAAGAACGGCACAGCCAAAGAGCACCTGCCGCGCTCTGCAGAGCCCGGCTACCTGGTTACTCGCATCGTGGCCATGGACGGGGACGATGGCGAAAACGCACGGCTGTCGTACAGCATTCTGCGGGGCAACGAGATGGGCATGTTCCGCATGGACTGGAGGACTGGGGAGCTGAGGACCGCCCGCCGGGTCTCTCCCAAGCGAGACCCTCAGGGCTACTACGACCTGCTGATAGAGGTTAGGGACCACGGGCAGCCGCCTCTCTCCTCCTCGGCGAGTGTGAGCGTAATCCTGGTGGACAGCGTGGTGGAGGGCCGCAGCGGGGACCGCGGCTCGGCCTCCAAGGCGAAGGAGACCTCCCTCGACCTCACCCTCATCCTCATCATCGCCCTGGGCTCTGTGTCCTTCGTGTTCCTGCTGGCCATGATAGTGCTGGCGGTGCGCTGCCAAAAGGACAAGAAGCTCAACCTGTACACGTGCCTGCTGGCCGGCGAGTGCTGCCTGTGCTGCTGCAGCAGGCACGCGCGCAACCGGAAGCAAAAGAAGCTGAGCAAGTCCGACATCATGTTGGTCCAGAGCACCAACGTGACGTCAGGGGTTGGCCCCGTGGGACAGGTGCCCGTGGAGGAGTCGGGTATGATCGGGGGCGGCGTGGGAGTGGGGGGCTTCGGCTCCCACCACCACCAGAACCAGAACTCCTACTGCTACCAGGTGTGTCTGACGCCCGAGTCCGCCAAGACAGACCTGATGTTCCTCAAGCCGTGCAGCCCCTCGCGCAGCAACGACACGGACCACACCAACCCCTGCGGTGCCATAGTAACGGGCTACAGTGACCAGCAACCGGACATCATATCCAATGGCAGCATTCTCTCCAGTGAGGTAAGACACGTGTAAATAAGGTGCTTTTTTTTCTTACAGGGCTCCACTGCCTATACGATGTATTGAAAGTGCACAACACCGCAATTCAAAGGGTTAACCTCACTTTAAAGATCATCCCTATAGATCAACAGCTGTGTCTGCTTCATATCAAAGTTTGTTATCCATTCAGGTCACGCGCAGCAGCAAAAAGTATCCGACAGGATGGCCGTGTGGTATCTGCTATTGACTCGGCTGTTCTGCTCAGTGGCCTTTAATCATTGTCATGCGTAATGGTGATTGGACACGTCAATGGTTAAATCTCATGTGGCCGTTTAGTTTTATTCGCAATAGACCGCTGCCAGAGCTGCCTTTAGATCGTGAGCAATAGGCTCAGTGTGACAGTGTGTGACAGAGATTTTGATTCTGGGCATAACGTGTTTAGAATGTCCAATTAGATCATGAGAGCCTTAAGAAACAAGTATCGTTTGATTTTATTCATTGGTGGTGTTGGTTTAATGTAATCCATTGATTTAAAAAAAAACCCGGAGTGAATTCAAAGTCAGCAGGTTGTGAATAACTGGACTACCTGTGTGCTGAGGTGTGGCTCGTATCCAAATGAGTAGAATTTTTTTATTTTTTTTGTTTACATGATTTACAGCAAAGGGGGGAACACAAATAACACATTATTCCATCAGAAACTTTAGTTAAAAAGCGAAAAGAGGATTTATGTGCATGCAAGATATCTCGATAACACCAGAAGGAGTCATTAACTGGTCCTCCCTTGCAGCCCAGAACGTTTTAATCGAAACAACCTTGTTAGGTTATACAATACCACCAGGATAAGGGAGGAGATGAGTGACTTGACGACCCTGTGGTGTTTTGAGATTTGGAGTTGTGGGGCTTTTTTTGTTGTTGTTGTTGATTGTGGTGTGACTGGAGAGGAGCCAAGCATCCACAGTCACTGCCTTGCCTTCTTTTTTTTTTTTTTTTTTTTGCGGCGTACGTTAAGTATTCCACGCACGACGCAGCACGGCAGCACCGTGAACAAAGGTTGTTCAGTTTGTGCATCGGGCGGCTCAATCATTTACGCATTCAATCGCCTCCCCCTAACCCTCTCTCCCCCATGCACTGCTCTCTGCGCATAACGTCAGTATATATACCCCCGTCTAGTGCGAGCTGCCACAGCTGCTTTCTGACTGTTACAAGTTGACAACCGATGTGTGCATTGGTGGCTAGTTGTATTCCTTTCATTTAGTGCAAACTTCATTTTATATGTATTTAACAAACTGTTCTTTTTTTTTTGGCATCAAAGTGAGTAAATGTTTTGCTTCTGTGGGCCTTTCCAGACAAAACACCAACGGGCAGAACTCGGCTATCTAGTGGACAGACCCAGACGTGTCAACAGGTAGTGAAAAAGAACACACACACACACACACACACACACACACACACACACACACACACACACACACACACACACACACACACACACACACACACACACACACACACACACACACACACACACACACACACACACACACCCACACCTCAGCTCTCTCTCTCTCTGTTACACACACACGGTTATCACCAATTGGCCAAACCTAGTGAGCCCTCGTGCCATCGACTATCAGAGGGCCTGTAAAATTCAATCTATAATAGGCCCTTGTGGAACCATAGCCTATTCACATATCAATAAGATTGAATATTACAGCCATCATTGTGAATCCTGTACATCCCCGTAAAGTTAATTGCGGCTTTCACAAGGCTACACAGCTCCCCTTGTATCCATATAACGTTCATCTTCAATTTGGCACCGGGCCCCATAACTGACAGAGCAGCGCCTATTAAAGCTCTAATGCTGGGATTTCATTACATGCCATGTGTAACATCCAATTTAGACTCTTGACGGACACCGTGACTGTATTACTGGGCTGATGATTTCTGATTCTCCCTATCTTGCTCTCTTCCCCCCCATCCCCCCATTCCCCCATATTGTATGTCAACCTCGTTCTCTGGGCCCCTGTATCATTTCCATACATTTTTTTTTGCCCTTTTTTTCTAACACGACTCTCTCTCTCTCTTTCTCTCAGTTCGGCATTCCAAGAGGCAGACATTGTCAGCTCCAAAGACAGTGGCCATGGCGACAGCGAGCAGGGAGACAGTGACCACGACGCCACCAACCGGGGTCATTCGGCCGGTGAGTCCCCCCCCCCTCCTCCCTGCATCACGTTAGTACAGTCATTTCAGGGCTCAGCCAACACTATGCCTTTCTTTCCTTTGCTTCCATAGTGTGTGTGTGTGTGTGTGTGTGTGTGTGTCTGTGTCTGTTTGTGTGTGTTTGGCGATTGCGAGTGGGGATAATGCTGAATTGTTGGTGCGGATCGGTGACTTTTAATTTCCTTAATTCGAGAGGAGAGTGTGCAAACTGCAAAAAGGGGCCCGGGCTGAGGCGTGTGTTGAAGGCTGGGCTGGTTGGCATGAACAGGGCCCCAGAGGTGCTGATTGTATTTCACACCCGGATGAAAAGGAGGAAAATAAATTTGGGATATTTTTTTTTTTCTTTTGTATACCTCTCTCTCTCTCTCTCTGCTTTTCTGTTCCGCTCAAGTGGTGCTGAAAGGACAGCGACACACAGCTAGGCAGTGTGAAAACCCATAGTGCTTTAGTGGCACAAATCAATAAGATCAACTCAATGAAAAGGAAACGGCATTGAATGATAATTGATATCATTAGAAGCATTTCAATCAGCCTCGCAGTGCGTGTACGTCAATGCCCTTTGTTGGTTATAGATTAACCACTTTTCCATCACTTGTCTCTGTCAGCCAAATCTTTGTAGCACTGGCATGAAGCTACAAGCCAAAGGTATAAATGTCGGATATTAGGGCACACATTCCCATCAACCCTTTGGGTGTATTTACTGACTTTTGTTTCCTGTTGTACACTTACACACAACAGTGCAGTAGAATTTGTTTCCTTCTCTTTTAGATACAGCTTTAGGTCTCATCATAAGCCTTCCCCCTTGTTCTCTCCTACATTCTATTAGGTTAGTACCTGTTTATTGATCAAAGTGGATTCGGACAAAAAAAAAAAAAGGAAAGAAAAGTGGAGCGGTAGAAAATCTCATTTCATATTGAATTGCCCTTTTCCTGTCCGAGGGATTGTTTCGTCCACGGCGTCTCGCTCAAGACCCCCTTGTCTGGACCGGAGAGCCCTGCTTGCCAAATATCATATCAGTGCTGGGAATACCAAACGGAGCAGATGAGATAAGGTGTTGCAGGATAGTCAATGGTTCCTCGTCAGGGTCCGTTGGCTTTGACATTATTAATGAACCGAGCCCAAACGGGGGAGCCGATATGCAGCAGCAGCGCCGGTGGTATGGTGTCACTGCCTGGCCCCTCGCTGATGGAAACAGGGCTGGGGAAGGTCAAACTCTTCAAGACTGAAATGGAGAATTGGAAGAAATCCAAAAAGGCTCACTCCTCCGTGTAACAAGAAATAAATTGCTCCGTGAAAAAAAAAAGAAGAAGAAGAAGAAAAAGGGGGCAGCATGGGGTGTTTAAATGCACATCTTGTTTCAGAAATATGTGCTTTTGGAAATATAGTTCAAACAGCAAAGTCGTGACGAGCATAGCGGGACTTTTTGCAATTGCCCCTCAACAGACGCGGTGACATATGGGAAAGAGAATATATGGGTTGCATGAATATGTGATATGCATCTCCACCTATTCATCTAGCAGGTAACCCTAGACGTCAGTAATGAATCAGCCCCCAACATGATCTTCTGGCCTGGGACTGCATTCAAAAAACATATTTCACATGGAGCACTGTCTTGAATTCCTCCTTGCCTGTAACAGGACCATATATTTACGAACCAATAACATGTTTTTTTTTTTTTTGCCTTGCTTGGCTCCGAGCACGCTAATTTGGCAATGGCCTGGTGTAATGTAGAGTTAGCGCCTTACTGTGTATTTCATACGAGGGAAACCAACATTTGTTCCTCGTGTTGGAATTAGAAGGGAACAGCTTCGCACTCTATGGGCGGTCATATCACACGACTGGTGCTTTTCTGGAGAGAGGGACACTCGAGTTCCGCAGACATTTTGTAAACAACAAAACCAGACAAGAGTTTTTGAGTTTGTGAGTGTGCGCTTGTGGGCCTAAAGGTATACCAATGTTTGGTTTAATATGTAGGCGTATGCATTCCACCTGGGTAATCTGCTTGTGTAGGAGGAAACGAGGCTAGGTGATGATGTCTGTGTTTTAAAAAAAAAGGGTGTTTTTCCTTTGAGACGGTGCTCAGGGAAGCTTAGGAGTGATTAAGTTAGATAAGAGAGTGGTAGCTAGTGCTTCACACTCTGCCAGGTGTGTATTGCCTATATATAGGCTTGCCATTTGCTCATATGTTATGTATGTCCATGCATGTGTGAGACGTACATCACTGTGTAAATATAGGAATAGGGAGATTATTCTTGGTCGTCTCATGTGGCTTGTATGCCATGTTTGTCGGTTATTGTGTGCGCTCACCTATGAGGGTTTAATGCGGCGTGCATGTTTTTCATTTTTCGCATAATGGAGGTAGAGAGCCAAACTGAAAAAAAGGCAAAGTCAAGACTTCGAAGAGACATTATAGAGAGTGTATATTTTTATGTATTCCTGCAGAATGTTTTTGCATAAACAAATCATATGTTGATCATGCACCCACGGCACCCTGTGTGCGTTTGTTTGTCACACACACACACACACACACACACACACACACACACACACACACACACACACACACACACACACACACACGCTCTTCCACAGGGTTTGCGGCAGGGTCTCATCCTTCATTCTGTCTCCCCCACACGTTGGCTCTCCGCAACACTCGGCTGATCAGTAATTCATTTCTGGAACCTTTGCATAGCAATTATCAAAGGAGGGTTGGAGGCAAGGTTTTCCTCACGGGACGGCGCGACACACCCTCCCTTTTCGGTGCACCTCGGAATATTTCAAATCAAGAGGAAACCATTTCCCAGTTGGCATATCATCAACTACACCTGCCGTAGCTTCCCGCTCGGCCGCTCGGCTGACACTTTAGAAAATAAGTCTCCTGACGCGGTTTTAAATCAAAGGGACACCCAAGCCTGTGAGCCTGGGATATCAGCAGATACCTTTTAAAAAAGTGTCCAAATGGCTTTTTCCCTGAGAGCAGAGTGTCTGGAGAGAGGGACTGCCGCGTCAGGAGCAAAAAAAAAAAAAAAAAAGCATTATTGATAGACTACCACAAGTATTTTACCAATTATTTCTATTTTTGATTCGAATCAGACATTGCCTTCATCATTATTTTCCTCATGGTTCTGATATCAGCTGGTGTGAAGAGTGAGCAGGTAAAACAAAAACAAACAAAAAAATATGACAGATAAGAGAGGAATACATATTCCAACAGTGAAAAAAAGAAATGGAGGCGTCTCAGAAAAGCTTCGATCAGCTGTGGAAGGCTGCGTGACGGGGTGGGAGCCTGGAAACGATCATTATCATAGAGGCTTGTTTTGGTGAGAACAACAGCCGTGACAAATGGGCCGATTAAATCACTGTGGCAACGGTGTATTAGATGGCTGATTATGAATTAGTGGCGGGCACCGTGTTGCACTTTCCCCATGTCAGGCGAGCTGTCAGAGGGATTTAGCATGCATGGCTTTTGAAACATCGGCACTAGATACTGACACAGACCTCGGGGGGCTGTGATCCCTGAGTCCATGATTCATCCAACCTAAAATTGTGTCTCACGTTTTTGATTTCAAAACGCTCACGTGTGCTCCACGTGAGCGTTAAAAAAAGGGTTGACAAAGGATGAGAGTAACTTTGCGTGGATACCGAGGGGATTGAAAATAAAGGTCACTTAACTGAAAGCTATTTAGCTGAGAATTCTTTGTTCAGCTGTGTTTCCAAAAGAGTAATATCAGACTCAGGCTGCAATTGACAATTGTTTTCAACATAATTGTCTGCCGATATTTTTTCTCAATTTATTGTTTTGCATTGTGTGCATCAAAAGAGTCAGAAATAGCTTGTTTTGTGCGACCAACAATCCTAAACCCAATGGTAGCCTATTCTGTTATTTGTCATGTAAGACAACGAGGAGCAGCAGGTCCTTGTATTTGAGAAGCTAAAAACCAGCAACTATTTGGAATTGTTGCTTGGAAAACGACTCAACTTCAATGACACAACCCTTCAATAAGCAATAATCAGTGCAGAACACTTCCTGAAAACCAACAGCCTTTAAAAAAAGGGGGATTTTTTTCCCCCCAAATGCTGAGAGTGTAGGTCTACACCCAGGCCTTCGAAACCCATCGGCATATAACACAAACAAGAGGAATGTGACATGAAAAATGTAAAATCTATTACAGCAAATAGGATAAAAAATGTTGACCCATTAAAAATCAATGCGCTATTTGCCTGCACGGGGTAACGATGTCTCCAACCCCCTCTGAGAAGACTGCATTGTTGCATATCAATAACAGTCACAGCAGAGAAATGAAAAGATCGATCAATTTGACTTCCTAATTGACTGGACAACTTCAAATTGTGTATGTCTCTCTTATGTCAAACGTATTTAAAAACAAATTTAAAATCTCCTCTTCACATGACTTTATGAAATTGGTAGAGCAGAGGGAGGAATGTATTCACTTCAACTCATTGACTTCAGTTTACAAATGAATCAAGGCCATAATAAGAACATGTGGAGCTATGATGAGCAATGCTCAATGGAATATCTTAGCCAGTATCTTGATGAATGCGTTCTTTGTTGGAAAAGTATGTGCCTTCTGAATGAACTGAATAGCGCATCAACTGTTCCCAACCTTGATATAATTGGAAAAAAAGGACACAAGCCATCTCCATTTTCAGTACTAGGGCAGTAAGACAAATAGAAATTGCAGCAAAGTCCTGAACATGCTTTGGCCATGAGGAAAATATCATCCTTTAATGCCACTGAACATCTGCCCCAGCCAGGCTGCGATGCTAAATCATGAACTAAGAGGTCATCGTGATATGTGTTGGTGACGCTCAAAGTAGGCTAAGGTCTGGGACCAGTAGCTTTAGTAAACTCCCCAATATCCTCTCTGTACTAAAGTTGCTATTATGAATTAGCAGCCAGCTAACCTGTTACATTGGACAACATGTCTGAATGTCCTTTTCCTTCCCCGTCAGACTATGTTGTGGCAATGTCGCTATGAGTGGGGAGGACAGTGGTATAACTGATAGAAATAATGGCCACAAACAAGACAAATATTATTACAGTTAAATACACCAACATTTTTCTTAAATTGGTGCAATCGGGAGGTCTCCGTGTCTACATGCTTGTCTGGTCAAGGCTATATATTACATATCATAGCTCTCTGCATTCAAAGGTGTAGTCTAAGTGATGAAAAGCTTACAAACCAGAGATCGATAAGCAGTGGTAATCCAGAACTTTTTGCTCTAACAGCATCTTAGGGGCCGATATTAATCAAACAGACACTGTTCGGGCAAGCAGCCATCTTGGCTGTCCTTTCCCGTGCACCCAAACATGGAAGATGGTAGCTGCCTCTCAGAGAACAGTTTCTCTGTCTGTGTGTCACGGCAGGCACCGTCTTGCTCTGTTTTGGCCCTGGGAGGTCTCTGGTTTACTCATCACAGGCTCACCGGCCAACTCATGTAAAGAAACTATGCTACCAACCCCCCCGCCGTCCAGAGCTCCTGTCCAAATATTGACGGTTTGTGTCTGCATTCTCTCTGGAACAGTGGTGGACAAGATGAAAAAACAGAAGTACGGATAGAAGACACATTCTACCTGTGGGGATGAGCAGTAATGTTTTTTTTTTCTCTCTTTTTTTTTAGAGAAAAAGAGCTAAAGATAGAGAAGGAAAACGGGAAGAGAGGTTTAAATGTAAGAGAAAAATAAGAAGAGATAGAGAGTGAGAGAGAGAGAGAGATATGAGTGCAGAATGGGAACGAGTACATATGCATATACCCCACAACCTGAACTCAAACAGCGTCATCACATGTTTTCACAGGATATGTTTACACCCGCACGCTCCCAGACTCTGGATGTATGTCAGGCAACGCAATTAGTCAAATCACACATATTTTGACAATTTTTCTTGAGATGTAATGAAAAAGTACAGGAGCGGTGTACAAATGAAGAAGAAGAAATTCGGAAAAAAAAACTCAAGTGCTGATTGCTTATTAGCAAGTAGCTTTGTTGACGTGTCCCTGTGTCGTGCGTGCATGGGTGTTGCTTGCTTCCGTGCCTGATGAGACCGCGGTGAGAGACGGGGCTGTTGGCAGGGGCCTGTCATTGCCAGTCACTGTTTTTTAGTTGTTGTTTTGCTTCCTGCCTGAGGAGGAAAAAAGGTGCTTCACAGGGAATCAACAGCCAGCGGGTGTCATGTGGTGTCATGGCCTGTCTGTCTGTTTTACTTGTCGGTACATTTACATATCTCTGCTTTAAGAGACAGTTTTTCTAGGAGAGCATGTGTGACTGTATCGCAAAAAACACATGTGTTGAAGTCGCTGTTTTTTTTTTTTTTACTTTTTCTTTTTTAAAGGGAGTGAGCCGACTCAGTAGTTGGGGAGCTAGTGACAAGAGTTTCTTCATGTGAGAGCCTGATGTGCACTGAACAGTGACTGCCGCAGACAGTGTTTACCCATCAAATCCACAGTACGATACGCCCTCGTGCCTGCTTAATAGAAAGAAAAAAAAGAAAGATCTGAGAAATATAGGGAACAAACCGAGCCTTCTCTTAATCCTTCCACATTCTGCTTTCTGCACAGTGTTGCACGTGTGCTTGGTTTCTTTCACCTTTGCTTTCAGTCCTTCTGCTGGTGTGTTGCTATGTTTAGAATCATTTGCACCACAGCTATTTACCTATAGCGCTTTATCTGTGGAATACAGCACAGAGAGATGATTACAAGGCTCGAGGTCAACACCCTTGTGTGTCCGAGGGGGAAAAATAATTTGCAAAGAAAAGTCCATTAAAAAGGTGAAAGACTAAAACTGAGGAGGGAATTAACTGAAATACCGTGATTTATATGCCCCCACCCCCCACCCCAAGCCCCATGAAACGCACATGAATATACATCAGTTCCAGGGGTCAAACCGAGGGTAAATGCATAGTGAACGTCACTCCGAGTCTGAATTAGCATTAACACAGACCTTCCAGAGTAGCTTTTCCCTCAAGGCTCTTGTTGGAAAGTCTAAGGGCGGTTTTACACCTGATGGCCCATCTCCAGTTTGCTTACTTGCATTGCACCAGATGCGAGAATGATAAATCTCGATTTGCAAAAAGTTCGGTTTCTTTTTCACACCTATATATTGTCCACTGGTCCGAAGCAAACCAAAATGCAGCGGCGTAAGCTACGTGACAAGGTTCTTGTCACTCATTGGTCAGATTTGTCTTGGGCGGGAGCAATAAGGTAGTGCCTGCCTGAACTGCCCTGCAATTGGTCAAAATTTTCATGCGGGAAAAATACAGAAATAATCCACAGGACATAGATTGTCTCCCTCATCCCTTTAAGCAAAATGTGCAGCTGACAACAGAAGCTTGTTTAGTGCAAACATTCTCATTGCTTTCTGCAGCTGGGTCTTATCCAGTCAAAGCACTTTCTTACCGACAGACGGACCTCATAAGCATACCAAGACCGCCTCCTCAACAAGGTCTCTGTCTGCTTTTGGTGAAAACAAAAGTAGGATTGCCTCTGCACAAACCGCAGCAATCGAACCAAACACAGCAGGTGTGAAAGTGCCCTGAGATTGCACGTTCGGTTCTCCATCCGATCATTGTTTTGTTTTTTTTCCTGAGAACAGAGCTGCCATTGACCCACAAACGACATGTGCTGGGTGGTGATAAAAACAAACGAACGAGCCCCTTTGGTGGTGATTCTGTGGGCCGAGGCAGATGAGAGGGGAGGTGAACAGACGTACTGGAAAAACTGCTGAATAACCATATGCTAAATGAGATACAAAAGAAAAGCGGCTGTGCCTTGCCTTCATACGCATGCAGCTATTCAAAGCAGGTTGTAGTCGGTTGCTCCCATGGGAAAACAAGACCGTGCTGTTCATCTTCCTTGATATAATTAACTCGATCAAAGTTTAAGCGTGATTTTACATCAACATTTTTTCCTTGCATTCTCTCCAATAAATTCCAATTCATTAAACTGCTGTGGGCTGCAGTCCCACATGACCCTGGGTAGTTAGATAAGATTGTATAGAAAAGCGGTTTCAATATGATAGCATTAAAGTACATAAAAAAAGCTAATGTCTAATTGGAGATTTTCATGTCTGGTACTTAAATCAACCCTGGCCAATCTATCTCCATCTGCGAGGCCTGCCCCTGTATTTTTTTTCCTAGCCATTGCTCTTTCCATCTGCGTTTGGCCAGGCCTCCCCTCTCCTTCCTTATGGTTCCTGTGGACTTCTCCTGGCCTGCTGTGTCTGTCTGAGACATTGGTGACTCACCAATCTGTTTGGCCTTTTGTATGGCTAAACTTGTGAGGACATTCATTGACATACTGCATTCCCTAGCCCCCTTACCCTATTCATCAAAACAAATTGACTTACCCCTAACCCTTCTAAAAACGTCATTCTAACCTGAATCATAAAGCCTAGGCTTAACCCCTCAAACAGCATTTTAAAAGGCCTGTCCCGGGTTTTTCTGGCCCAAATGTACTCGCCTTCCAAAAATGTCCTCACTCTTCAGGTGTAAAACTCAAATTGGTTCTCACAAAAATAGTTGTACAAGTACAAACACACACACAGACAATGACAAAATAGAACCTGACAGCGGCGGTTCTTAGACAATGTGTTGACAGTGCTCTTGTTAAAAATATATGATATATTTGTGTGCACTGCATGACACTCGTGGTTAGAATAACTCGTGATATTATAGCAAATTAAGTTGACAGCTATAGCTATACATGTGTTTTGCTTTTATGTTTAGTAACTGTTCTTTTAACTGAATGACATTCAGAAGGCTTCTCGGCAAATGTTTTGCTCTGTGATTGGAAGCCGCAAACACAACGCTCCCTACCTTGTCATTTCTTCTGCTTATTCTATTATATTTTGGTCTTCAATGTCTCATTTCGAGGTTACGCTACTGCCTCCGTTGTTTTATTGATGTTATACTACTCATGTGTCTTAATATCAACTGTAGCCACAGATAAATGTGAAGTTCCGATTGAAAAAAAAAAACACATCTCCTAAACATTTTTATTATATTATGACAGATCTTATTACTTCATCGGGGGTGGTTGTATTGATCTACGCTGATATTTAAAAGTGATACTGTTTCTTTGTCTGGGTGTACCTTCACTCTGCGTTAGGTGTAATCTTTTCTCTGTAGCCTAACGTCTATTGATTGTACTGTATATGCTTACATTACACTGTTTGTGTGTTTGTGTGCATACCTACTTTTAGTCATAGAAGAGCAGTGGGGCATTATCAGTCGGACGGATCAGTAGAATTGATTAGTGTAAGTGGACCCCTTTTGATCGGGAGCACTCTCGGACAAGGGGGAATAACAGATAGTAAGCTTGTCTACTTTCTATGTTTCTCCGTTTAACTTTTTCCCGCCATTATTTTTTTTCCTGATGCATCCCGGCATCCCCAACGCTCCCTCCCTCCCCCCCCTGCAAAAACTACAAAACCAAAATGCACACGGGTAGATAATGGCTGTTGTCTCATTATGATGATGACTCTTCCTGTCTTCTTGTTCTTCTCTCTTTCCTTTCATAATTTCTCCCCCCATCCTCCTCTCTTTATCCTCGTAATTAACATAACTGGAACCTCTTTCATGCTAGTTGTGTGCGTGCCTGAGTGAGTGTGTGTGTTTCTTATTCTATTATGTCATTTCACATGTTAATTCAATCTTCTTCTTTTTTCTGTTGATGTTTTTCTTTTTGTTTCTTGGCAGTGGCTCTGTGTCAATTACACACTTTGCTGGTTTGTGTATGGATGATTGACATTAGAATGTGATTAAGCAGCCAGTAAAGAGTGTTGTTTTTTTTCGCGGGGCGCAATTTTTTAAAGTTAATTGTCGTCTTTTTGTTTGTGTAAAGATGATGGAATATGGATTCACGGTTTGTCTCTTGGTGTTTGGGAATCAATCGTGACTCCGAGGATGTTGATGCTGTAATGTTTTTCGCAACACCACATCACTTTGATTGCACATTTCGTTCGGAATGAATGGGGTGAGGAGGAAAAACAAACATTTCGCTTCATCAGTGTTGGCCCTGTCTCTTTGATGAATGGCTTTTGCTCGGTTTTTCTGCCCGCGACGCCGGCAAATGATTGCTAACTCATGTTCTCCCTTTTGCTCTCTTTCACATCTCCCCCCTCCACCATCACTTTGCCTTTCCACTCCAAATACCCACGCCACTTCTCCTCTTTTACTTATCATCCCTCATATATCCATCCCCTTTTCCACCTTTCTGTCCCCCAATCTGCCCCTTCATCCTGGAACACAGTCACTGTGAGGTGTCCAGGGTGAGGGATCCATGACAAAGGCATTAAGGAAAACTATATAAAAGTAGCATTCTTTGCACTGGTGGTCTCGTTTGCTGTTACATGTGATTTATGATCATCAGAGGAACAATTTGATTGTTTAAGACATACAGAAACGTTCCTCTTAGCATGTTTAATGATTTGATTCTGCAAACTGTCGCTTTAATACATGTTTTATTTTTTTGTATATCTCTGCAGGTAATGACCTGTTCTCCAACTGCACAGAGGAGTGCAAGGCGCTGGGCCACTCGGACCGCTGCTGGATGCCGTCGTTCGTGGCGTCGGACGGTCGTCAGGGGCCGGACTACCGTAGCAACCTGCACGTGCCCGGCATGGACGCCACGCTGCCCGACACTGAGGTACCCGCCTCAGCCGTCGTCAACATGCCCCCCGAGCAACTCACCAACTCAATGACCCTGTCCAGCGATAGGTCATTCTCCACCTTTGGCAAGGACGGTCAGAGATCACAGTCACACCAGAGCCTTCACCATCACCTCCATCCGCCACCTCCACCGCAACAGCAACCACAACAGCAACCACAGTACAGCTCCAGCACGCTAGGGAGGAAAGAGTATGATAGGGGGACCCTGCCGTACAAACCCACCTTTCTCAGTGAGTATCAGTACGAAAGCTCCCTGGGACCCTACGACTTTGGTCTGGTCCAGTATAGATACTAAAACACATTTTTTTTAAAAAGGACGAGGCACGGTGAATCATCCGCCTCTTCTCGATTCTGATCTGGACTTTTGTTTTGTTTTGTTATGTTGTTCAGCAACGTTTATTTCTTTTATTTTTAAGGAGTTTTTAAAGGAACAATATGGCTTTGTTATTTTTTTATTTTTTTGTAAATTATGATTTATATTTGTTGAATGTAATCTATGGTTGCTAACTCCCCTCCTCCAAAACCCACGTTGAACAAACTTACCCAATACTAACCCCAGAGTTACTGTCTGTAATCATGTTCTTCTTATAAAAATAAACAACGTTTGAGTTGGACTCATGTTAAACTGCTGTGGCCCCTTTTTCTTTATTTTTTCCTTTTTTCTCTAAATTTCCCCTCAAAATCCTCGAGAAAGACATGAGAGGAGGAATCTGTTTTTTCTTCATTTTGCACTTTGAGAACAATGTTGAATATAAAGACAAAATGTTGGGAATTGAGACGAACTATGCTGAGAATGAACGCGACAGTTCAAGACTGCTGTTAATTTGGAAAGATTTTGACAGAACTTTTGGGTTCAATAACTTGTAAAAAAATATATATTTAGCTAAACACTCAGTTTTACCATAACAAGACATACACTGCACCATATAAGAGTTTGGCAGTATTCAGGCTTATTAGACCACACTCTTGTGTCACAGCCCGCTGCACAAAGAGAGCATTGTTATTAGTCAAGCTTAGATGCCGTCCTGCTTCGGTAAGAGTAAGGTGTTGTCTGCCTTATGACGTTAGCAGGGATGCATAGTTTGTGTTTTAATAACATTTCGCTTATGAGCTATTGATCCCGGAGGTTCAAATCTTTCAACATATTTCCAGCTTCACTGCAGTCTTTACCTGTCAAGTTTAATCTAGACATTGAATCTCATCTTTATTCATGAAATTTGAAATTTTTTCTCGAAGTGCATAAATGGAAAAAGAAAATCTTTCTCCCCTAGTATCTCTTTTCTTCTGCCATTGGCCCTAATCCTCGTCTATAAACCAGCTCTTTTAACTGATGCTCATATAAGTAAAGGTCACAACAGAAGCACATCACGTTTCTATTCTTGCCATATGTACACACCCACAATCAAATACAGTGTCTTGTTTTAGATCACGATTCCAGTGCATAGAGAGGAAATATAAGGTAGATCATCTCGTGCTGTGAAAGCCATCCTTTTCCATTCGCTTCCACAACAGAGTTTGGCTCGGACATGGTGACTTCCCTACTGAATCGCTTGGACAGGTGAAACCCACAACCCACGCTGTTTTTCTTTTCCGAAGGACTTACAGTCCGTTTCGTTCAAAAGAAGGAAGAGTATATATACTCGCTTTGTTGCGGATCAATACGTGACATAAAGAATGGTGGGTGTGGTGGTCTGTCCACCCTTAGGTCAAGATTCTTCAGTATGAAAAGTCACACACTCAAGGCTGCGTACAAGAAAGGGAGGGAAACTGTTACAATGCGAGTAGCCTTTCATTTGGCAAATAAGAAATATTGATATCCACTGGAATCAAATTGAGTTCCAAGCTTGAATTTCTAAAGAGGCAGAACCAGGAGGCTTTAGAAAAAAAAGGGAAGGACACTTCTTGCCGCTCTCAATTACTTGCCAAGCTCCACATTACATGAATATTCTATGAGCCCTAAGAGGAGGGAATGGATTCGATATACACACATTCAGTAGCGAAGTCATTTCCAGTCAAGTCACCCACCATGTTAACCACCATCCTCCATGATACTGCATGCCGACCGTGAACTGTCTCCAAGGTAAACAATGAGCAACATAATCTGCATTTTTCACCCCCGCCCCTTCTTTTTCTTCTCCTTGTTTGTGACTGAGCAAAACAAAGCAGGCAAACAATCTTCCTCTTGCACATCAGGCCTGTGTGAAAAAAATAATTTGTATTTAGCCTTCAGGTGCTTGAGCCTGCCTGCTCCAAATATAGTCGCATGTGCGTCTGCTCATCTCAACTGCCTCAGAGGGGATAGGGTAAATGCACTCTGTGTTCGCTCAGTCCAAAACTTTGCAATGTTTCATTTTATTTTTATTTTTTGTTGATATACAATTTCTCCCTCTTTTTGCTGGTCTGTTGACCCCAAGCTGCTGCCACAGCAAAGGCTGTGTTGCTCATCAGTCTAAAGTAGAAAAAAGATATACGAGAACAGTCCCAGAGGCAGCGGCTCTATTAACCAATGGGCATCATTGTTCCACTTTTAAAAATAGCACTGTGCATGCTACTAGTGGCTATACAGTTATGCTCTAATCGCCAGGGTTGCCTTGATAAAGGGTTTATGAATGTTTAATGATCCATTTATAGATAGTTAATGAAGCAATTAGCGCTCTGTGTATGTTCTAGGCGGTGCATTATGTAGCCACCAAATTTCCAACATTCATCTTTAGTTGATGGACATGTTTTTCTTTTTTTTTTACCCAATTCCCAAATTAGTTTTACCATTACACAGCGAGGACCAGCCTTCAGGGAGTAGAAATAACTTCACAGAGAGTCCTTTGTGGCGTGTATCCTTCATAGATGGTCTTTCGAGGAGGGATTGTTTAACTTAAAAAAGCCTCCAGGGGAAAAGGGGCGCCATTTTGTCTTAACGAAGTGTGTTCTCTCTTTGTCTCTTACAGCCCGCAAAAGGATTTGCTAGCTCGTTCCACGTGGACCTGTCGGAGACGGCGTGAAGATTTTTTTTTTTTTCCAAATCCTTAAAACCACCAACACTGATACTAGAGGCGGCTGAGAAATAAAAACAACTAGAGAGACGTATACAGCAAACCCTGGACAACAGCAACCTCGTTTGAGCTTCATTATCCCGGGTGTTGAACTGTGACAAAGCCCCGGCAACAGTGGTCGCCGAGGGAGGAGAGATAAAATACTGAGTAGCTGTGTAAAAACCCTCTAGGTATCCGAGGAGCAATTCCAAAGGCCTTATATTCCTCTCAGCGGGACTGAGATTTCGAGGCCGCGACACGCAACTTGTGAAAATTATAAAGTCATCAGCAGCAGACAGGAGGAGAGAGAGAAGGAACTGAAATAAACAAGAGGAATACAGAAGCGAGGAGGAGAGTTTTTTTTTCTTTCTTTCTTGGGTTTTGGACTGAGGAGTTAGCCTCTAGAGATGTGTGTGCCTGTTTACATGAAGAAGAAGAAGAAGTAAAAAAAAACAACAACAAACTGATGTTTCTGTACAAACTTACAACCAATGTCACACGGAACCCTTTAGCTATTTCTATGGTCACCACTAAGCCAACTGTACAGAGACTGTGTGAAGGGGGACGGGGGGGGGGGGGGGGGTGGACAGCCAGGGAGAAAGAGAGAGACTGTGAGCGAGAGACAATTAGACAGAAAGAGAGAGAGAGAGTGAGAGCAGGTATTGTACAGGTAAAATGACACCGGGGGGAAAAAAAGAATGAAAAAGGGGGATACGCAGAGATGATGTGCAGTACTATAAATTCTGTATCTCCGGATTTTTTCCGACTTGACTGTCTTTATATAACTTCTCTTTTTTGGTTTCTGTTGTTCTTTCTGTGTGGTTCAAAGTGTGCAGACTCTTTTAACGTATTCCAGCTAACAGACAGGAAACATGCGGTCGGGTGGAGACAGGGTTCAGTCCTCTTTCACGTTTAGCCACTTCAGGAAGGTGATTATTTTGTGGTTGTTAAAGAAATACACACTGCATAGGAAAAAGAAGCTTATAAAAATTGCCTCATGTTCAGTTTATCAATAAAACATCACCAATGAATGTTCTCATTTCTAAACCAAGCGGCTAACGGCCCTCACATATCCCTTCCTGAGCTGACTGTAGAGAAAGTGAAATGACCCTTTAACCAGGATGTGGTTCCCATTGACGCCATTGGCCTATACATAAACAATCAGACACACTCAGTGGTTTTTATCATGTGTGCAAAGTGTTTACTGTGCTATTTTAAAAAAATACTTATAAATGAATATAAATCTATATATAACTATATATATATACACACAATATACTTTTTTCTGAAAAACTGTGTAACCATTGGTTAGTTTCTACACCTCATAATGTCATACGGTCTAATAATACCAAGTGCTACAACAATCAAGAGTTGTATCGATTCAACAGGAGGAGGATTGTTCAGCCTAAAAAAAGCAAACCCCTTCACACCAACCAAGGATTTAGTTGATGTTCTTATTTGATTGTTACTTTTCACCGTTTACAGACGCTGGGCCTTGTTGTGTGTAGCGAAAGACACCAGAGTTGAGTTGTTCTGGCCTGTTGTGTATTTCTACTAGCAGCATATGTGTTCATGTACAGGAAGGAGGACTATCACAATCGAGCTAGATATCAAAGGTTTTACAATCATATACAAGAGAGGCATACACAGATAAATAAAGACATTAACAGATAATACATTGGAAAGTGCAATGTATTGCACACACACAAACACAAGCACTACACGAACACACAGGTCAAGTGGTGATAAATAAACAGTGTCATTGAAGTATTCCAATGTGTGTTTTGTCGTGTTCACTTGGGAATCATATGTTTAACTGATCAGAAGACAAGTGTGAGTACTGTTCTCTTATACCATTAAAGGGATAGTTCAGCATTTTTGAAGTGGGGTTGTATGTGGTACCTATGCATAGTTAGTGTGCTATCTTATGGAGATGGCAGTAAGCGCAGCCACTACGTAGAAGGAGTTTGGGGGTGATTTCGCTGTAGCAGAAGTCAGCCTTGTACTGTTGCAGAGGGGAACAGAAGAAAAAAAAGAAGCTGTTTCACTACGTTTATACATTCTCAACTCATTAATAAATATATGTTCAATCATATACTAAATTTAGAATGTTTTCACTGCTGATTTGCGGACTGAAACGCTACAGTGCACCGGCAGACAGACATATTTGTATTTGCACTATTTTCAAGTGTATTTTGTCCATGTATAACTATGCCAACTTGTGTCAGTGCAGTGAAGCGTATCAGTCGGCAAATTGTTATGTATTTAGCAGAAAACAAAGGTTTTCTCCTGGCCCCCTTTTGCAACAGTACATTGCTGACTGACTTCTGCTAGAGTAACGTCTCTAACAAACTTCTTAAAATGACTGGCCCGGGGTTGATTATAATCTCACTGTTTTTTACAGCTATTTGGTCATAAACAAAAGTATTTGGAACATTTTAATTACAATCCGATGGTGGTGCTAGATGATGAGTGATTCAAATTCATACTTTGGTTGACATGACTGTTTGTAGCCTATGTATTGTCAGGGCAACATGACTTGAACAATGCACAAATGAGAAACTCATGGTGGCACTCAATGAACAGGGGACTCATCTGGGAACCATACATGTGTGTACCAAACTGCATAGCAATCCATCAAAAAAGTGTAGACATATAACCATCAAATCAAAAAAAAAAAATCACTTTTCTGGTGCAAGTATAGGATAATTTGGTTGATCACAAACCATTGGGAATTCATCCTCTGTGGACCATGAATGACTGTACTATCAAACACATGGCAATCCATCTGAAAACAGCAGAGACAATTCAGTCTGGGCCAAAGTGATTGACCGTTTCAACCATTTGTCTCATCAAAGTGAGAACCTGCCCGTTGCTTAAAATCCTCACGTCCACTGCTCCACACACTGCTCTCAATGGTTTTCTTTTGCACATGGATTTTCATTCCAAGACATCCAACTATCCCAAAAGAATCTCGTGGACTTTCAAGATGTAATCACCATGGCACTGCTCTACTTTCCTCATTCGTTGACCTCAATAGCTTATCAAAAAAAAGAGAACTTTTTTTAGGTGCCTGTCAATCTAGCGTTCTATCTATTCCTTTAAATAAAAATGTCTGATGCCATCTCAATCAAACCCCCCCTTCACTCTAGTGTGATCTAGACATGGCCTGGGGCATAGCCTGGATCTACTGCTGCAAATGAGAGTCTGGGCTTTGATCATGTGGGAGACATTGCCATTCCTTCAGTTGACAGCCAAACACAAAACAGAGAAGATCTGTTTGACTCTCTCACAAGATGGTTATTTTTTTATTTTTTTTTCGTGGGCAGGGATACTTATGACCAGTGCATGTGACTGATCTGGTGGTAGCATATGTGAATGGGTGGCCTTTGGGGGTTCTGATTCAAATCTTCATCCAGACATATTCCAGCATAGCTAATGTCATGAGACTTGAAAAAATTAAATAAAAATATCAATAAAAAACGAGGTCACAGCTTGCTTCAGCTTGGTAAAAACAAGGTCGTATGAGGGTAATTTCTTGGTAACAACAAGGTAGTGCTGTGGTATTCCTTGCTTAGCCTCTTTCATTTAACAACAGTGTCAATATCGTTATTACTCTAATGACACACAGTGATATTGTACCATCATTATGCATGTCAGAATGGACCTAATTACCCTGACAATAATCTACTCACAATAATTGGTTTGTTACCATGCTATTATGGCTGTGGTTCTACATATTTGTGTCTTGTGTTTATCCAACAATAGAAAATAAACCTTTATATTACCAATATTTTCTCATTGATAATACCACAATTTGACCAGGTGTTTAAACAAGCATTTACTGTAAGTTTACCAAACTATTAAGCTATGTTTGGCATGAAATATTGGTGCATATTAGCAATATATATATATTTTGTTACACGGTTTTCTTTTACATTGAACAAAACATTCTAAACTGAGCAGTGCAGCAAAGTAAAAGAGCTTTGCCTGATTACAATGCAGTCAACAGTTGGAAAAGAGAGTTTGTTTAAAAAAATAATTCTACAGGCTTCGGTTTTAGAAAAGGAAATGTCTGTTCCAATAACCAAAAAAAAAGGTCCTGTAATCTGCCCAAGCATTCAAATGCTACGGACATATTTGAGTCAGCAGCACTTGAAAAAATATCTGCTGATAAAATATTCCCAACTCAAGATTCCCTAACAAGCGTTATTCGGAGTAAAATCCAGTTATTCAACCAACCATGGGGTATGGTTGAACAATCAAGAACGCATATCCACATTTGAATTAAAAAAAAAATATATTCATAATAAAATAGGATTTTGAGGTTTGATACCAAGCTCTTGTGCTACTGAGACGGGACACAGGGAGAACCATGGCAACATGTTGCTGCCGACAGTTACTCAGTCTGTCAGTGGCTGGGTGTGTACACCTGATCTGGTTTTCCTTCATGGCAGACAAGATAATACAAGAGTCATTACAACTGAATCATCCTCTCCATCTCTCCATCTGTCTATCCATCTACCTCTTCTCTCCATACAAGGTAGAGATGAGTGAGATGACCGGAGGGGGGGGGGGATTGTCTGTCTGTGCCTCCCAGCCTGTCCCTCACTAATATTCTTCCCCCCTGGCAGACGCACTTCATTACTCTGGCTAAATAGACTTTGAAGAGACCTCCATCAGCCATCATTTACACAGCCCCGGCCCCATCACCTTTCACCACGGCCACCTCATCAGACATATGCACCCTTCGCCATTCACAACGCATGCACTACACGCCACAGCAGGGGCACACACACACACACACACACACACACACACACTACAAAATGGACACACCCACGTCCTTTCTACTTCACCTTCTTATCCTTTGCCAAACCATTACTCTACAAGCATGCACGCACAAATACACACACACAAACACACTTTCACAGACACACACTTTCACACAAACACACGCACGTAGACACACATACTTTCACGCTCATGCTCTCACACACACACACACACACACACACAGGCATCCTTGGGCCTCTATTCCCCAGCTGCCTCATCAGGCCAAGACCAGACAGCTATTACAGTGTGCGCTCAGATGCCCATTTCTCCTCCCATCTCTTCCCCTTATCTGTCGGGCCCGGCTATAGGTTTTTGCAACAACCTATTGACCACAGCCATAGCCTCGCCGCCCCGCTGACCCGGACACACTCTGTCTGCATTTAAACGGAACGCCCGCTATCTTTTCCACCCGCCAGAATCCATCCATCAACCGTTTATTTGAATTCATCATTTCACCTCATGGTTTAAGTCACCTCATGACGTTACATGAGAGCAATGTCTTGACGGTATGAATCAGTTTCATTTCACTTTCACAAAAATAAATAAATAAATAAAAACAACCCATTTCATTCCAAACAGCATCGGAAGCATATTGCAATCACACCTTTCAACATTATAACCCTTTTTTGTTTAAATAAGTAGAGGTTGCTTAGCAATAATTAGAATGCATAATGTCGCATCATGAGTCCAAAGATTATTTTTTAATTAAATTGCTTCTGGAAACGACTCCTCTGAATGCGAATGTTTCGGTCAGTTAAGTCAGAACAAAACAGTTTTTTAATTACATTTTATGATTGAACACACATGGCTAATTAATCTGTGGTTGGAACCCCATAGAAGGCGAAGAGTGTCCAAAACATATGCACTCTACTTTTATTCATGTGGTCTGAATATTTTTTTTTTTTTGTGTTGCTGTTGACAGAAAGCCAAATTGAACTTCTTCTCCACTCTTGTTATCTGCTCCACGGAATGAATAGGAGTCAGGTACTTCTTTTGTCCCCCTAACATGACCTTCTCTAAACCACTGAGCCCAAAATGACTTTTGTCTTCGCATATTTATTCCAAACCCGTCTGACACTCCACAGACATAGTGTATGAGTGTGGCTAGCATTCATTACTCATTTCAGCCAGTATATTTTCAAGCTGCAATTATGAAATGTATTTACTAAAGTAATTAAATAACAGCTGAAATGATTGTGATAGGGAAGTTTTTCCTCATTGTGATGAACTAACATATAAGGATCTCTCCGCTCTGCAGTTCTCTTCAGATCTATGGAGTGTTTTAGCGCCTTTCAGCTAACTGTTTTGGTTTTACTGAAAAAAACAGCTACTTTAATGTTTTGGTTCACTACCTGCCCGGCACTGGATGGCACACAGACAAAGTTAGCAACTAGCTTGTGGACATAAATGAGCAATAAGCTGCTTAGGCCATTTAATTGGACTACTGTTCTTATCCCATTATACAAGCACAGGAGGGGAGCCAATGTATTAACCAAAGTATGTCCAACTCCGCTACAATAGGTCCTGACATACCTGCTTTCGGCTGCTTCCAGGTCGTTAGTGTTGGAACCTTTTCCAGTTGACATATTATGTCAGCTAGCAGCTAACTTGTTAGTGACTGGCAAACCGTGTGGTAGCATGTCGAGCGGGGGTATGGATAACTTAACAGCTATGTACATATGTGTATATGTGCTGTACACTATTAGATGTATTATCATTATTATTTTCTGGTTGGGTTAGCTTGAGTTTGACATTTAGTATCATTTCATTGGAACTAACATGTTTACAGTTAATTTAAATTTCAGTAGCAATGAATAGATTTTCTCGAATGTCATGTAAACACACTGACTCATGAGCTGGTGAAGATCCAATCAGAATGAATATATGACTTGGATTAATCAGGGAGAAATAAAAGCAAATTCAAAATGAATGCTAATGTTTCTTTGTGACCACTGGATGAGTAAATACGTAGCGGTTTGCTAACATGGTGATAATACTGCATGTGCGTCCTGGTTTGGCTGTCCAAGGCCAACGCACAGCTGAGGATAATGTAATGTAACATGACAATTCTGAATACAAAGACAGGAAAAACAAAATGTTCAGCCTGGAACACAATTACTTTGTTTTTCCAATGACCCCACACACAAAGACCCACACAAACACACACACACACACACACACACACACACACACACACACACACACACACACACACACACACACACACACACAGGCTTGTGCGTATACCATGCTCACAGGGCCTGAAACGCCTTGCCCTCAGCCACTTTCCCCTCTCATTCCATATTCTGGACAGGAAGTGGTGAGTTGGTAACCTGGGGTGACGGAATCAGGCCTCTGACTCACGCCCTGACCTGGAGGGGGGGAACAACCCAGTGGAGGACAGAGCTCAGCCTCCAGCGCAACATGGCTGACAGAGAGAAAAACAGGCTAGTCAGGATGAGAACAATAAAAGAACAAACACTACTGACAGCAATATAGCTGCCTGACTGCATGCAAAGCAAAAGAAAAAAACAAACAAATAAGAGGTCTGGGTTAATGCTGGTGGTGTGATAAAGGAACAAGAAAAAACGTTATGGGTAGAGAGGGGAAAAAAGCAATTACATTTTTGAAGGATTCTTCTGACTGAATTCCAAAATCAACATGAAACAAAAATTAGGGTTTGCGTCTTGACTGCCAAGCACGCCTCGGCTTTAATAAGACAAAACCAACCGCAAAGCTAGCAAGCGTGTGTAAATACAGGCACACAAAAAAAGAACAACAAAAACAACAACACACAGAGAACGCCTGCCTCACTCCCGGCCGTCACAGAAACAGCTAAAAGAGGAAACGGTAAAAGCTGAAACGAAAAAGCCTGACCAGGTGGAAAGAAGAAAAAAAAAAAAGGCAAAGAGCGTGGACTGATGGAGAGAGAGAGAAACGCTTGAGTTGCTGACTCAAAGCCCTGGCATTTATTTCAAGGAGATGTGTCAGGCTGGCAGAGGGAGGGTGTTGGTGTGGGGGCATGGAGGTCTGCTGTAGGGTGGTGTAACAACAAAGCGTGTAGCCTCCAGAGAACAGCCTTATCAGATCCCCCCCCCCTCCACCCCTCAAACACACACACACACACACACACACACACACACACACACACACACCTAGATGCAGGTGCTGCAGAGATGCTGAGTAAAACTTGAGGGCAGGCTTCTATTTTCTCTCTCTCTTTCCAGTCATGCCCCCTCTGAAGGAGAACACCTGGTCCCCAAAGACAGGGGGAGATGGGAGGTGGGCAGAGGGGACCACCTAGCCATATAGCCACTCCCTCTGTAGTTCTCTCTCTCTCTCTCTCTCTCTCTTCCATCATTCCCTCCTTTCCGTATCGTTCCGCTGTCTTGCTCTTAGCTGTCAGACTGAGAAATGGCAGGCGAGACAGGGGTCTGCTGTCTGGGGAGATGGGCAAGAGAGGACAGGGGCCCTCCAGACAGGTCCTGGAAAACACACACGCACACACACAGACACACAGACACACACACACACACACACACACACACACAGACACACACACACACACACACACACACGTAGAGTGCAAAAGTCCACACCTGCCAACATGTGCACATTCTGTGTAACATCTCCATATTTTGACATCACACACGACGGCCTGAGTTTTCACCTTAACAGGTCAGACAGGACTTCAACTAAATGGATAATTGGAGCAGAGATGAGTGACATTATCCCACACAGTGCCTGTGATTTTGGCGTATGCTTGCTTCCCCCCCGCGCCCGGTAATGACCCAACATGAAGATGTATTTGAAAACATAAAAAAAAATAAAAGATTTCCTGCGGAGATATTTTATAGTTGTGTTGATTGCAATCAAAATGGGTTGATGAGGCTGAAACATCAGAGAAATGGTTCCTAAATTTTCCTGCGGCGACCAGCTCTCTCGCAGGAAAAACAAAAAAAAACACAAAAAAAAAATCACATTTTTATTTCAGTGAAAAATCGGCAGTAAAAACCATTTTATTTATTTTTTATATTAAAATAGTATGATCTGCACATTTTTAGATGCACTTTGACATGGATCATAACTAACAATTTCAGGTTAAAAAGACTACATCTGAGAAATCTGCTTTATGATAAACCATTCCTTAAATGTTCTGCCAAACAATGCATATAGATATGCTATTTTCTATATAACATCACTGTTTTAAAACTAAACATGACCTGCCAGTGACTCTGCTGTTGTTCTGATGAGTGAGTCTGAGCTTCATTAGATCAAATGGGAATATCTAACCAGTGGGCACGCAGCGCCTTCATTATCAGCATGATAAGCTGACAACATCAAAGGAAAATGTACGCACTAACTCTGCACTTTCTTCTGCAAACTTTCTCCCAGACACTGTGTTGAAAGTTCAGTCACTTTGCGTTAGCCAGACTACTGACTTGTGACTCAATCATCAAATATGGACCTGCGCTATTGATGGTGTGGCCCCTGTCATAACTGATGTAACCCAAGACCAAAATATTCGCTCCACATCAAAGTGATCAAAGTCTTTATGTGCATGTCTCACACAATACACTGCCTTACTAGGAGCATTAAAATAAAAACAGCAGTAAGTCGGGAGTTGTTTTTCTTATGCACACTTTTATGAGCTGTTCATTTGAGTGTCATGTTGTTTGACACGTTCTGCCGATCACGTCATATCTAGGGCAAGGTCGAATGAGGTCACCCCAATGAACGCAATGTAATCACTAGGTGCATACATCTGAATTTGACTGCTCTATCAAAGTGACTTTAAATTTAGTATAAAAGGAATAGAGCAGAGAGATGTTTCTGTTCATATGTTGCTTTTTTGAGGCTTTTTGAAAAAACTCTCTTTTGGCCTGGTTGTAATGTTTATCAGAGTTTGTGTGAAGAGAATTAGAGTCAGTTTGCATTAGGCATACTTCTTCTTGCCAAGTAAGATGAGTAGAGATCTATATAACTCTCATGACTGCATCAGCTTAGGAGATGGAGCCAGGAATCAATTAGCATAGCTTAGCATAAAGACTTCAAGCTGTGGGATAAGAGACATTGGCTCAGTCCTTAGTTAAAAACAATTACATAATAAAAAAACTAAATGCTACCCAACACCTCTAAAGCTCACTAATGAACGCATTTTATTTAATTTGTACACCCAATGAACAGTAAGCAGATGCTCTTATGGCGAGTTCCAAGCACATAATGCTGAAGAAAATAAGCGTAAAAGGTGGATCACTTTGTCAAAATCAGTGAATATCTCTTCACAATCCGCTACTAGTCGGTACTGTGTGTGCACTGTACACATGGTGTTAATACACATCCTAGGCTCTGTAAATGGGCATGCTGCTAACATACCTCTCTTGAAATACCGTACACCAGAGACATGGCTGTTCAACAGTAATAATGCAACTCCTTTTTGGACTCCTAGGCTTTTTGGCCCAAGGCTCTTTTTTCATTCCTTCCTGAGGTGTCGTCAGCGGGGGCCTTTGATGGAAAAGCGCTCACAGAGGGGTAATACAGAGGGAGCGAGCCGCTGTGTATTTCTTATTTCCGAGGAGTATTGTAATATTAACAAATGCCAAAGGGAGATCAAAGCCGGCTCTTTGTTCGGCGAAACATTTCGTTCCGCTCTTGTTTACTTAGCCGTCGTGTTGGTGGAAGGAAATACAATTTTGTTCTCCGACAAACTGTCTGAAAAGGAAAAAAAAAGTGGGGATACTTGTAACGGGGCCAAGGCGCATCCGCTGGGAATATATAGTGTACATGAAAGGAGAGCGAGGCAGTGGCAGCGGAGGGAGAAATTGGAATGTATAACGCCGTCAGTCACAATAGGGGAAACCCCTTGTGTGACACCCCCTGTGGGCACTTTGCATCTGACACTGCGTGTGGAGACAAGAGGATACAAGCCTTCCATGTGCCCTCAGAGACAAACAGCCTCCGCTCTGCAGAAGGGGGATGTCCCCGCATGTATGGCAACGGAAGGTGACACAGGAAATAAACATGGGAAACATAGAAAGGAAACATGCTTTTAGAAAATGTATTAAAGAGTGCATGCCAATCTGTTGCATGCCATTGCATCATCGTCTGTAATATGTGATGCATATATGCAAAGCAGAACATACATATATTAAAAATTAACAAGAAGCATTCATACTGCCGGGAGCAATGGTGGGCAGGTTCATAGCCACGGCAACGTTTCATACATGACATATTAGACATCCACCATGACTTGCATGAAAGAAATACAAATTTGAAAAAAACACACTGGTTATTTACCCAGTGACACGCAAGTACACGCAAGATGAATAAATCACATATCTAAGGTCTAATCTTGTGAGACGTAGCGGACAGAGTATTTATACAGTAGGACACAGCGTGTGTATGTGTATGGGTGGGCTACCGCAGGTGCTTGGTTCATTTCAGAGAGTGCATCATGCAGTATTTCATCTACAAAACCACTCATTTCATACTGAAGGCTATGGCCATCTACTGCTATATTATGTTACCTGCACCCTCTAACGCCCTCTCTCTCTCTCTCTCTGAGACACACACACACACACACACACACACACCTCACACTTCAAGGCGGTTTCATATTCCCGGGCCATTTGGTGTGACTTCCAGTAACAGTAAACGCTGTGAAAAATGATAACTTTCTCCTACTTATTAACACCGATTCTATTGCAACGGAGGTGATGGAGCGGATGGAAGCAGCCTCGACATTAAAAAGGTAGTGCTTTCCAACAGGGCTCCCCAGATCCCAATCAAATGGAGTCATTATATCCAAAGACTCCCCCATTGCAGTAACTATACATCTCCCGCCGTGTCCTCTCACTGCATCACCACTTAAAATGTACAGTTTCCAAGGAATGGGGTGAGAAGGCCACACTCTTGGCGGTGTTTGGATCTTCGAAGATGCTCATTGAAGAATGTGTAGTGTATTATTTGTTACATTATAATCATTGATCGGCACACAAATAAAGGCCATAAAGGAGGCATGTTTTTATCTTGGTATTCCACTTTTCTTTCTACGAGTATTTTTTTATGTGACTTTGTGTTTTTGATTTATTGAGCAACATAATCTGTTTTGTTAGTGGGTTGAAAAGAAACCCACAACCTTTTCCCTTATTCTTTTTTTTTCATAACACTATATTTAATTTCACTCCGTCAATTCAGGTCCCGATGAGCGAATAAGGGGGGAGAACAGATAAAAGAACAAGGCCCATCAAATGTGTCTCTACCATGGGTGGCAGAATCGGAGCTGTGTGGTTGAATCTTTTCAGCATAATCGAGCATTGAAGGGTTTTTTTTTTTAAATCGACAAAACACAAGAGCACAAACAACAAACAAGCCTACAGGAGCACCGATAGGAGAAGATGTCTCAGCCAACCAGAGGCAGGTCTCCAAGGTTACATGTTGTACTTAATCCCCTGAACCCCCCATAGGCCCCGATGCTGGAATAATTGTGTTGATGTCTTGGGCAGTCTACAGGCTGTCTGTGTGTGTGTGTGTGTGTGTGTGTGTGTGTGTGTGTGTGTGTGTGTGTGTGTGTGTGTGTTTGCACGGTCTTCCCTCGAGCCACAGTTAAACCTCAGTGACATCAGCAGCCATGTCTTATTTCCCCATTACAAAGGTCCCACCGTAACGCAGTGTGTCAGAGCTGGGACTTCTGTCTTCTACGCAACACACACACACACATTCATTAGCACACATGCTGTGTCCCTCACGCACAAGTGCGCTCAAACACACACACACACACACACACACACACACACACACACACACACACACACACACACACACACACAATGACACACACACACACCAGAGGGAGAGAGCGAGAGAGAAGAAAAAAGGCACAAAAACAAATTAAACCAAGTGCAAGATAGGCCTTTCATTATAATTACCATATTCAATAAAACACAGATTAGATAAAGGAAGGGAAGCTCTGGGAAGGAGGAGAGGAGTCTGTGTGTGTGTGTGTGTGTGTGTGTGTGTGTGTGTCTGTTGAGCATATTCCTTCATGAACTTGAGCAGAGGATTGTGCATAATTTACAGTGTAGGTTTCAAAGAGGCCGCTATCCCACAGCTGGTACAAATTACCGTAGCTCAGCTCATCCACTCACTTCTACTCAAGCAACTAAAGTCTCTCTAAAGTCCCCAACCTGAAGTAATTATAACATCCAATCAATCTTAAACTAATTTTAGGTTTGGCAGTTAGCTGCCGGTTCCTTGTCGGTACATTATTTGCGAGTAGGTTCAATTTTGCAAGCGAATTGAGTTATTTAAGCCCGTGCGTGGAAGCAGTAAGAGTTTGTACAGCTGAATGCGGCACTTTTGAAGCATATTCAAAGGGAAATACAATTTTAAGCAGACTCATATATCCCAAATGACTCAGAACTCTGTCATGTTTAACTGTTCGAGATTGCAATTTTATAACATTTGATTACAATGCATTTAAAATGTCTGTGTGACAATAGTGTCTTTTTTACGATACATCTTATTTCCTTCATTATGTTCTTGAATGGGTAGAACAAGCATGCAACGAGAAGTGATGGTACTGGGTAACTGCTTACTATTCAAGCATAACAATCAAGTCACTTTATCAAATATTACGTGTATGGATTGAGTTTCAAATGTAGGAAAAAGTGGAAAATGGTGTGGTCACAGCAGCCCGCTGTGTTTCCTCCTTCTGTGTCTGCCACTCCCCCTGTCTGTCTCACTTCACACCTGGCCCTCATCTGCAATCACGCTCACCTGGTCTTCACCTCCAATCAACTCCCCTTCATAACCCTTGGATTCCCTGCTGTCGGCGCCAGATCGTCCCATGCGTTACTGTGTTATCCGGATCTCCCTCTCCAGCTCCCCTGCTTTGGTCTCCCCCCGGGTTCCTCATCCACTACCTGCGTCCCCATCTCTTTAAATACACCTTTTTTCATCAATTCAACACCGTCTCTGTCTGCTCTTGGGTCCAGCATCGTTTACCATAACAGAAAAATAGCGATCACAATTTCCCAGATGACATAGTAACATGTTTAAATTGCTTGTTTTGTTCAGCCTACAATGTCTACATGTCAGGAAAACAAAGGTGAACTTCATGTACACATTACTAAATGCCAAAGTATTACACATGTGTATACAGTGGGCACATACTAGTGCTGTAATTGTAGAATAAACAGTGTTGCTTTTGCATCACTTTATTTTTCAACATTGCAACATACTTGCATAAAGACAGAAAAACCATGTCAATCTAAATGATTTTAAACTGAGGGGATATCTGCTTTTAGGGGCTGAGATCTCTTTAGATCAAAATTTCCAAAATACTGTCACACTAAATACCGTGGTGTCTAATTTATGTGTGACACTAGACGGTTTAGTCAGTAGCACATCACAGTTAGACTGAGCGAAGTGAAGCCAAGCTGTGCTGCTAAAGAAACATCGTAGCTAACGAGCTAAATACTGACAGACAGCTAAGGCACTGACGTGTAACTGGATAGCAGAGTGTATCCCCTTATTCAGGATCCGGTTACAGATGTGTGCCGCACACCAAGTTGGGCACCGTGGGATTGAACAGCAGCTGGATTGTATGGGTTTTTTAAATGCTACGTGTAACAAATGCTCCTTCCCTTTTGGCTATAACGCTAAAATAAAGTCTGCACACAGCTCACCAGATTATCCCTGTGTTAAAAACCAGGGGGAAAAAATCCCCCATCGAAAACGACTTAAAGGGTAAAGAATCTGATTCTGTTTCTACTGCCTTTACTCGACTTTTCACATTATATTTCAGAACAATGTATCCCTGTTAATATTCTACACACAAGGTGGAACATTTTATAATTTTATTCTCACAGAAAGTTTTTTTTTTCTCAGAAACTGTGCTATCTGATGAAGTCAAGGTTAGGTTAAAATGATGTTTGAAAGGAAATTTAAGAAATACAACTTTTTCTGATTGGTAGGTATTGTACCTTAGCTTAGAAAGACCCTGAAGGAGGAGGAACAGTTGGATGTCTACGAGAATGGTGTGATACAAGGTTCCAAATTCAAGAAAGAAAAACTGTAGAAAAAGAGAGTCCTTAGAGCAATGGAAAAGAGAAAAAAGGAAGAGTGTAGGAAGGTTAAGACAGGGTGACTAAATCTGGCAGGAACATGAGCTGTCTATCTTATATTGAATCACGTCATTTTAATGGCTTTGCGTGGAATAATACATATAAATATGTTCGACCAAATTGTTTTTCTTCATTATTTGTACCTCCTCAAACAACTAGCAGGTATAGGACACAACTAGGCTTGAGCCTTGATCAGCGTGAACCTCTGGTCAATTCCACTTTAGTTTGGCTCGTGACATTTGAAGAAAACGGTTAAAAATAAACAACTTGATTTTACAGATATCAAATCCAGTTTACTCTGCTTGACGAGTAAGTAGCACTTAACCGGTAAAACTGTCTCCGTTCGTCTCCTCAGGAACAGGTTTTGGGACAAATAACAATGATGCAATGATATCATCAGCTAGAAATAACAATTTTTCAGCAGAAAGGCTGTCAAAACGATGAGGATTTTGAAATATGTTGGCATTAACCAGGCAGGCATAGCCTAACAGAATGCAATCAAGCTCAAGAAGTCTGCTTGAATTTGCACTATGTGAGATAGGAGGTTTCAGAATTTGTTAGATTGACCAAACAAGAGGAAGGCAGAGTCAGAGAATATGGCACTATTTTACTTTAAGTTTAACCATCCTCTTTATAACCCGTCTTTTTCCCGGTCCTCTAATTGTATGGAAGTGCAATACTCAAGGTTTAGGTCATTCCAACTATGGATGTTGATGTGACACAATCAAATAATTTTTTGAACTGCAGAAATGTAGTCCACCTGGGCTTGCATTTTTCTGGTGAGCAATGACACCGAGTTGAGCACATTAGCCTAGTTTGGCCTTTCATCCAGTTACGTATGAAATTAACACAGATAGTTAAATTAAAGGAGGAGTCAGTGTTTCTGAGGAAAGCTTGTTGTCAAAAACACTTTTTTTAATCAAAATCTGTGAATATATCCTCACGATCCGCTACCTATATGTATTTGACTAAAAACATGTGGTGTTGATACACTGCCTTGTGTGTGTGTCTGTGTGTGTGTGTGTGTGTGTGTGTGTGTGTGTGTGTGTGTGTGTGTGTGTGTGTGTGTGTGTGTGTGTGTGTGTGTGTGTGTGGTTGCTTAATCATTACTCCCCTGTGGTGATGCAATCCAATCCGATTAATTTATTTATCTCCTTAATTTGTCAAACAAGGTCAAACGACCTGATGACATTTTATTGAGACTCCCTCAGCCATTGTTTAGACCACAGCCAGACAGACACACAGATTTCTTCACACACACACACACACACACAGACTGACACACCGGCGCACAGTCAGACACATTGCCTTTTTATCTCGCAACCATTTACAAAGCTGTTGATGCCCCCCCGCCAGCCCAGGCCCAGCATGCCCTCCTCATAAACTCAATGAATTTCATGCAACAGACGCTGCAACATCTGACTGTCAGGTAGACAAAAGGCTGTAGAGTCCCATACTAATAAAGCATGATCATCTCCTTGAAAAACATTCACAGCGAGGAACTCAAAATCCACCCATATGTATGCCAAACCATTGTCTACAAAACCCGCTCCACATATGCCCGCATTCTCAAACGCATCCCAAGACTACACCTGTGCAGACACACACAGACACCCACACACCCACACACACACACAGACAGACAATGGCAATGCTACTGTTGAAGCAAACATACACACATTATAGTATATATTCACTGACTCAGAACACACTGATCCTTCTCAGAACAAACAATATTTTTTTTTCCAGAAGTAAACATAGCCGATCGCTATCTCTCCCAAGTCTTCTTCTCTGTGGGGTCTCCCACTGTCACTGAGGCAGAACTAATGCAGTTAGCCACGGAAGTCTGGCAGACAGTCACGAGCGCTGCGTTGTTTCCATACCTGTGTGTAATAACCCCCTCCCCCCCTCCTCCTTCCCCGCTCCCCTACTCCTCTGTTTGCATCCCATCAATTTCCCTGGCACTAATGGTTAAGCATGTCTGGAAATCGCAACACGATACTGCAATCGAAACAGAAAGGACACAATGAGAGATTTTCCCTAGGATATGTGTGGTGCATTTCATTTCAGTCACGACTGCAAGGATTTAGCACGTGTGATTTCTTGAACCTATATAGAAAATGCAGGAATACAGAGTACCCCCAGGGGTGGGGGCCAGGGGTGCATGTGTGCAGACTCGTTGAGGAGCAAACGTATAAAAGAGCACCTGTTATCTGTGCAGGAGTTTTTTTTTTTTTTTGGTTGCCCTGAGATCACACAAGAACAGCACTTGAACCATCGAGTGGGGCACTTGGGCCGAAGGAAAGTGCACTTTCAGCGTACTTAGCTTCCCTTCAGCCACCTGGTTTGATGTTAAGGCAACATGAAGCATACACATGTCATATGAGGGCATGACTGTTAAATTAAGGTTTTTAAAAAAAGGTAATTTGGTACATAGAAACCTCTATCCCCTGTGCACACCACTGTTGGATAACACAATCCTGTTTAGGGCTCCTTTAAAAGGGTAATCCACTGAATACATGTTGCAGTTTATTAAGTTGGGGGGACACCTGGACAATGTATCAATGCAACAGAGCCAAACATATCTGTATTTTCTGTCTCTAGCATCGGTCAAACTTTGAAATCCCTGGAACCTACATATCACACGCAACCAAGAACATCTCTTGGTGAGGCCCTCCCTGCCTGGTGCACACTCATGTCTTTGGAAGTCCATCCGTCCAGTTAGTACCCCCAGTGTTACTTGGGGGTAACATTGGGGGCTGGTTCCCCTTTCAATTGCGGAAGAAGGAAAAATTCAATCCTAAAGAGAAAAAGAGAAACAAGCTGCTTAGTTGTTAAACCTAAATAAACCATGTTCAAAACACAATAATTTGGTCCAACGAGACCTGCGTCGAACAACAACAGTATATTGTTTTTCTACAAATATTTCAATGCTCAAGAGAAACACAATAATAGAACTGGGAACTAGGGGGGAGGAGGTTGTTCAAAACCAACCAGGAGCAAACCTTGATAATAAAGGACTATTTCAACAAAAGGAGAAAAGTAATTCAAAAGAGGGAACACACGCACAATGAGCTGTCTAGGTTTTTCTCATTTGTATATTTATCCTTTGTATTTTTTCCAGGAAATGTACGTTTTTTTAAAGGTATAGTTTTTTTTTTAAAAACTGCATGTCCTAGCTTGCAGTGTATCTCTTGAAGTACAGATTTGTGATTTTAGTTTATGTAAACTGATAAATGCTGCCTATAAAAGCATCTCTGGATAAGTTGTACAATTCTTTGAAAGTACCAGAACTGAAAGAACAAGTCTGCTTTATTTCTCAGAACACATGCGTTTGAGCTTCCCCCTCATATACTGCATTTATGAAACCATCAGTATCCAGACCAGAAACTCGTTCCACCTTTGCATTGGTATATATATATCTCAGCTTGTGATGGCATTTTTCAAAAACCTGCATTTGAGTTTAGAGAAATTGAACGAAAAACAAACTTCTAAAGTGTAGTCATTGTTTTGAAGTGCTTTCGAGATGAGACACTGATTCATGGCCAGTTTGAGGGACTGATATTAAAAAAGAACGAGAAAAAAAAGCGTTCAAGTTCAGAAAAGCTCCATATAACTGGATTTCAAGCACACAAACCTTGCTTTCACAATCCCCCCATCTCAGAGGGGAACAAAAAAAACACACAGCAGAAACTTATAACCATATAAGCCTCAATGAACTACTGGAGGGGGGGCCGGCGCTTTAGATTAAAAAGACAAGAAGACAGCCATGATTCTTCTCATGGTGGCGCTAGAGAAAAAAAGCCAGGAGGTAATAAAAGTCATTAGAAAAAAATCCTCTGGGGGGCCACGAATGTCCGTAACAACCTTTGTGCAAATCCATTTTAAGGATGTTGAGGTGTATGTCACAGGATAAATGAAAATGTCCACCTTCTGGTAAAGTCAGGGGGATCACCAAACCCAATTGGATTCATCCTAACCCTAACTCGTGAATGCACTGTATGTACAAAATGTCCTGGCAACACAGTTATGTATTTTAGTTTCCAAAAGTTGTGGAATGGCCTGCTAACATTGCCTTCCCTAGAGCCAATTTTTCCAGCATGGGATAAAAAAAAATGTTTACCCCTATATATATATGACAACTCAACAACTAAATCTACCCTCCTCTCTAAGCGCTCACTCTAATACACATTTAAAAGGAATTTATATTTGCAGTCTGACAATCTGTTCTCCCCGGGCCAAGACACAAGTATTTATCACTGGTGCGCTTCTGTAGAGCATGCTAACAAATCACTTGAGAAGGCCGTGTAATTAATGACTACAACGTGAGACAAAATGAGTGTTTCCACAGACACTCTATTAGCATGTATGATGAATATACCTGTCGACATGCCGCTGAAGACATTTCACATTGAATATCATCCCATGGTGTCACTGTGCAGCCAGCGTCCTAAGAGAGGCATATTATTAGAGTACTCAGATGACACCAATAAACATTGCAAGTGTTTGAGATAGATAGATAGACAGACAGACAGACAGACAGACAGACAGACAGACAGACAGATAGATAGATAGTGTAAGTATCATATGAGATAATATCTAACAAGTGCTGTTTGCACTCACACGTCTTTTCAAACAATACAAATGTTCAGCCAAATGCAGCAAACAAAGACACGCAAATTACAGTGTATCAGTGAGCCGCCTAGAGGGATCCATAACACCAGAGCAATAAGGATAAAAAACAATAGCCAGATATATAAAAGAAAGAGGCTAGATTGTTTCCATCCAGTTAGCATACGGTGCTAAAAAGCTAGGAATAGATAATTTCAGTGAACTGCCTGTCATTATGTAGGCACACAGAAGAAAAGCTCTCCTTAGTGGCGTTGTCCATGACAGCCATTATCAAGACGGATCGTTGTCATTGGCTTTTAATGGACAGGTGCCCTATGTTACACGCCTGTGCACGTACGTGTGTGTGTGTGTGTGTGTGTGTGTGTGTGTGTGTGTGTGTGTCTGTGTCTGTGTGTGTGTGTGTGTGTGTGGTTCTGTACAGTCTCCAGGCACGTTGGAACTCATCAAAGATGTTCCCGTGATGAGCAGAAGTTCCATGGCAATTCGCAGAGCTCCATATAACACAGGGCATTCTTTCTCTCTCAAATTAATTAGCTGAAATTAGATGTCAAAATGGTTAATTATTATGATAAATGTTTTATTGCAATAATAGTGAGAGGAATTAGAACAATGTTAAATCGGGGCACGCACACTCAATGCACAGTTGTCAAGGAGAGTAATGGGTATAATTTGTTTAATGGGAACAAAAATACCCACAGATTCTAATAGCAAGGACAGAGAGCGTGTGCGTGAGTGAGTGAGAGAGAGGGAAAGATAGGGAGAAAAGCGGAGGAATAATGAATGCAACGGAAAAATGCAACTCATCTCCCTTTGTCGTGAGCGGAGTGAAACGAGGAGTGGGGGCTTGGAGAGAGTCGGTTCATCTTTACTGTGTGTTTGCCTTGCTGAACACAGCGGCATACTTCGAATAGGAGTGAAGACAAAGACCCTCTCATAGCACATCTAATACATTGGTGGTAAATTATGCGGATGCTTTGACAAGAGACTCACTAGTAAGGGGTAGTAATGACTGACTGAGCCTCGCTCAAATCAAGTACAGCTGAGTTTGATGTTTGTTTCAGCAGCTTTTTCCAAGTCTCAGATGTTTCAACTTCACAGCTCTGGGCGTCTTTACTCAACTTCCAATAAAAACATCTAATCAGCCAATCCTTTAACTTAACCCATCACTCAAAACATCGGACTAATGGGCTTATTTTAAATGTGTTGGTATACACTTGAAGTCCTCGACTGCTATCCATGTATTTTACTTTAAATTCACTTCTGTTCAACAGCTATGTTGAAGACTTTGATATTTTTTTTTGATCACAATTCCAGGCCTCGATTAGTTTCTATTCATGCCATGCATGTATATATGGTTGATAGCCCAAGAAAAAAAGTCAAGAAACCCATCACTGTGGATGTTTGTATTGATTGTTGTCAAAGTTAAAACCCTAACCCTAACAGTACACTGTTACTCAGAGCAGGCTTTTCAAATGTGTGCTTCAGTTCAATTCAAAATGCCCCTGTAAGGGGCATATTGAATGAACCATATTGGATGAACAGGTAAACCCAGTAAATGAGAAAAAGAAAGAAAACCTGTTTATCAAAATGAAAGACTTAAGGCTGTATGACTTGTATTGGATGTCAACCAGTGGATGTCTGAAGGGGCAGATTAAATACTTAAAAACAACTGCAGCAAAAAAAAACAAAAAAAAGCTGAATTAGTTTGTTGTGGTACAAAATATATGTGATTTATAACAAAATGTGATTTATAACAAAATGTGCTAAAACATGCCATACGATTCGTATAAAGAATACTGCACTCCAGAACAGTGTCATTCACAGCAGACAGTTTAAAACAACAGATATTGTCTCTCTTTTTTTTTAAACCTGGATTGTTTTGCTTGCGGCCACATTACCCACAATGCAACTCAACCCTCAGCAGTTTGTTGACAAGTTTGTAGCTCACCTCCACATCCCCAGATTCTTTCAATTGAAAAACCCTTGTCGTCCTCAGCCCTTACCTACACTACGCCTAAAGTGACATTACTGGAGGCAATCAGATGTTGCCCCTGGAGCCACACCAAATGCTTTATACATGTTTTTTTTTTCTTCCCACACAGCAGAAGTGTCCTCAAAGAGTCGTAAACAGACTTCGGCTCCCCTTGAACTTGCCAGTCAGAAAACGACAAAAAATGTTTTTTTACAACCATACAAACAAAACATGGAGAAAAAAGACCTTAACAGAAAACTAACTATCGATTTTTTCCCAACATTCACAAGCGCCGGGATAATCCAATCAAATAGTGTACAGCCATCAACATCAATTGATTGGGGTTTAACAGAAATATGCAGGTCAGGTCAGGACTTTGACCAGACACAACCTTCCCCCTGATGTCTCATCATATAGTCTGCCATCATGCTGTCATCCGCTATCCTAGATTGATTTAGACTGGGGGGGTTGGATTGAAACGTGGCCTCACTTCCACTCAAAAAGTCTTCAAAGTTGTACCTTGTCAGACACAGCCTCGAGATGATTGACAGATGAGGTGAAAACTACCGTCAATCATTCGTTCAGTTTAGCCCAGTTGTTAACGGGTATTTTTCAGTGTCTTCTATAATGTAGTGCACTGTAGGTAATTATTGCTGTAACTGTAAGTGGCATACAGGTCATTCACTGGGTTCAGTGATCATTTATTCTTCTTCTCATTCAATTACTGAGCAAATAGATAAAGATCCAGTCGCAGTAAGCTCCGGCGATTTAAAACTGTATTTTTTTTTTGTACCGGAGAGCAATTAAAACTTACAATATCATTTTTCATTCTGGATGTTAATGTGTTTATATGTAAACATTGATATGATACACAATGTGTTGCCCTGTTATTAAATATTGAATCACGCTCATTATATGCATTGTGAGCCTTACTGTATGTTTCGCTGCCGGTTTGCTTCATTTGTAATAGAGAACAAGGCCGATTGAAAGAACTTTAATGTATCCAATTGCAATCTAATCTGTAATTACATTTGCAATCGATTGCAATTAACTAATGTAATTAACACAATTACCTCTTTAAAAGCACGCAGAAAAGAAAACATGTCAGCAGTGTTTCACCCAGAGGCAGCATAAAGGCAACTTTAAACCAGAAGAAAAAAAAAAAAAAAAAAAAAAAAAAAACGCCAGCCTCATCCGATTTGTCTGATCCCATTCATCTGTGACCACGCAAGTTCACAGCGGGCCCTATAAAATCCTAAACGACAACACCTGTGTTTGGTGCTTGTTTGAAGTGCATAGTGCTGAATGCAACAGCTTGTATTGGGAATATGTGTGTGTGTGTATGTATGAAATGGGCTGTCTGATAAGTGCACATAAGTCAGGATCATCTGTTCACCAGGTCACGTCGGCACAATCTTTGTGCTTTGGGCAGCCTGACCTGACTTGTACTCCTCTTGCGGTCCACATAAGGTCTAAGCTGTCTGGCCTCACCATATGCTGACTTACAACACTCTGTCTGTCATCGAGGGGCCCCCTCATCCCTGCCTCGGAACACTAAGACCTGAGTGTGTATAATGGCTAATCAATTCGATGTGTTGTTCATTTAATTTCCTTAGCATGAACCTTGTATATCTACTGTCCATAGGAGCATGGTCACCTCACACGGAGACCGCCATGTTGCACCGCCATGTTTCTACAGTAGCATAGAATGAGCAAACTTAACAGCCATAGTTGTTTTCATAGCAGGTGTCCGGAGGAAATGCAACCGTTGAAAGACAAATAAGGAGTATTAAAGAATAAATGAAAAAAAAAAACCTTAACTAGAACTTCTACTCATCACTTGATGTTGTGGAAAGACTTGGTGCAGTGGTGGATGATGCCATCTTTAGTAACTACCTTCTTGTCCTTGAAGGCCAATGTAGCTTCTGTATTTATTCGCAAGGGAAGAAGCGTTACCAAGGGAGCGTTGCAATCTTTGACTTTCACCACTTGATGACACTAAATATTCCAATATTACAAATGGCACCTTTGTGAAATTGATATGTCACACAGGCTTTTGACAGGCATATTTGCACCACCTAATGGGCACTTTCTCATTGTTACAGTATGAGGGCCTTTGAAGGGCATAAAAGAGTCTCTGCGGCGACTAGGCTTCATCACCAGGCCATCTTCCACACAACAGGGGGTGACAAATCAAAGGGATGAGAGTGTGTCAGTAAGGTGTTAGGCTACCACAAGTTCCCAGGACACATCCAGTGCTCCTTGTCATAGGTTATCTCGAGTTTAACTGGCATGTTGAAGACTATTATCTAGCCTTCTCTAGCCACTCTGTGATGTCTGATCCATTTTCAGTAACTAACTACCAATAATAAATCACTAACTTCATTATTCACCTGCAACATTCACTTGCTATCAGCTCTTGTGGTATTATGACAAGGCTAAATAAGTGAAAATCTTAAACATGTACAGTATGTTTGAAATGTTATGAGGGTTGGCTGTGATAATGTTGTAGATTTGAGAATTTCACCCAGTAACATGTTTCTTGAACAATTCAATGAGTACAAACTATTGATTTTGTTACGCCATTGTTAAAAAAAAAATGATTAAGCAAAAGTCAAAGTTCCCCCGTTACCATGCACACCATTTTCTTCTAAATTAGGCAACATGTTATTCCATATCAGAAACTACAACAACATGTTCAAGACCAACCTTCAGAGTTAACAATACTCTGTGTTTTGGGCACAAAGGTAAAGGTACATCATTTTTATACAAACGAAAACCATTCAGTGCCATCTCGTATTTTTCTCATCTTACAAAAAAAAATATATATTTTTAACGATGTGTCTGCCTGTTTTCGCTTTTTCTACGTTCTCTTTAAAATGCAATTTCAACATGTTCTCATGCCTTATTCTTCATTTATTTCAAAAGCACTTTGAATTGCCTGTAATTGTGTCTGAATTTTGCTATAAATAAACGTGCCTTGCCTTGCTCCCTATACTTGTGCCAGCACAGTTCCCATGGTAGCCTCGCTGTACTTAGCTGAAGACCTGCGGGCCTAACCCTCTACCAAATGCATTCAACAATTACAAAAACATGTATAACTCCAGTGCTGGTGTGGATGTATTACGCTCCACTAGTAAAACAGGCTAGGGAAGAAGAATAAACTAAATATATACAGCACTGCGGCACACTTTTTAGTTTTGTTCCCACAGAGAGACACTTGCATAACCCAGTATACTTACGAGTGACCTTGTTATGAAAAGGAAACAGTGATGCACCTATTTAAAGCACTTAGGGATGGAAGATGTGTACTTAACATGAAAAGCAAAAAATGTAAATGTGTTGTACCTACTGATGCAACCGTATTGTCAGTGTAAATGTGTGATCCTTTAAGTGGGATGAACAGACGCTTTTTGTGTATATATTCCAACAATAGCATGCCTCAGCGTATCTAAGGCTCCTGTGAGAAGAACATCTTCTAAAGTGGCCTTTGAAGTTGCGATCAGGATGCAAGATTGGATGTCTGTGTGTGTGTGTGTGTGTGTGTGTGTGTGTGTGTGTGTGTGTATGTGTGTGTGTGTGTGTGATTTGGGTTACGTCTTCTCATCTGGTCTTGGCAATATGGAATCAAGCTTGTTTTCCTTTTTTCTTTCCTCCTCCTTTGCCTCGCTAGTTGATACCACCATCTGGCACGGGGCTTTGAAAAGCAGGCCAAGTCTCTCCCACCAGAATGGCACGAAAATATACCCACATATACACCCAGCCGTCCTGTCACGCCTGCTACACAGCAAGCCCACAAGACTACAAAGGCAGAGATAACAGGGTTGGCAGGTTGAGTGCAATGCAGAGGCCTTTTTAAGGGGTCAATGGAGACACACGATGTTGCTTCAGAGGGCAAAAATGCATTAAGGTAAATTGTCTTTTAGGTCTAAAAATAAAGTGATCAATTATAAAAAAATCCCAAAGGTCTTCTTATCCAGGTGGAAAATTTACGATCAGCATATAGAGATGCAGACAGTGGGCTCAGTTTAAGTCAGGCTGGAGAAAGAGACAAGGAGGAGTGAGGGAGGGAGGATAATGTGTTCAGAGCCCCAGTGACTTGTTTGTGTAGTTAACTTTCTGCTCCCGTCAGTGTGGAGGAACTCCATTGACTGGTCTCTGTCGAAGGCCAGGGCCATTTGCATAACCTATTCCCTCTCTCTCGTGTTGCCAGTCGCCCCAGCCTCTCCCCTCAGTCTCTGTTTACTCTGTGCGACCAGGGGCCATGTTGGATCACTACCACTGCTGTGCCGCGTCGGTTCCCCTGTCCATGGCCGGCCCTTAATTGCCTTGGTTTTATGCTGGGTCAGGCTGTGTGCGATACACACTCACTAAGTAGGCCTCATTGTCACAACGACCTTTAAATTGCTCCCTCTCTCCAACACACACACACAAAAACACACACACTGTGCTCACATTGCTAGAGTTAAACTTGGCTTTTTACTATTGCTGTTTGCTGGGGAACTTGCATCTTTCTTCCAAAGAGAGCCCTGTAAATAAAAGTTATTGTATTTCAAATCATTAGTGGCATATCTGCTGAAAAAAGTAAGTATGTGCATATTAAGACATACTGTAGATTGGCACTGCATGATGTCAAAATTGACTCCCAACACAGTTTTGAATACATTTCCGATATAATCTGGTCAAATTGTTTTTGATTTTGTTTTGATTGTCTTTCAGATGTGATATTACCACTTGAGTAATTTCATCATGCTTCATGTATATACTGTATATGATACAGAGGCTGGCTATTAAACATGTTCTGTTCTTCAAAACATTTATATAAAAAAAAAGTCCATTAGCTCACAGTTCACGGCATTCTATGTCATTCTATCAAATGTGCCATTTTAGATGTCGGTTAAATTCCCCGTACTGTGTCAGGAATCCCTCAGTATTCACAAGAAAGTGCTTGATATTTATATGTGCCTACTCTGTGTGAGTGTCTGACAAAACATAGGGTTTTAAAGGAATAGCTCACTATTTTGAATTGTTAGATATTTGCCTCACTTTCGAACGGAAACGGATTAGGGCAGGATTATTCTCAGAATTATGAGAGGTCTGAGATTAAAGTCAGAATTCTGAGGAAAAAGTCAGACTTCTGAGCTTAAAGTCAGAATTCCGACCCCTAGTGTCTATCATAGAGAGACTATTGAATGAGGGAGTCATTTCCGACTTTATTCTTGTATCAGGCTAAGGAAAAGCAGTATACATTTGATTACAGTAAATGCATACCTGTGTAGCTCATCTCCAGCTGCACATACTGCATGGGAGGTACTCTTTATACTAAATCACTCCTGTAGTTGTTCATAGGGGGGAAATTGTATAGTATCTTCCCCCTCTTGGAGACAGGGAAACCTTCTGCCTCTACCGTCCCATATTTGTTTCCTTTAATCCGGATAGAATCATGCCAGCTGCTGCACTCTCTGTGGGTGCTGATGTCAAAGGTGGTGTTCTAACTTTGAGCGACCATGCTTTACACAGGCTGATATCACTGGTCATGGGGTTGCCTTTGTTTTTAAATAAACATGTTGCAAAGTTCCCGCCAATGTAAATCATTGCAGCAGCAGTTTGCGCCCTGATAGGGATTTACTGTAGATTTCAAAATGTCGATTGTCATCCCTAAAGAGCTCAACAGAGGCTACATACTGTATATCATGTTATCTCTTAATCTCAAATCTGCCGTGCTACGTATTTGTAAATCTCAAGAAAAAACACACACAGAGTTGAAAGGTAAGTCAAACTGATGAACTCTTTAACAAATGGCTGCCTGGTCATGTCTTAGCGTTTAAACTCTCATTAAAAATGGATTAACCTTTTTAAATGTGGGAGTATGCCCAGTCACAAACACACCTAGAGTAGAACGGCTGCAATAGTACAAGGATGAACCGACATACCCGACTTCCTAACGTGAAAAGAGTTGGGAATGAGGCCGGGGAAAAAAAAACATGATTAACTTTTGGCAATACTCTGACTTGTGAAACTGGCATATTTTGACAATTGCGTAACAGCGGCACAGGTGGGGGGCCTCGACTCGGTGCCATCTAGTTTAGTGGAGCAGCCAACAAAGATCAAAGAGGCAAGCATCAAAACTATGGGATGCCACACTTCTGGAGCCCCACCACACTCCTTTTCATTGTCTTCTGTGCATCTCTGTGCACAGCTAGCGCCTCTATCACTCTTGACTCCATTGAAAGTGTAAAGTGAGGATGCCAAAACTACTTTTACAAACTCTGAAAACAATATAGACAGAGACAGCAATAAAGATGTGGTTAGAATGGCCCATAATTGTCTTGCCCTACTTTTGTAAATATTTACAGTTAGTGCAACATATATAAATTGGCTTTCTCTACAAAAGTTAAATAATTAATAATAAAAAAAGACTGACACATGCGCGTTCATGTCTTGGCACTTAATGTGAAGCGTGGCCATGACCCTGGCTGTACAAAGAGAGAATTGGATACTGCACTGAATGATGGTGGCCCATTCATTCCTATGAAAACTGACACTTGGTGCATGTGCCAAAAAAGCCTTTCACAGGCCTGCTCAAGCTTCTGCATGTTGGAGGTCATTGATCATGCATAAACAATACATTATAACAATGTGGCCGCTGCCTTACAACCAGTTCTGTTTCAATCATTGCGTGTGTAGAAAATGCGAGGGCTGAGGAAGTGTACTGTGCTTGAGTACAGAACGGAGCACTCCCACTGGTCAAACAAACCAGACTTTAGGGGGCAAACGTACTTTGGCACGGCACAGAAGGCCTAGTGTGAATGTGCCTTTGGAGCTTACAGCGGACCATTCAGTCTCACCGAGTTAATATAAGATGGTCTGTGTCCAAAGCTAAGCTAACACTGTGCTGGCTCCAGTATCTTACCTATAGTATTCAGACAATAATGTGGTTTCCATCTTCCCAGGGGTTAGGAAAAATAAAAAAAATAAACTAACCAGATATCTGTTTTGCTTCAAAGATTTAAACAACTAAATAAATACATCTTGCTCGACATCTCTTATAGTCAATGGCACCATTAACACTGTCAAAATGAATTGTACAGTATGCATGGCACACAAGAGCAGGAAAAGGAAGATGCTGGAGGTTGAAGTGGGATTTCTCATTTCCAATTTCCTGAGTAAAAGATTGGGGTTGTATTAAGGGAGATTTCCCCCTCCCCCCTAGCTTTTCACAGAGTGTGCTTTCCCCGTGTTGGCATTGTTGATATGGCTTGCCTCATATTGATTTTCCTTTAGTATCAGATGTAATGATAAGCGTAAGAAAGTAGCAGCAGTATTGCAGCGTTCCCGTGCAGGTGGGCTGTAATTGCTGTGTAAATGGACAGTACGGTCATCTTATCTTTAGCTCTACGTATAGTGGAAGCTGGAAAGAGAAATATGGTTCACCTTGTGGAAAAACAAGTATGTTTGTTTTCTGAAAAAAGACAAGGTGATGAAAATGTGGGTGAATAGATGTGCGGGGGAGGTAACATGTGTCTGTTTACAGCTCAAGTGGAGTTGGTTTGTGTTAGAGACATACAACGTAGAAAGGGGACGTGAATAATGTATGAGGCAAGAATGGATGAAGAGAATGATGAGGGATGAAAGAAAAGATGAATGAATTTCCAGTGTACGTCACAATTAAGATAAAGCAGAGATGATGGGCTTCTCAAATGATGCAATGTACCGACCCATAGGAACATAAAAACACAACTTAATTTATATATTTTACTTAAATAACGTTTAAGAAGTCTTAGTAATGTGTTCCTCATAGTTCACATGAGCAGACTGGATTATTACATACAATAAAGAAAAGTGGAGATGGCTTGAAAAAAAGGATGAGTAGTATAGAAAATACATGCTTTCAAGCGCTGCATTATTGATAGAAATCATTTGAGTAAGTTCCAAGTACCTTCAGCTTAAAGGACAGGATAATGGTGGCAGTGCAAGAGTGTGTCACTAACACAGGGGCCTCACACTATCCCTAGATGACTCTTGGGTATTAAATAGCAACGATCCTCCAACAACATGTGTTCCTGGTATTAAGCCTAATGTATCTGCCTAAAGCTCATGCAATCAGACCATAAGATGTGAGGATATCCTATGGATTTTGCCATACATCCCTTTAGTTGCCAGCACAATAACAAATCAAGGTTTAGCGTTGTTGTCTTGCGAAAATCACACTCTTCGCTAAGTGTTTTTATGTACCAATGTATTTCTTATTTTTACCGACCAGAATTATCTGTAATTGGTTTGAAAGTGATACACACTGAAGGAGAAAATAGATCTGACATCAAATCATAAATGAAGTGTAAAGGCCATTTCAAAAGGGAAACATGATTTACTAATTAAGACATGCAATAATTTCTCCTCATCTTAACATGCGTTTGCTAGCGAGAAAGGACAGGTGTCATCTCACAAGACTTGAACCAAACATATTGTATATTATAACAGCAAGGGGAACAAAATAAGCCTGTTTCCACACGGCTTCATCAGGTTCATACTAGGAACAGAAGGTCTGCGGTCTAAAATAGAAAAGTGCACTCTTATTATATATTGGATATCGGGAAAAATGCATTCCTTAAAGCAATCTGGTTGTCGCAAAGTTGTAAGAAAATAGTGGAACAAAACCCATGAACAAGTTAAGGGTGATATCATTAACCTTCCTCTCGTGTTAGGGTCGCCACCGACCCGTTTTGGATTTCAAATGCATAAAAGAGCCACTTACATTGTGTTTATTGCATCAAGATTTCTTGACTTTGTCAGGAACCTCTATTTCAACAAAATAAAAAAAATAAAAAATAAATTCACTTAATTATAAAATGCTCTGGTGGAAATTATAACACTTGTGGTGTTAGGGTTGTTTTCGACCCGGTTATAAAATAAGATTTAAAAAACAATAATTAGAGCCCAAACTGAAGTCACAAGTGTACTGTCAGCCAACACAATGACAGTCAGCTCCTCTCCCAATCATGTGAGCAATGGGGGGGGGAGGTTCTCATTTTGGCTTTTTTTGCCCTTATGCCTGCATAAAAGCGAAACAAACAGACGGGCATATCCAGACATGTGAGGTCAATTCAGTATAGAGTTGGTGACTTGCAGAGTGCACATATCCTATTTGCAGCATTCAAAAATTAGGAGATATACAGTGAGCCAAGTTTTTGGTGAAAATGGCCACCTGATTCTAAAAATAAGAGGTGTCAGGTCTGACAAAGCACTAAGGACAGAAAGAAAAACGTATTGTGCTTTACCTGCAAGAAATATCTCTGCAAAAAACACTGAAAGTGTTGCTTTTTGTCACACATCTGAATACACACACAAACACATGCACACAGAGACTTTTACTCTGTTTTTTTTTTACTAGTTTTGGAACTAGTAATTGATTTCGATTGGTTGTTGTGTATTTGACCTTACAAATCTATATTTTGTGTTGTGACTTGTTCTGGTTTTCATTGTGTCTTTGTATAATGCTGAAATACAAGTTGTTTTGCTCTTTTCTGAAATACATATTAATGGGTCGTAATTGACCAGTAGCACCATAGATGTTAAAGTCAATAATATTAATATGAAAAAATAAATAAAACCAATTTAGTTAAGAAATGTGTTCTCATACCCCTCAGTAATAATCAGGTAACACAACAACCAAATATTTTTTTAATATGATTCTCTTGAGGTTCATTTTACAATTTGTTTTATTGAAATTGAGGCGCATACTGACAAAAAAAAGGCCCAGCCGCCTACACCAAAAATATTAAAAACTATATTTTCATGGATAAGGAAGCTTAACAAGGTAACCAAGAGATGAGAAACACATTTGATGATAGATAATTGTTTTTAGTGTTTTTTACAGCTGATTTCAGACACGGGTCAAAACCGACCCGCTAACACCATGGATGGTAACAGAAAGTTAACACAGGAGGAAGGTTAAATTGTGCTTGTTGCTCCAAAGGGCATCCCATCAACAAAAGCAAATTGGGAAAAACCCTACATTTAACATGCCAGAGGAATATTTTACAATTGGAATGTTTCACTAAAACATGACCTAGATCGTCACATATCAAACCTGATTCATTGTCTTTCAATGGAGTAATCGATTCAACAAAACAAACATTTCGGCATTAAAAGATTAAAAACTGAATCTTTTTCACAAATGATCTTGTCTCATTGTTTTTCTTTTCTTTTAGACACAAAGGATCATCCAGTAAATCAGACGCTGAGCCCATTAATCCCTCTGTGTTTTAATACCCATTCATGCTGTTGTTTCGATTATTCCTTCATTTGCTCTTTCACACACTCGATGTGAACACTAGATGTCTAGTGTCTACAGACATGCAAACAGAATGAGTCAATGGAGTGCTTTCCATCAATGAGGTTATGCACCCAATAATGGTCCATTAATCACTCGTTTGTTTGCAGCCTTTTGAAGTCATTCATAACTATCACTTGAAAAATCATGTATACCGCGTACAGCCTCCACAGAATGAAAACCAAACACACTCACTCCATCAGAACCTATACCCAATAAAAAAGCTTTTCCTCGGCTCCATTCAAAACAGTGGACTCCTGTTGAGGCTGAATGAGTGCTATCTGCTGGGTAACTTTGTCAACATCATAATCATCTTTGATTGGTGTTTCCATGCAGTAGAGAACACAACAGATGCTGCATCATTACCCATACTGTCTTGTCTGGATTCACACACACACACACGCACACACATGCAAGTGTGTACAGGAATGGGGCGTGATGGATCATTTGCTGCTGCTGTTAGTTAGTTTAGTTTTTCCTTAAGGTTTTACATTTTGTATTTCACTAACTTTTTGTGCATCAAAAAATAAAATAAAAATAAATATGTTGTTTGTATAAAGAAATAAGTAATTTTAGTTGCAATGTAGATTTTATTTGAAACAGAAAAGAAAATAATTTCCTATAAACTATGGTTCACACACACACACACACACAGATACTCCTCCCACTGCTAGGAGATGAAAACAGTTCACCCAGAGGATAATGGATTAGTATAAATGTAAGAAGATTCTGCTGTGTGTGTGTGCGCGTGTGTGCGCGCGTGTGTGTGTGTGTGTGTGTGTGAGCGTGTGTGCGGCATACATGTTAGTGTGTGTGTGTGTGTATCCTATATCAAAAACAGCTCATCTTTTAGATACACACACAGAAAAATCCATTATACAGATACCATGTTTAATCTGTCACTTGAGATGGGAGGGAGGAGGGAAGGGGCAGTTGTGTGTCTCTTTACAGATAATAACTAAGTATAGACTTGACGATACAAATCTTTTTACTATGCATCTGGTCATTCTAGCAAGAAATCAATGGCCAAAATAGGTCATGCATGAGTTCAAGTCACACACACACAACCACACATCAATTAACTGCATCTGGGTGGGGAAACATATCTAAATGTATTTTTTTTTAATGGACTACAGCAGGGGTTTTCAAAGTGTGAGAGAGTGAGCCCCCCCTCAGAGAACAAATTTCCGCGGAGCCCCCCCCCAAAAAAAAAAAATTATTATTATTTTACAAATTTAAACATGTTTTTGAAACATTCTAAAAAAATTGTGCGTTTTTAAACACATTTAATACATTTGAACATCTTAATCCAGTGGTTTAATCCTGCTTCCTTTAAGCGTGGATAGTAGTGACTGAGTGTGCATTGGAGTGAGAGAGATAGGCAGACAGACTTGCCCAAATAATTGACTATTATTAAATGTCATTCACCCACCCAGTGTTTTTTCGCTAGTGCCTCCAATGTCCTGCTGGAGGAGAATAGTAGCCAGTGGAGAACCAGACCCTCCTAGGGGGGTCCGGGGGGCATGAATCTGGAATCTTGAAATGCATGAATCTGGTGCACTTTGAGAGGACAATTTAGAGGCTAAATATGAGGAATTTTGTGTGAACAAATAATTTGGAGACACTGGGTCTGATGAATTAGAAGCTATTGAAGAAGGACACATGGATTTTCCATAAAAATATTAATTTAAAATAAACAAAATGTATGCAGGGTCCTCTGGGTTGGGCTTGGTGCTCTTTTTCTTTAACGAGACCTATTTCTCTGTAATTTACTGAATGCATTTAAATGCAGTGAGGGGAACGAAGCAGAAGAACTTGTGTCCAGCTATGCCGTGATCTTAGTATAAAAAAGAAAAACTAAAAAAAAATTTTTTTTTTTTTTTTTTTTTTTTAGTTTTTCTTTTTTTTTACATATTCATCCGCGCCCCCCCTGCCATAACCCCGCGCCCCCCAAGGGGGGCGCGCCCCACAGTTTGAAAACCGCTGGACTACAGAGTTCCCCTCTGTTATTTGAGACACAGCTTTTTTTCTTCAGTGGACACAAAATCTGTTGCGGCAATTGAGACGCTTTGAGGAATTCAACACTCCGAGAACCGCTTTGGGTTATGGACACTTGAAGAAGATGTCAGCGGTGGATTGTCAGTTTAGCATGAGTTGGGCTAAATTTGGGCTTTTTGGGATTTAAAAAAAATAGATCAATATGTGTGTGGTAAAGGCCAATTAAATTGTACTCCACATAACCTCCCTCCTGATGTGCATTTCACTATGAGACTTCTATTTAATTGCTGTTTGCCTATAAGGAAGGGCGGAATACTATTAATTTTTTTATTTATTGTAATGTGTTAAGACTCAAACTTATTGCAGTGGTTACTGGGATATAACTATAGCCAATACATTGTATATTCATTTTTTCAGTGTACTTAATCAACATCAAATAATATCAAAGAGGGCCCAGACATGTGCCCTGTTGAGTAATCAATCTATGATACCACTACTTATATCACCCTCTGACTCTGGAGGGGTGGGGCCATTCTGATTGATATGATTATGACTCATGCATGCTTCCCCTGTCGGCCCTGCCACTGTCTATAGTTTATTAGCTTTCCTTATTCATGTCAATTCAAAGTTCATATACATCACATTTAAGACAACCTCAGCTGACCACAAGAACAAATGTAAGCAACATGATAAAACAAACGCCTTTAAATTGCTGCTGCCACACTCTAATCTGCTTCCTCCTCATCATCATCAACCTTATGAACTCAACGCCCCACTTTCTTTTGACTAAACCTCATCCCCCTCCCTCTCTATCTTTCTTTCTTTGCAAATAATTTCCCCTTAGCCTCTGCCTTTGAAACGGCAGTGTGGAAAACATGGATAAGCAGCGAACACAGTGCATCTACAACACTCAGGCCCCCACCACCAACTACCCGCCAATCTCAGTGACCTGACCATCTGTGACAGAGAATTCCAGTCTTTAACTAAACCCCCCCTGTCATACTGGTCTCCACAGCTACTGTGTGCAGCAGTTCTAGTGGTAGTGGTAGTGTGTGTGTGTGTGTGTGGGGGGGGGGGGGGGGGGGTCCTGCCGGAGCATGGGGTAAGCTCCACTCAAAGCTGTCGTAAACACCACTAATGCATCGCTAAACTTGGGGAATCTCATGTGCCTCCGCGCACACGCTAGTTTGCATCTGTATGATTGTGTGTGTGTGTGTGTGTCTGTTGCACACACGCACACACACACACACACACACACAGCCGACTAATCCCTCATAAACCTACATTTTATCGCTTACCACACCATTAGCTCAGCTGTGGCATTCTGCCTGGAGATGTCAAAACAGAGGCACTACAAGAGTCTGTGCTATTTCTTTGTTGCTCCGCGCCTAGAAATCCACATTTCCCAGGGCCTTGTGCGAGATGAAAAGAATTATGTCTTTCTCAGCCGGGAAACAATGTAATATTAACTGCAATCAGACACTTTTTTTTTTTTCATGAAGCCGAAAAAATGTAAAACAAGATGTAAATTTAGACACTTTGAACTGCAGCTTTGGTAACTATGTTTTCTCTTCATTTACAGTAGATTGTGTCATCTCTTTAAAGGGAAGTATAATGCTAAAGTATTAGGAGTGTGTGTTTGCTGAAAAAAAAAAAACAAGGGTTGATACACAGCCTGGCTCGCAAACTGTTATGTAACCAAAGGGGGCCCACCATAGCTAGCAACATGGCAGTTTACAGAGCCTATAACACCAGTATGTACAGTTAGCTGATTGTTTGGAGACATCTACACATTTTGACAAAGTGATTTTAAGAACATGCTATGAACTACTCTTTTTGGAAGGGTAACTACTCTTTTTTAAAAGGTTAATTACTCTTTTTAAAAGGTTAACTACTCTTTTTAAAAAGGTAAACTACTCTTTTTAAAAGGTAAACTACTCTTTTTAAAAGGTAAACTACTCTTTTTAAAAGGTTAACTACTCTTTTTAAAAGGGTAACTACTCTTTTTAAAAGGTAAACTACTCTTTTTAAAAGGGTAACTACTCCAAAACCCAGATATCGGAATCGGATCGGAACTAAAAATAGTGGATCGGTGCATCCCTAATAAATAGTAGTGTTGTTGCCGGAAAGGAACCGCTCTATAACCACTTGTTCAAAGGGCTACAGCGCCACCTAGCATAGTGGAGTCAGCCATGCTCCGGCCATTTATCAAATATTTGAAAGGCCATGTTTACTCAGACAAGTGACGCAGTCCGTTCAAGGGGGAAGTTCGGTATATGCCTTAATCCAATTTGGTTGTCCCATGGAAACGCTTTAACTGATAATGAAGGGATTAAGGCTTTGTTACTTCCTGGATTCATACCACAAACACATCTTCCTTGAAGAGGTTTAATGGAATAAAATACAGGGAGGAAATATTTCACCCACTTAGACAGACAGACACACACACACACACACACACACACACACACACACAAACAAACAAACACAAAGGTAGCAGACAGAGGCTGTCTACAGAGTGGCGTCAGTGACAGAGAGCGATCTCCTGGGGGGTTTGAGCTGGGGAGCGAGGTGACACTGTAACAGTCTCTGATCAACTCGGGAACTGGGGAAGTGTGTGTGTGCTTGCCTGTTTGTGTGCTTAGTGTGTGTGCATGCACATGACCTCACCTGTCTTTACATTTGTTTGTTTGCGAGTCAGTGCAGGTGTCACAGCGTGTCTGTTAGAATGCATTTGTGTGGGTGCGCTGGTGGTGCAGTGGTTAGAATGTGTCCCTAGAGGCTTATGCTGCACAGCAGACCCAGGTTCAAATCCAACCTGTGGTCATTTCTCTGCATGTCCTCCCCTATTTGCCCCAAAATAAATAAAAAATGCATTTGTGTGTATGTGTGTGTGTGTGTGTGTGCATTACCTGTTTCCTTCAGAGGCCTAGCACTCACACATCAGTGTGTGTTTAATGGTGATGAGGAAAACCTTTACAGTGAGGTGTTGGGCCTCCGTATATTTTCAGTTGACATCCAAGTTAGCTGCAACGGAAAAAAAAAAAAATCTGCAAAAGAATAAGAAAAAGAAAAAAAAAATAGAAGCAAATTGTTTCCTCAACAGCTGAAGGCTTTTGAGTTGGTAATTTTCATTCATTTCAGGGTAAACAATGCAATCAGGAGACCGGGGCTCACCCAAGTCTCAAAACACGCCAGACTGCCAATGAAAAATGCCGCTTCCAGAATAATTATGTGTTTTCATGTGTATTTTGCACCGCCCATATTTACCATACAACAACCTGCTTTGTTCTTCTAATACAGTGGTTTTATTGTGACAAACTCACACTAAAGCTTACTGCTTTAATAATACCCGCTGAGCAGATTGTCCATTAATTAAACGGACTACGCTTCAAAAAGGCACCATGCACAGTACGGTTGTTCCCATGGTAAACACAAATGGCATCCGGAGCTTAGTTTTTTTTGTTCATAGCTGGCCTTTTTCTCTTTAACAAACAAAGTCAATTTCCTGTTTGAACAAAGTGACTAGATATTCAAAGAGGAACTAATCTTTCTCAGGGAGATGGTAAAAAAAAAACACCCACTCCATGGTGACCTGTGATTCACTCTTCTTAAGACAGCAGAGACAAAACACTTGAGTGAGGTGAGGCGAGGGTGAGGGGAAAAACAACAACATTCTGCCGGAAACAAAAGAAAGAAACTTTGTATTTCATGGTGCCAACATTTGCTTTTAGGTTGTCACTGGGTGTTTTTTTTTTTTTTTTTTTTGACATTAGCTCTTTGACTCGGCTGTCACGATAAAATCAAGCATTATCTTTTGTGTTGCTCCCTTTGTTTTTGTTTATTTTTCATTTTTCTATTTGGCTGGGCATTTTAACGAGGGATCAACTCTCAACCCCTACATTTATAAATATGTTTGATGCCACAATTTGATGAGCCATTTGCCGCCACCATTTGGTTAATATTCATTGTTTTATGCTAAAATAGACTGTAGTAATAGTGCCAATGACAAACATCTTGAGCTTTCTATTCATCTCATGCCAAAGACAAGACTGTTTTAATCTTACAAGACAAACTTTCATTCATTTGAGTTTACGCATTGGAACAACAAACAATGCCATGTAGGAGAAGAAAGCACAGTGTTCACTTCAAGGATGCAGAAAAAACTAACATGGGACAGATATTCGCAACTGATTTTTTTTTTCTCAACAGTACAAACTTTAAAGGTCCTATATGACAGAAATAAAAATCATAAAATGTGTGACTAGAGATTCCAAAGTCTTCCCTTATGACGTCATAAGGGACAAGCCACACCCCCTCATTGCCAACTTAATAATACTACCTCGACATGTGATAAGAACTCCCCCAGATACCCCTGAATCTAACTGGCAGTCAGATCCAAACCGGCAGTTAGATTCAGAAGCACGTAGGGTGGTAGTCCACTGGATTGCAGGGTCGGTGGTTCGATCCCCAGTCTCCCCGCCACATGTTATATGTCAGTGGGCAAGACATTGAACCCCAAATTGCTCCCGATAGTAAGTGTGCACCCTGCATGGTAGCTGCTGCTATCGGTGTATGAATGTGTGTGTGAATGGGGGAATGAAGTGGATATAAGTGGGGTCCATTTACAGCTAGCTCAGCTTGGCGTCAATAATGTCACTGTGTCCGTCCAAGAAATAGTTCTGAACATAATATATACATTTCATTGTATTTTATTTGATACGGACGATGCAATTCAACATAGTTTCAAAATGAAAATGCTGCTGTGCTGCATAGAGTGTTTGTATCTATTAGCCTGAGTTGGGCTTGTACATGTTCAGTGTAATAAAGATATATAAAGGGTGTTGGTATAATAAAAACCCTAACACTATAGACATGGATATACAGTAAAATACACATCACACAATACATATTCACGGTACACTTTGGCAATTCATGGTATGATTATCGAAAAATTGGCAAAGCCCTGGTTTGCATTTAGCCAGCACTTACCCTTTTGTCCTAAAATATTTGATATCTGGAATTCATTTGCTTTCAGTTGAATGTGTTCCAGAGTCGACAGGCTTTTACGGAGAAAGCTGTTTGTCCAAACTCAGATCTATGATGTGATATTTTGCCGTTTCCAGTCAGCATGCTTCTAGTTACCCTGATACCGTCTTGTCTTTGGGGATATCTGGAAAGAGGCTCTGGGGCTAGACTGTTGATACATTTGAAAGCTAATTTCAGAAAATAAAAATGAGTAAAGCTCTCATAGCTAAGTAGATTATATCTTTTTAGTAGCGATAGTGATTCCACCGGAAAAAGGCTTTGTGTCCATTATTTCCAGTGCCTGATATTAGAAGGATATAAGATGTCTGATAGATGGTGATGCTTGAGCCCATACTGTCATACAATATGAGAAATTAGAGAACATCGTAGAGTGCTTGGATAGCTTGGCTGCCTCAAGTGCCTGATTCATGATTTGAAACAATTACAATTGCCCTTTCTGACATATTCCTCACATCAAATGTGAGCTAATGATCTTACATTGTTCATAAGAACTCAAACTTGCTGGCATTCTATTATTCCATGTCTTAACCTTTAATAAAGTGTTGAGTTGAGTCACAGGTCTTACAAATACAGAGCAGTGTTTCTTAATGAAACAAGTATCAACGTTATACATGTCTTCTGCCTTAGAATGTGATAATTTATTATATAATATATATATATATATATATATATATATACAGTATCTCACAAAAGTGAGTACACCCCTAACATTTCTTCAAATATTTCATTATATCTTTCCATGCGACAACACTGAATAAATGACACTTTGATACAATGTCAAGTAGTCAGTGTACAGCTTGTATAACAGTGTAAATTTGCTGTCCCCTCAAAATAACTCGACACACAGCCATTAATGTCTAAACTGTTGGCAACAAAAGTGAGTACACCCCTAAGAAAAAATTTCCAAATTGGGCCCAAAGTGTCAATTTTTTGTTTTGCCATCATTATTTTTTAGCGCTGCCTTAACCCTCTTGGGCATGTAGTTCACTAGAGCTTCACAGGTTGCAACTGGAACCCTCTTCTACCCATTCATGACGACATCAAGGAGCTGGTGGATATTAGAGTCCTTGCGCTCCTCCATCTCCCGTTTGAGGATGCCCCAAAGATGCTCAATAGGGTTTAAGACTGGTGACATGCTTGGCCAGTCCATAACCTTTACCCTCAGCTTCTTTAGCAAGCCAGTGGTCGTTCGGAGGTGTGTTTGGGGTCGTTATCATGTTGCAGTACTGCCCTGCGGCCCAGTTTATGAAGGGAGGGGATCATGCTCTGCTTCAGTATGTCACAGTACATGTTAGAATTCAATGAACTGTAGATCCCCAGTGCTGGCAGCACTCATGCAGCCCCAGACCATGACATTCCAACCACCATGCTTGACTCTAGGCAAGACACACTTGTCTTTGTACTCCTCACCTGGTTGCCGCTCCACACTCTTAACACCATCTGAACCAAATAAATGTATTTTGGTCTCATCAGACCACAGGACATGGTTGCAGTAATCCATGTCCGTAGTCTGTTTGTCTTCAGCAAACTTTTTGTGGGGTTTCTTGTGCATCATCTTTAGAATAGGCTTCCTTCTGGGATGACAGCCATGCAGACCAGTATGATGCAGAGTGCGGCGTATGGTCTGAGCACTGACAGGTTGACCCCCCACCCCTTCAAGCCCTTCAGCAATGCTGGCAGCACTCATACGTCTATTTTCCAAAGCCAACCTCTGTGTACGACGCTGACCACGTGCACTCAACCTTCGTAAACTGGGCCGCAGGGTGGTATTGCAACATGATAACGACCCCAAACACACCTCCAAGACGACCAGTGGCTTGCTAAAAAAGCTGAGGGTAAAGGTTATGGCCTGGCCAAGCATGTCTCCAGACCTAACCCCTATTGAGCATCTTTGGGGCATCCTCAAACAGAAGGTGGAGGAGCGCAAGGTCTTTAATATCCACCAGCTCTGTGATGCTGTCATAAATGGGTGGAAAAGGGTTCCAGTTGCAACCTGTGAAGCTCTAGTGAACTACATGCCCAAGAGGGTTAAGGCAGTGCTGGAAAATAATGGTGGCCACACAAAATATTTACACTTTGGGCCCAATTTGTAAATTTTTTCTAAGGGGTGTACTCACTTTTGTTGCCAGCAGTTTAGACATTAATGGCTGTGTGTCGAGTTATTTTGAGGGGACAGTAAATTTACACTGTTATACAAGCTGTACACTGACTACTTTACATTGTATCAAAGTGTCATTTCTTCAGTGTTGTCCCATGGAAAGATATAAAGAAAAATTTGAAGAAATGTGAGGGGTGTACTCACTTTTGTGAGATACTGTATATATATATATATATATATATATATATATATATATATATATATATATATATATATATATATATATATATATATATATATATATATTTATCTAAGAGCGAGAGAGAGCAATCATATCACCTAGAATGGCGAACTATTGCTTTAAGTATAAAAGCAAGCTCGCCAAACCTTTACAAAGCGTAATGAACCAGGAGGCATTGTGGTATCTCTGTGTTCATCTTATTTAGTTGTCTGGTCTGAGCCTAGGAAGGCAGGAATGTGTGCACATTCACACGCCCCATTGTGCAGAGTCAGTGGGGAAAACCTCCCTTATTGCTAATAATCCCAGGTCAACACACGTTGTACAAACACAACGGAGCTCCCACCACCGCCACCACCACACTCTCCTCTCTGGTGACCACAGAGACTAGCTAGCCGTTACCTTTCTACAAAATCCATATAGTAGTTGCTTGAACAGAAACAACGGATTGATTCTTCGCCGGCGGGCAATTGGCAAAAAAAATAAAAGGTCACCGTTATTAAGACATGAAAACACTGCGATGTGGGATGGTGTGACATTCAGTCCTAGAGGAAATGAAGTTGATTTAAAGCTAAGTGTGCATTTCCCAAATGTCAACATGGCTCACACATGCAACAGCTGATTTTATTAGTGGATTTTTTTTCAAGAATCCGCTGCGGTTTGGGGCTGAGGCATGGTAGCTGTGAGCTTACTCTTCAAAAGGATTAATTTTCCTGAATCTTACAAGCTTAGGGAATAACTTATTGTGTCACTGTAGAAGAAAGCTGGTGGATCCATGCTGTGTACTGTTCTGCCTCTGAGGAGGCTGCTATTGGACTTATAATGCCATCCCCTATTTGTTTGTATATTTGTTATATGCAGTAATCAGCTCTTTGAAAGTCTAGCTAAGGTAAAAACCTGCTTAACGGATTTCTCTGTTTTTTCTTGACGTAGATTATTTAAATATACAATCATATGCATATGTTGCTAGGTATACATATGCAAATGCTATGTGTACAACATAGGTATTCATAATATCATGGCGTAATCCTCTATAGAAATACAAGTTAGGTTTGGTGACATTTTGAAATATTGAGTAGTAAGCTTCTGTCTGCAGCGTTTTTAATAGGATTGTCAGATGTAGCACTGCTGTATGTGTGTCTGCTTGTTCTATCCTACCATTTTTTTCTCCCCATGTTCTCTTTGAGAAAACCTCTGTTTCCTTCACCGGGGAGAATTTTTCACATCTGTTGTTCCAGACATCATGCCAGCAGCACGCACATACTTCAATACCCGGGTGAATCGTCTGTGCTGAGAAGAGACAAGGTTCAACTATTTTCTTGTACATCTGAACCGTGTACACATGTTTGTGTGTGTGTGTGTGTGTGTGTGTGTGTGTGTGTGTGTGTTAGAGATATAGAGTCAGGGAGAGACAGGAAGCGATTGAGAGACAGGGAATAAGTATCGGGGGTGAGGGAGAGGACGATAAAGATGCACTCCTATGAGCAAAACATGAACACTCTTGCTTAGTGACTTTAAGAGTTACCTGTTATAGACTGTGGTTTGCAAGGTAGCCTATGCTTAATGCCTTTACCAGTCATTGACTATGTTTACATGCACATCATATTCTGATTAAGGTAGATATTCCTTAATATTTATATTCTAAATAAGGTGTGTACACACTCTATATAACAGCCGTAAACCAGGGCATGCCTCAAAAACTGCGACAAATACTGAAAAATGCAGCAAAAACACAGATCGGAATAGTTATTGTGATTAAGGTGTATACATGCCACAATAGTGTGATTAAGATCAAAATACTCCAGGTGTCTTTGGGCTTATTCTGATTAAGGTGAGCAAGAACTGCTGTTTACATGGCCATGTCTCATTCTGAATATGACCTTAACCGGGTTAATATCGGAGTATTGCTCTGCATGTAAACATAGTCTTTGTGGCTGGATTAAGATCAACTGGCATGTCAGTTGAGCAAACAGAATCTTCTGTGTAAGGAAGAATCACTATTATATTTATATACTGTTTTTTGTATGGATTGGCTTCTGGCAAGACATCAGACGACCCAGGAAACAGAGGCGGGCTTTACCACGGCGGCTCTCAGTGGGAAGAGAGGAAAAATTCACCTGGCCTACCTAAACACTGGCAGATGGGACGGTGGGTCCCATTGTTAAAAGGCCGGATTGTACAGTATGTTCTAGCTAAAACAAGCAGTGTGCCAGGGTTTTCACATGGCTCAGCCTCTCTCAGGAAACCCCATTGACTGTGAAAAGGAGTCTCAAACTGATCACAGACCATGGGTTCAGGAGGAGCAATGCTGATTTGGTTTAAGCTGTGGGGCAGTGAGATAAGTAAACTGTACCTAGGATAAAGACTAGATTAAATCAGGATATTAAGTGTCCAATCTCGTAATCTAAAGATAACATGGCTACATTTTGCGAATTATTTAGTTCCGACCGTGACTCCTTGGCCATTCTGGGATTGTTTGCAGCTAATTGCAAAGTAGCTATAGGCTGAGGTTTACTGCCTCCAAATCTGACACCATGACATTCTGACAGAAAAAGCTGGATTTCCTCCTTTGGGTTGGGAACTAATGCCTGCCTCCAAACAAAGGGATCTTTAGGTTTTGTTTGCAAGTGAGGGAAAACATCTGCTGGGGGATATCGTGTTTATAATCATACTGTTTTGCTGGAGAGAGGGAATCTAATAAAGGTTATACTCTCAATATACCAGTTGAGGTACATTCTAACTTCTAACCCTCACCAATGGTCTTGAGGTTTTGGATAGTGACTTTATAACAGTGACACAGCAGATATAAGCAGCTGAATGAACTCCTTTCTCAGGGCATTTGGCTCACAGGGGATGAGGAGCTCAGACACGGAGCTTGGACAAGATTCACTGCTCCATTGCATTGGAAGAAACCAGTCGGAGTGGTTTGGGCCTCCCGTCAGGATCCCTCCTGGATAGTCTGCCCTCTGGAGGCACATCATTGGGGATGAGACCAATGGGGTGGCCCCCAATCCATTTAGGAGGGATTACATGTTAAGGTATTTTTTTCTTGATCCCAATATGGTATGTACTACATCTCATATTGCAATGGATTTAAATAACCAGCACCTAAGTGTATAGATATTATAGAGCACCAGTTGGTCGGGCCACTGGCTCCTATTTGTTCTTTTCTCTGCCTCTATGGATTTCATAATGACAGTTTTTAATTCCAAACCAGGCTTGTGCTATCACACCGAGCAGCATTCATTTTAGAAGGATAGAAAACCTCATGTTATCAGGACTTTTAGCCTCTGTGCAAACAGCCCTTTTAATTAAGGCTGTTCAGTTGTGCTCCGAGCTCCTATTTGCAGAGGGATGGGGGTGGTGTTGAAATAGATTATGCAAGAAAGAACAAGAGAGAGAAAACAAACAAAAGACCTGAATGAAAACCACACCAAGCTGTGCTAAAAGGCACAAGGCTCTGTTGCAAAAATGTAAATACATATAGTAATTAAACGGCAGCGACCAAAAACTATGCAAAAATCATATTATATTATATATTATTATATTAGGTAGAGATGAAAAAACAGCACTGCAGTCAGTTTTAATGCGTACATCTAAATACTTAAATTTTGCACACAAAACTTTGATGTGTAAACCAAAACATTATAAAGGAGAGGTAATCGATTCTGGAGAATTTTTTGTTGACAAAATCTATATTTGTCAAAACAGTGAATAGCTCATCACAATCTGCGTCCTGTCGGTACTGAGTGCACTGAACATATATCTAGTGTTAATATACAGCCAGCGCACTCACGGTACAGGCAAAAGGATGTTTGTGAGGAGATGTTCACTGATTTTACAAAAAGTGATTTAGTCAACAAACATTCTCCAGAATTGCTTACGACACCTTTAAGTGTCGACACCATATGGCCAACTGGAGTCAGCAGGATTTTAGACGATGTCCTCATATTGTGACGTTAAAACAAACAGCAGCCATGAATCCATGCTTTCAAAGAAGACATTACGACTGAGCCAAACTGCATTACAGCAAACAGTCTAGTGTGTTGGTGCTTAACCTGGAAAAAAGACTACTGTGCAAGTGACAATGAGCCTTTACATAAGATGACTATTGTAGGGATACTAAGATAGTTCTGAGTGAATAAGAATGACAAATACAGCTCAACGTTAGATACAAATATGAGCTTTTCAAAAAATGGTTTGCCCTTCACTGCCTAAGATGCAACTCCCTTGCCTGACATCAAAGTCGTCTCCAAAAGTTTAGATGTTGATAGAGAGGGGGGGGGGGGGGAGCTGTCCTCCCTAGGGGCAGGTTTACCTGGAAAGACACAGTTTCAAAAGCATTTGCCATGGAGATTAATGGCAGAAGCCTTGTCTGCTCTGGGTGAGCTGACTGAGCTAAATTCCAGATGTTACAGTTGTCGCTGGCATAGCTCGATGGCAGAGCGCGATGAACAGAGCAGCACAAATCCTGTACGCGTCATGAACTATCTAGGTGCACAAAATTGATTATTGTGTCAGTAAAATACAAAGCCAGCAAACGGTAGCAGGTGCAACACAAACCCAAACTCCCAGGGTGAAAAGGATATTCTATGCGTTTCAGACAATGAGCAGCCATTGTGTTTTGTTGACCACTGTGTCAACCCCTTGAATGCAGAATAATACTTTTCTCTAAAACCATCACATAGGGTTGGTATGTATTAAGTTAAAAAGTTGAAACAAAAACGTTCATCAATTGACTATGCTCTGCAGCCTCACCAGTGAGACACAGGCAACAGAGAAAGAACAATAAGCTGTTATATAGTGGGCAAAGTTTAGCACCTAGAAGTGAAATACCGCCAATAGAGAGAGAAATAAGTAAACACATATGAATGCAGGTTTAAGTCTTTAAAATGTATTTTGGTAAAGCACTGCAGATACACCCAACACAAATGAGCACTAACGTTAGGCAATGTCAAATCAACCTTAACATTCTTGTTTTACTTTGGAGTAAGACTATAACCTTCTACAATACTTTTTTTTCTGTACAAATGAAAGTGCCTTTGCTGACTTTTTTGTGTTGTTGTCAAGATTGGATTTGATTCATTTCCCAAACTGTTGACTTTCCACCAACTACAAATCGATATGTTCAGATATAAGCAGCAGGCTGGCTGAATTCTATGTAAAGCTCTGAGAACTATAGTTATATAGTTTCATTAGAAACAACTGGATCCACATTGGGTTACGATGAAAGCAGCTCATTTCCATATGAAGTACCGCCAGTCAAAACACACACACACACACACACACAGCTTACCGACACACACCAATTCATAATGTATTGAGAGGGATTAGAAAGTGCACTTGTTGGAATAAAAAGGGGCTCACGCATATCAGAATAATGTTGGTGCACGGTAAAATGTGCTAATAGCAGGGGTGAGTGAGGCAGGTGTGCTCTGTTTAAACAAATACTTGTCTTTAATTTACATTTAGGTCAGGGAGTGGAATTGGTCGCGGCTGCCCTACTGTTTTCCAATATGAAACACACAGGGGGGGTCCACAACCAGAGCTTTTACATCAAATCAATTGTTTGCTATTGGTATGCAGCGGCTTTCTGTTGGAATGTTCCCAGAGATTGTAATGAATAATATTTAATGACAGCGTTGTATCATGCTTTATAGTACAGTGAATGGTGTTCACAACACTGCATTCACACCCCTGTACTCTCAAAAACATGCCTGAGCTATCCCATATCTATAGGAGTAGCTATACAATCGAACCAATCACATTAATTTCCTTCTTTCTCTGTTCAGTTTGGTGGCCATTGGTGGCCATGTACTGTATGTGTGTATATGTGTGTGTATTCACCACCGAGGCCACTTCTCCGGCCACTAATCAGTCTGCCTCTTTTCCAAAAGCCTTCATCTTCGTCTTTGTGAATGCATCTGTGTGTGTGTGTGTGTGTGTGTGAACTTGCGATCAATCTGATTATTCTCGGCAGAAAGATACATACGTGTATGTAAAGATTATTATTATTAGTATTATATCTAAAAAAAAATATAGAGCATTCGTATGTCGTGTCTGTTCATGTTTTGTTTGATTGCTTGTTGTTAAAACAAAGATAAAAAGTATTATACAAAAAAAAACATGTCTGAGTCATTCCTGCTAAATCATACGTATGAATTGAAAATGTGTAACTGAAAACAATAATGTCAAATGAAATAAAAAAAGGGACATTTTATATGCGATGGATTATCCTGGTTTAACATTGCGGAAGAATGACTGAAAGCTCATAGCGTAAATATGATTACTCCTGGTCCTCTAAAAAGATTTGTACACAGATTTTAATTAGATCCATCAACAATGTGGGCACAGTGTCTGATAAATTGGGTCATTCTTGTGTAGCAGGCCTTCTTGCTAGTGGCAGATTCACCCCGAGGAGGAATATGCACAGCTGCTGAGCCAAAGAGGGGGGAATCAGGAATGCTGAACGAGAGAGAGGGAGGGGGAGAGGGAGAGAGAGAGAGAGAGCGAGAGAGAGAAAGAGGGGTGGGTGGGCTGGACAGAAAACTGTTTTTTTCTGGTTTTAAGGGTAGATTATTTAATTTAATTTTTTTGTGACATCTTGCAGGTGAAATATCTATTCTAATATTCTATTAATATTTTTACATGAATATTAAAAAATAATACCATATTGTCAGTAATATTTTTTCCCTTATAGTAAGAAGTAACCAATGGCAATTTAAGGAGTCTAACGTAATGACAGGAGAATGAAGAACAAAAGGTTCTATTCGCCCCACATGTGTTTCAATGAAGAGGAAAGGTCCCAGTGAAGTCTTTCTTTACGGTTTGGGTAGAGTTCACTTTGACTTCCACAATCTGTTTCGGTTAAGGGCCGAAGATTCGGAGCGGCCATGCATGCACTCCTCTTTACAATGACACCAATGATTCTCAATACTGCAGAGTGGAAACTTATTCTAAATGGTCTGTGCTATCCCTTCTCTATAGGAGTAGCTACGATTGAACCAATCACATTCATTTCCTTCTTTCTCTGTTCAGTTTGGTGGCCATGTACTGTATGTGTGTATATGTGTGTGTGTATTCACCACTGAGGCCACTTCTCCAGCCACTAATCAGTCTGTCTCTTTTCCAAAAGCCTTCATCTTTGTCTTTGTGAATGCATCTGTGTGTGTGTGTGTGTGTGTGTGTGTGTGTGTGTGTGTGTCGGTGCATGCGCAAACCGCCATCTCCCGTAGACAGCTGCTCCTGAATAAACATTGTTTACTTCCTAATCGAGCAGGGAGAACACTGAGGGCCTGAACTCTCCCTGTAACCACGTAAACACACACACACACACACACACACACACACACACACACAAACACAAACCTACCCATGCAACAACACCATCACACTTATACACAAACCCATACTCAGAGGTATCAGCTGTATTACCTATAATCATCTCCATTTAATTCCTATGCATCAATCATGCATCATAATGCGTCGTTGTTTATGCAGCCATCCACCTACTGATGGAGCACTTCCGAAAGATAATTCCATAAAAAAGGTAGAAATGGCGCTGCACCCTTACTGTCATGAATATGCAACACCTTTTTATTTTTTTTATTTCTGACACACAGAGGAATATATGGTCACACTTTAACACACACACCCTACACACCTACGTGCACACACACACACACAGCTAAATTGGCACACATATGCAAAAATACACACATCCTGGCTGGCATGTGTACAGGGCAATAGGATGCACTCGGTTCTCCTGCAAGAACAGATGGCCTTAACTCTGGAGGGATGATCACAGGGAGGATGGAGGTCAGGAACCAGCGAGGGAGGGAGTGAGGGAGAGACAGAGGGAGAGAGGGAGGGAGGAGGTGGGAGTGTGGGGGAAGATCGGAGAGCGGGAAGGAATGATCAGAGTGGCCCTGATGGCAGGCAAGGAGATGTAAGGAGGTTTGAAATGAGGAGTGATATTTGGAGAAAAAAAAGGCATGATCACAGGGGAAGGGTCAGGCAGACAGGAGAGGTGAAGAAAGAGGGGCTAAAAGAGCCAGAGAAATGGAAACAGAGGGGAAAAAATAGGTTTAATTGCAGGGATGTTGCTAGGAGGAGAAGGAAGGGGTGGACAAGCAGATAAAAGGAATGGTGGGATCAGAGAGGTGAGAAACAAGGGAGGATGGCCAAAGAGCAAAAAGGCATGGGAGACAAAATACATTGAACTGAGGGTAAAGGTCAAGGCGGAGGGATGGATGGCGGGGATGGATTGACATGTGCACGGGTTAAAGGTGAAGTCGGCGCTTCTTGAGAACGTGTGTTGTCAATCTACTTTTGTCAAAATCAGAGAATCCTCACGATCCGCTACCTGTTCGTACTGTGTGCGCTGAAAGACAAATCCAGAGCCAGCGGAGCCTAGGCTGTGTTTTAACACTGGATTTTCTTTCAGTGCACATTACGGACAGATAGGAAATTGTGAGGAGATACACACGGATTTTGACAATAATGTATTTTGACAACAAGCATATTTCAGAATCACTGAACCCACCTTTAATTGGGAAGATACAATATGCTGTCCGGAGATTAGGGAAGAGACGAGAGGCAGGGGAATATATCAGAAATAATGGAGGAAGATGGGATGGTAGAGAGTTATGAAAAAAGAAACAATAAATACAGTATCTTTAAAAAAAAATAAAAATTCTAATTTTTGATTTGAAATTGGGAAGAGAAGAGTATGGCGGTCAGCTGATGCATGAAACAAAGGATGATGTGTGTAGAGTTGGAGCAAACGAGGAGAAAGAAAGTCTCTGTGAAGTATATTCTGAAAAGGTTATCAGGCATGTCAAAAATGTAACTTAATACATTTAGCAATTGTTTTTTAATTTAATTAACTTAAATGATAAAATGTTTTGCCCTTATTTCTTTTTAAGGGCACACATTTAATCATCTATCCGTTTACCTTTTGCAACCTCTCCAATGTTCCTAAAGGTTGCATAGTAATGTGATGGGCAGTGCAGGCCCAGAGAGGTGATTATGTCAGAGATTGTGCGTGTGTTTAACATTAGTAGAACAAATACTGTGATGCAGCTATAGCTTAAATGAAAACCCCTGGTGACCAAAGATCAGCATCAGTGTCATATGCAAACCATGGGCTGAGCGGCTTTGCATTGCAAGATTATATCGGTAGTGTTCTCAGACATCGATCACGTCATTCACTCCAATGTAAACGGAGAAGAGGATTTATGTCTCTGAAAATGGTCTGGATCATCAATCAAATTAAATGAATTATCTTTAAATCATCTACTGAAAAGTTGGTAGGACAGATGTGTTTGTAAACTCAACCAAAAGTGTTTCATTTGCACGAGAAGGAGACGGGTCACAGCTAATTAGCAGTTCACAGACAAAAAAAGAAAACATCTCTCTCTCTCTCTGCAACATACCAATGTTTCAAATAACTTCAGTTGAAGGAGAAAATACTGAGTATTTGTCTTACTTTGTTCTCCTAGTTTTTTGCCATTGTAATTACTGATTTTTCATCTTCAGCCCCCTCAGCCCTCTGGGAGTGTTGCTGTCCATCACACACAAACACACTGCACCAAACGCACACTGACAATCAGACCCGTACCGAACATTAAGCACTTTCGACACCATAGTGCAGCGGGGACCGTCCCACATTTGAATTCCTTATTATCCACCATCTGAAACGTGAGTATGTTTGTGGTTGAGGATGGTGTGTGCGGCTGTGTGCTGAGTCCAACAGCTAACAGCCAGCCAACCAGAAGCAAGGAAACATGTGAGCAAGGCAGGAGATGTACTTTATACAACCTGTCCTGATATGTTTTACAATGATTGTTCTGTCACAGCTGTTTTAGTGACATGTTCCCTCTCCGTTTTGATGTTGAAAATGTTTAATTCACTTTTTTTGGAACCGACAGTTTGTGAAATAACAGGCCCAGTGGATGCGGGTGGTGCCTCTGCCCGGCTCAGTTTTGGGGGTTGATTGTCAGGTCCCATGGCTGGGTTCAGCTTGTGCGCATTGCAGACCTGACAAGCCCCTCCCCTGCCCTGCCAGCCACCCACCTTTTCAGCATTACTCACTTCCTCTGTCTATCCGTCTCTCTCTCTCTAATCATGGCCTTAGGGCCCGGCGAGCGGGCGACCGAGGTTAACTCTCCCCAGAGGAGAGGAGCAATTCTAAATGAAGCGGAGGTGAAGATGAGCGGGTGAAACAGGCAGATAAAAGAGATGAGGGATGAGGTGGACGTGTAGCGAGAGCGCCTTAAAAGAGACTGACACATGAGAGCGGAGAAGAGGGAAAGAAAAAAAAAAGACCTGAGAACTACAATTTGAGTCAGCTATGATCTTTTTTTTTTCTTCTTTTTATCCTTATCCTTGCTGCTCTGGCATTTCACCCCTGACTAATCATTATTCTGATCGTTACTGCCGATTGCTGCACATGTAAAACGTTGTGACTCACGCTCACTTTCAGATGTACGGAGCACGTGGATATTACCTTTAGAAATGGTGAATTTATAACTTGGTTATGTAAATAAACTCACTAGCTGCAGATTCATATTTTCCCACAAATGCTTAACTATGGCTTTAAATTGTGTTGCGACTTGTTGCGGAAAATAATTTTCAACTAAATTCAGCCCAGTTTTACCTTATGCAACCAGGGCTCTTTTGACGTTTGGCTTACTTAAACCTACATTCTTAATGTTTCACTTCTCTTCAGAAATTCCTGAATACATTTTTCCATTTTTAATTTCCTGTCTCTTCCATTATCTCCATCCTGCCTCTGCTATTTTGCGATCTTGTTTCAGGTCAGATATCATGCAGTGAGCTCCGTGAAAGCTTATTAGGTGGGATGGCTAAACGTGGCCTTGGGCATGCAACCTGCATTGCACAGTACTCAAGAGCCTGTGCTCATTCACAGACACATACAGCCACACACACTTTCTCTTGTGGCCTATTTCTACCCCACTGAGCCCCCCCAGCAGATAACTGATGCCAAAACAAGGTAGCATCCAGAACCATTTAAAAATATACATACATTTAGTGTGTGTGCATTTGTCTGGGGCTTGTGCACGTCTCTGCAGGGATGGAGTGGCTACATGTCAGTGCTATAATAATCCCATCCATATCAAGAAAGCCCTGGGGCTGTAGCAGACACAGTGATGCCAAATAGTTGAATTCAGCAGTCCTAATTGCACTCATTTTTAGCAGAAAAGTAGAGGAAATCTTATTGTTTTGGACATGTACGGGTGATTCCTAATACGTGGGATGGAGACAGTGGAGCGAGTTACAAAGCGAGACAGAACGAATAAAGGATTGGAAACGAGAGGAGGGGGTTGGGGTCACTGCTGAAGGAACAAAGCAAGTACAAAACTAATTGTAACACAATTAAATGCATATCTCTTTGCTATTTTAGTGCTAAGTTGTGAATCTTGCAGGATTTCTCTTTAAAGTGCGGTCTGTTGGGGCTTGTGCCTCACGTTGTGCTGGCTAAGTATTGCTTTAAACGTCCGGTGGGAAACATTTAGAAATCCAATAAATTGAAGGTGATTCTGGTTAAGTGGCCTGCATCATATATTTCTGCTTCAGTGAACTTAATATAGCATTGGTAGCCTACCAGCCATATGAGTGGGAACAATGCATTAGACCTTACTGAAAAGAAATGAGTGGAAATCGCATTTACCAGTACCTTCCAGACTTAGCGATAAAATGGCTCATTATATAATCCAGGCATGAACCCCTCCACCTCATTGTATGCAAAATAGGCCACCTTCAGGGCTTATAAAATAGCCTAAAGGAAGGTTTTTAAAACTACAACCAAATAACAAATGTGTTATCAAGCAGCATCTCCTCGCCTGCCAATACATCCCTGTCAGCTTGAAAACACTGCCCCCGGGGCTAGACATGCCAAACAGAGAGGTAAATGTGACTCCCTGACCTGCTGCAAAACACAGGGAGGTTGCGGTTCAAAGGTCGGAGCTCGTCACTGCGCTCGCACCTTATCGGGTGGGACATGTTTGGTTGGGCTGTGCCCGAGGGCTTTGATTTATATGACCCGTTATGCAGTTAAATGTCCTGCCTGTATTCTCAGCCCGACCCCTCACATCCTGTCTTTCCGCAATTATTCCCCCGAAGCCGCCCTCAAGCCGAGCTGTGTTTAATTTAAATAGTCACATTCACCTTTTTTCTTCTTTTTTTTTCTCTCTCCCTCTGCTTCACTTGTGCCTTTAAAAAAGGGGGTTTTCTACCCATTTAGCGCTTTCCTTGGCCCCCTGACCCAATTTGCTGCAGCTTAAGCTGAGAAAATGCCAGAGGAGTTTCTGCAACCATGCGCTAAAAGCAATACTATGTGAATTAATATTTAGACACTTGACAGCAATTAGCGTAGAGTACAATGTTGTTGCTAAATTTCTTGTTTATAGGTGTTTTTGTGGTTTCGGATGTGTGTGTGTGTGTGTGTGTGTGTGTGTGTGTGTGTGTGTGTGTGTGTGTGTGTGTGTGTGCGTGTATGTCCATGTGTGTGTGTGAGCGAAGGAGAAAGAAAATTATCGACATGTCACTAAAGGCCAGGACACACCGGTCCGACTACCCGAAAATGGAGACTGCCGATTCAGGCAGCTCCAGTCTTCCCGTCGCGGCCCAAAAAGTGCAAAGAACACACCAAGCCGACTGTTGCCTTTCCGTACGCTCTGCGATTGCGCGGGACGTAATGTCTCCATAATAGCAGGCGGCGCTAATCTGTATTGCGGCCCAAAAAAATACGGAAGCCGGAAATGATGGGAAAGCTCTCTAGACCATAAACATAGATAGAAATACGTATTTATATTTATGGACAATAAAGAGCACCATTTTTAGCAGTGTGTCGAGCATGGTGTCGAGCAGTCAACAAGGGTTGATGCATGTGAGTACTCGCTGAACGAAACAAACAAACACATTAAAACAATGGCTAGCTGTTGTTAGCTGCTTGTGCTACCCGCCTCACTTCCGGGCTTCACTGATTCGCTAGCCCTCCACCAATCAGATTGCTGAAAGACTGCCCATGTTCAATCGGCTCAAAATAAGCCCGACGACATCTACGACAACCGATTTCACGGCACACACCAAACAGATTTGTGTCCCCGCCCCCTCCAGACACCCCGACGGCGATTATCGGGCCGGTGTGTCCGGGCCTTAACAATAACCAATCACTCGGGGTGTGAGAACATTCACACATATAATACACACTATGTACAGGGGAAAAAAGCAAAGTTGTTTTAGATGAGCGATACAATTATAACTAAACGTTTCTTCTAGCGTGTGCCTCTTCCAGCAAATCCCCAATCAACACACTGACATTCTCACACAATATTGAAAAGGTCTGGAAGACAAAAGGCTCTGCCAGTCAGACTGCTTATTCACCGGCTCTGACGTGTATTGTTATTTGAAACGGCTGTCAGACAAACTATAGATACACACACACACACACACACACACACACACACACACACACACACGAAAGAAAGAGACTCTAGTCTGCCTAATCATCTGACAACAAGCGGCCCATTGTGCTGTGTTATGACTTTGTAGAGCAGCCTACCACCCAGAGGGGAGAAGCATCATCCAAATCAAAGGCTTGCACTTGCCAGTCAAGAGCAGGATATCACAAGCCAAGCATGCGAGGTTAGAGGAATACAGATGTAGCCACAGAGCATGCGAGTCAGCTGAGACATCACTCCTCTCCCTTGCTCTCCTTGACCTTCGCCGGAAGCCAGATGGACAAAAAGGATATTCAGGAGTCATGGGAGAAGGTTTATACTCAGTTGAACCCCTGTAAGCTATTTGGTCAAAAGGAAAAGTGATGGGAAAATGTATTTTATGTTGCAAATCTTCAAGGATAATCAGTGCCATAAGTTGACTTGTTTCGGAAGCAAAAGCCAGCCAATCTACAATATTCATCCAAGGAACAGAATGTGTGTCCGCACAGCTAAACAGGTATACAATAAAAACCCATATAATGATTTATGTAAAATATAAAAACAAAGCATGTCATATGTTTCTATACACATGCATTGTTGTCAAAGGATCCTCATCCAACAGAAATCCTTTGTTGAGAATTTACTGTTACAAAATATCGCATGCACCATTTGCAGAACAACAATGGCCATTGTTGTGTATGTAAGCCCACAGACTCTTGGCAGCAATAAAGCACATCGACCTTCAATAATATGTGAACACATGCGAGAAAAGCACAAATTGTTATCAATACAATGACTATTAGGGTTATTTTAGTCTGGTACAGAAGGCTGTGTGTAGCAAGAGGTTGAAAGGTCCGCACTGACGTCACATCATGGCATAAGTGGCTACTGAGGCAAAACACCTGAGATACAGTGCATTGAGAAAGTATTCACAGCGCTTCAATTTGTTCCTCCAGATTCTACACATAATACATAACACATAAAATATAATATCACGGCCTTTGCTCAATACTTGGTTGTGGCACCTTTGGCAGCAATAACACCCTCAAGTCATTTAGGATATGAAGCCATGTTATGGTATGGGCTTGTTTTTCAGGAGCTGGGCTTGGCCCCTTAGTTCCAGTGATAGGAACTCTGAACGTTTCAGGATAATACAGAGAGATTGTGGACACTTCCATGCTCCCAACTTTGTGGGAACAGTTTGGGGATGGCCCCTTCCTGTTCCAACATGCTGATGCACCAGTGCACAAAGCAAGGTCCATAAAGACATGGATGAGAGAGTTTGGTGTGGATGAACTTGACTGGCCTGTACAGAGTCCTGACCCCAACCCGATAGAACACCTTTGGGATGAATAAGAGCGGAGACTAAGAGCCAGGCCTTCTCGTCCAACATCAGTGTGTGACCTCACAAATGCGCTTCTTGAAGAAAGGTCAAACATTCCCATAAACACACTCCTAAACCTTGTGGAAAGCCTTCCCACAAGAGTTGAAGCTGTTATAGCTGCAAAGGGACCACTATCATAATGGAACCCTATGGATTAAGAATGGGATGTCACCTAAATTCATATGCGAGTCAAGGCTGGTAAACCAATACTCTTGGCAATATAGTGTACCTTAGGACGAAGCCAAGCTATGATAAGCCCCGTTTACATTTTTTTGTAAGCCAAGCGTTGCGGGTGGTTGCCTTACATTTAGTGGACAAAGAAGAGAGAAAATAAGGGTATTATGAATAAGTATCCCCTTATAATATATTATATGATTATCCTGAAGGATAGTGTGTATGTAGTAGTACAGATAATAAAACCCTTTGAGACATTATTTCAATAGCACAGCTCTGATTGGTTAGCTCTGTTACACTATCTACTAGCAAACATGCCCACTCAAAGCTACTACAGTTCTCACTTCAGTTTCTATCTCCAAGGCCACGTTGTTTCTTGTTGCTCATTGATAACATAATGCAACCAGGAGAGTAAAGACAATTCATAAAAGGCCTTTTTGATCCCTAAACAAAAGGAAGAATCACTTTGTTCTGCCACTGTTCCTTTTGATATGTATTAACTGGTGAATGAATCAGATTACTGATGCACCATGGGAGCTCTTGGCTCAATTTCCTTATGGATTTTTCCATGGTTATCTTATAAAGATATCAAAACATTCAGGTTTGCTCTTTTTTCCCCCTTGTGAGAACACCTGTGACAGTTAATCCCAGCTCTTTCCTAGAATACCCTGCTGAAGCACCACATATTATGAGATATGTTGTTATCAAGGATTACATGGAATGGGTGAGTCTGTTCCCCCCTACTAAATTGGATTTTGTCTCACATCTTAGAGTGAAGCAGGGTTTAGTAGACAAAGTATGCAGTATTACCTAAAGAGCTTTAAGACACTAAGGGTAATTATCTTCAGATGGATACTGCAGTTCAAATGTCAACATTTTTAATAACTGGGCAGAAATCTCTCCTCTCTCAATCAAAATGTACCTTCAGAAGAAGCTGAAATGAGCAAAGTTAACGGGTAGTTGGCAGCTGTTTCAGTTTACCAGGGACACATTCGGAGCTTTCAAAGATGTACCGTCTACGGTTTGAGCCGCAATTAAAAAGGCAATCACTTGCAAATCATACAATCACGGAGACAACACTGTTTATAATATTTTGTTTTGTGGATTTCAGATTCACATAAAAGCAAATTAATTCAAAGCTTTTCCGGAAAAAGGCTTCTACTCAGCCAAGGTAATTGCCAAATCAACTGATTTCAAAACAAGTCAGCGGCGGATTCTTTTGGATTTGTTTGAGGTTGCTCTAGTCATTTGTGAATGTGTGCGAGTCCCACAGAACAATGATCTCATTAGCCTGTTCTGAAACCAAACCCTTTTGTGTGAACATGGTAACTATAAGCAGCACAATCAATGCTTAATCAAACCCATAATCACATTATGTGCAATCTAATACGAGTAACACAATCTGGTCAAACTCTAATTGGTTAGAAGAGTGTACGTAGAATAATAATGATTTATGTTACCCGAACACATGTCTCATTAGTAATAGAGGGCTGTTGTTAGTGGCTTTTGTTTACAACGTGAATGGCCCACATTGTGATTAAGTCAGTGATTTGTTCCCAGCATATGATTTGACCCAAGTGCTTGACAGTTGGCTGAAAGGTGTCTCAAACGCCCTCAAATCCTTTTTGTCGTCTTAATTGCCGGGGTCTGTGACTGATCCGGACACCATTCTCTCTCAACACAGCAGCCACCTGGGTGTCCGGAAGTACCAAGGGGATTAAGGATTTTAACTTGTCACTCAAGCTCCATTCTTCATTGTTCACACAACTACCTCCGTCATCTTGTTGAGCATGTACAAATGAGTGCAACACTGTGATATGCACAAGAAAAAGACCAGACAGAAAATCCTGGATCCATACACCCACATAATGCAACTAGAGAGCATCTCTGAGTTAGGCCTTCAGTATCAAGGCAAAGTGCAAGGGTTTTAAACTGTGTGCCAATTCAGAGTTGAGTGTCCATTCATAAGCGCACTCGACCAATGACATCTGCTTGAGTAGCGCAACTTATGGTGAGTAAAGTATAACCTTCATGAGTAAATCTCTTTTGTAAAAACGGAAGGCCTTTAAAGTGTACGTTCATGCTTTTAGTCTATATACTGAATGTAGGTGTGTGGGAGGAAGAAAGCAAGTTTGAACCTCTGAAATATACTTAACCTTCAATGTGTGACTTTTTAATGGCTTTTTATGCTTTTCATTTGCAGTTTCTTATGCATATTTGCCTGCTCCATGCTGTGTGTGCTAGGAAGGAAAGCAGTTCTCGCAGGTTTGGCTCCAGAAACCCGCGATTAACACAAGAACACAGATTTGGTTCACAAAGCAGTAAGCAATTTCATACCTTTTTGCCCAGCTAACCTGATTTCAAAGGAGGGCGAACTGGACAATGTGACAGCGTGTAATACTTTGTCGTCAAGGTACTCCTTTCCTTAAAGAGAAGTTGAGGAGGAAGAGAGATAGTGAGAGAAGGGTGAGAGACAATAAAGGGAAGTGAGGACCAAATGTGTGAAGGAGCTATATGCTTGTCCCGTATCAATTCAACACTTTTGCTTGTATTACACCACAATTCATCTTGAGCGTATTTGCCAGGTGCCTGCAAAATGAACAATCAAGACTGTTTATAAACACAGTGTGAATGCTGGCTGTCGGTTTGGCTGTCTGGTTGCGCCGCCACTGCCAGACCATGGACTGGTGCCAGTGCCGTTGGCCACTGCCAGTGTTACGGCCACACTCGGGCCCTGTCAGATCCACTAACAGATGGCCTTCAACGGCTTGGATCCTGTCTGAACGCATCCCCAACCAGACAAAATGCAATGACAAGTGATGTGGACTTAGACATACATGAAGGCACAGCAGATAGTGGCTGTGTCTTGATTCAGGGGTTGCAGCCTACGTAGGCTGCATTTGAAGACCGATTGCGTCATAGCGGCGCGCAAAGGCTGTCCCATTTGCAAGGCTCCTTGCAAGGCTCCTCATATGCGGCCGAGAAATGCAGCCTTCGTTTCATGGTTTTGAAGGCTGCATCAGATGTATCCTTCGTGGCCCAACATATCCCAAGATTCATTGCGTTTTTTTCAGAGATTGCATAAAATAAAATAAAAAATAACAAAACAGCAACGTGTTGCTCCATCTTCTTAACTTGTATCTTCCTTTCTTTTTTTCTTGTACTTTTTTTTCTTTTCGTCTGGTAGGCAACTTCTTTTTATTTTTTCCTCCATTGACAGGGCTGTCTCCGTTGGCAGCAATCAGGGTTACTAGGCAGCACAGGAGCAGCGAGTCGTCACGCAAGGTAACAGCTTGTTACGTAAACCGGAAATGCTCGTAAACGGAGACCTGCGGAGACCGTCTCATTTAACAAGGCTCGTTGGCCTTGGAATCTGCCTTAAAATCGGCCTCCATAGGCTATAGCCTTCATAGACTGCGAGACTGCGTCCTACCAAGTGCGTGGTCTCTGTAATGGGACATAGCTAGTGAGTGGTGCCCCGGGTAGCAATAGCAAAATGGAAGATGTGAAGATGGTGTTCAATGGATTGGAAGAACAGGAAAGAAGGATAGATCTGCAGGTATAAAGGGAAATCCTGAACAAGCATGCTTGAGCTGCAATAGCAGGATGAGAAAATGACAAGTGTAGAGAGAAAAGTTTGATGGAAAGGCAGGTACAAGGGAAGACTGTGAGAGACAAGCTAACAGAGAGGATGACAGAAACAGAGCAGAGAGCCAAGTGCCGTACAGATGTAGAAAAGAGAGTGTGATATGATAGAGGTCATCTGTTGCCATGGAGAAGGGATGATTGACATCTCCGTAGATTGTGAGCTATGACAGCCGAATCTGATGTTGCCCTCTTACAGCCTATACTGCGACTCACATGTCTCAATATTGACACGGTCAATTTGTAGTTATGAAATTAAAAGCACTGACACATCACTGCACTTGATTTAACCCTGCATCTACCTACAAATCCATGCCTTCCAACTTTCTCCAATCCCAACAGGATTCTGCCCCTTTGAAAAGAGTCGTCCATGGTCCATTCAGTTGCTCAAAATAACGAAAATGGCTTATTTAACTGCAAGGGAACTGCGGACCTACCCTTAGTACCTGCATTGTCAAGGCATCTTGTGAAGGAAACTCACATTGGCTTCCTGCATCAACCATATACAGCAAGTGCGGAGCTTATAGCCATTGATGAGGGTTGAAACATTGATCAATAATGCAATGTTCACATTCCTGCAGATGCTGCATCATCCACCTGCTGATCTCAAGCTCCATATTACCGTCACATGTGAACAGATGGCTGGGCTTTGTGCAATTGGTCAGGCAGAAGGAACAATTTGAAAAAAAAAATATGTTTTTTCTTCGAATAGCTCGTTCCGCTTTTGACCATTTTCTGCTCATCAGGAGATTGGTTTATCTATGGTAGGGGAGAATGGCCTAAGTTGTGCCAGTGGGGAAGTTGTGCCACCCCTTGTTTCTAGAAAACCTTAGAAGAAATTGGAAATGTGACCACATATTTAAGAAGAGCCATCCATGTAACTCATCATGTAAAGAAGGGAGAAACATGGAATAAGATATAAGCACATTTAAGCTCAAAAGACAGTTTTTTGCCTTTCAAAGTAAAATTTCCATGATCAAGGTTTTTTGATTATTGTGTCTGAACAATTACAGACACATTTGAAAACATTTGACACATGTTTTAGTGCTTTAGTATACTACACGTTGTGTCTATATAGTTAGCACGATGTCAGCCCTAAACTGCTGCATCATGCTTATTATCCAAAATTATGGGGTTGGGGTGATTTGTGCCAGAGTGCCTGGGGTGAGTTATAAGTAAGTAAAAAACATGTATTTATAAAAGCACATTTATAACAGTTTGCACTGTCCAAAGTGCTGTACATAGTGCATTCAGTAGGTAAACAATGAAGATAAAATAACAATATCCAAAATAAAAGATATACAGTCCAGACATCCACATATAAACAAAGATAGTAGTGCATAGGTAAGATAGTTAATGGGGAGGAAAAACCAGGGTGTACAGATGGGTTTTGAGCCTTGATTTAAAGGCAGAAATGGAGGGGGAATCGCATATGCCAGGTGGCAGTTGATTCTACAAGGGCGGAGCAGCTAGAGCAAAGTACATTTCTGAGAGTTGTGCCATTGGCATGGCTGTATACGTGATTGTCTAATGGATTTGTCTTGCATTACAGTTTATGAGATACTGTATATATCAATGGCACAATTTACCCCATGGTATTATATCCAACTGCACAACTTACACCACACAGGGGGCAAGTTGTGCCACAAGACAACTTTGTTTCCAAAAGCTATATTTCTTTAACAGTTTATTCCAGATCCAAAGTTTTTATTGCCAGGGATGCACAACACCCTGAAATATATGTACATATTTGAATTCGAGACATAACTGCCAAGGCCTCACTTTAAAGTAACGTTGAGTAAAAAGTGGCACAACTTAGGCCACTCTCCCCTATAACAATACTATTATGTTTGGGCTAATGTGGCAATTCATGACTCAAATTATCCATTACCACATTCAATATAATGAATTAATGAAAACAATCATTATTAAAGCCTAATTAAATTGGCTGAAGATTTAAATAATGATTCAAGTAAGTAATAGTAAAGGTGCAAGATCTCCGATGATTTAAGTCAAAACATGTGGGCTGTTTCACAGAGACATGCCAAAGATTATATTTGGCAGTTGCCTTTGTGAATATATTTGATTATAAAATCCAGCAGTTGTCTGTGCCCCTCACTACACTGTATTCCTGTTGCATGAGGACAGAGTGCCTGGTATCAAATAATATCTTAAACTGTACTGCAGAGTAATCATTGACACACTGTAACTGATGCTTTACAAATGGCTTTCATTTGTTTGAGAATGGATGTAAAGAGTCATTCTTCGTTATTGACCTTCTATATGGAAATTGAAATCTGAAGAGAGAAACCCATTATGGTGTGGTGACATTGACAGCCTCTAAATGATATCTTAGTGATCGGGTTAACAGTACAATCTAATGAGCACACACACACGCACACGCACACACACACACACACACACATCATATAATCTTGGGTTAGCTGCACGAGGGCTTGAGGGCCCCCAACCAATCCCTGATATTGGAATTGATTTGTTTAACATTGATTGTACTCTCTGCGCCGACTGTACATCCGTGGCATATTATTTGCTATTGTCTCTCCCTTTTCTAGCTCGCTCCTCCGCCTCCGATTATAGCAAAAGCAACTCCCATCACAAAAGAAAATGCGCCAACAGTCTTCTCATGAAATAAAGAAAAACCAGCGGCAAGAAGTTGGATGATCCAGAAATCGGTGGGTTGAAAAAGAAAGGGAGAATGTTTCTTTTTCTTTCTCAAAGGAAACTTTCACCACCGAGCTTGTCCCACTCCACACAGAACAGACGAACAGCCCCCTCTCTTCTCTTCTCTTTTCTCTCCCATCCTCTTTCTCTCTTCCTTACAGTACAATAATTCTAATTATGTTCAGACAACTAAACATGCCGGCTCTAACGACAGCACAGATATGGGGGAAATTGGCTCATTTGCACAATAATAAATGTAGGTTTGAGCCCGGAGAAAAGCCTATTAACATTCAAATGATACAAGGACGTTATCTCTAAAGTGTGTGCTTATCCAGGGTGGCTTTTTCTGCATGGATATGTGTGGAGAATGATCAAACGGCCAATGCGATTGCCCGTGCCCCGCACCCCTCAGATGCAACACTGACAGAAGCTCGCTGACAGTGCTTTGTAATTGGGGAGAAAAGGGAGGTGGAGAAGAAATGAGTAGGGGAGGCACAGAGGAGCAGGCAGCATATCAGGATGGTTATAGTGGAGGAGTGGTGTGGGGGTGAGGAGATGGGAAAAGCGAGGGATAGGGTATGGATTGTGGGGCGGGGAAAAGTAGAAGGAGAAGGGGGAATTGGAAGTGAGAACCTTGATGGGAAAAGAGAGACATGGGTCTATTGCTTGCCTGTTTAATGTCCAGATCTCAGCAAATATATCACTTCATATTAAGGATATCACGGCAACTTCATACTAACGTTAGATCAATGCAAATACAAAGAGAACACTAATGCAATGCATGCAACAAAGACAAGATGCCCAGATGGCATGTTAACATTTCAAACTGTGTTTAAACAGAGTCAACATCTTGACATGAAAAGAGAGTGTACTGTGATTGTTTACACTTGTTCATCCCAGCCTCTTAAAGCTATAGCGTGTAACTATTTCATATAAATGAATGCCGGTTACATTCAAGCCCTTGCCATATGAGTTGACAATTAGTTGATTAAGCCAATCAGCTCAACAAAACTCTCTCTGTATACTTTGCAGTATGGCAGCGTTTACAAATGTGTGTCATCCCCCAGATACTGGCGCAGGAGCTCAATTAGAGTTACAGTTGTTGTTTCTACTGCTAAGATGAATCCTGGACATACAGCAGATGGAATAAAATCCATGCTCAATCACTGGAGGCTTACCTCATGTAGATGTCCCAACAGTGTTGTTGTAATTACTGACAGAAGTTACACACTTTTGCTTTAATAATGTGTTTTTACATGATGATTAGTTTTGTAAACAGTAAGAATATAATGCATTTTCACCTGAAATGCCACCCATCAGACCCTGCATTTTCAGTGTTCGTTTGGTCCAACTTGATCCCATAATGATGGAACTCCGCAGTGCATTAAATCTAAAGCTACACCTGTATCATAAAAACATTGCCATTTCCTTTGTAATTACTAATGTGGCCTTTAAGTCCCTAACACACCATGACGTGCCATTAGACTTGAAATGCCACACATTTGGGGATTTGACATTAACACTATAAGAAAAAGAAGTAAATAAAAGTAATAGTAGAAATGTATACTTGTAATACTTTTGACTTTTAAGTACAGATTGAGTGGTGTGTTTGGCGCTATGACACTTAACAAAATGATAAACCTTTACTTCATCGCCTTCCAAACCATGGATTTATTTATTGACCTGTTCAAATGAATGGATTTTGGACTTTCAAACACACGTAGGTCTCGGTTGTATTTTCATTCAAAAACTGGATACAACTGTTTTTTTTTTTTTGTTTTTTTCATAATTGGTGTTGTGACTTTTGTTTTTGAAGCAGAAATCGGAGAAACCCAGATGGTAAGAAAAGAGATTAAAGAGCTACATTTCAGCTGGAGAAAGAGATTTTTGTCTGCAATGTCTCTGCCTATTTGGTTCTAATACACAAACGCATTAGCATGAAACACCACACTGCTGCAGGATCAAAATTATGATCATTACACCTTCATTGTGTAGAAGTGAAACAATGAGTCTACTTGTCGACACATTGTTTAAAAAAATATCCCATTGCAATTGTCTGATTGCCAACCATTGTCATGTTTTAAGTAGACATGGTTTGAATGATTTTAAATAAATTAAATAAAGCGAGGGAGTTGAGGGGAATTATTCATTATTTTGTTATTGAATAAACCAAACAATCAATCATCAGATTGATTAATGAAAGCACTATCTTTTTTTTTTTTAAGATATGTTTTGGGCATTTTTTATGCTTTATTGATAGTGTCGAGACAGAGTTGAAATGGGGCAGAGAGGGGAGTGACATGCAGAGAACGACCGCAGGCTGGAATCAAACCCGGGTCCGCTGCTGGCCGAGGCCCATGGGGGGGACGCCCTACCAACTGAGCTAAGGGCGCCCCCATAAACACCATCCTTGTATTCAAAATAATTCAATAAAATGAAACTAAATGGCAACAATTACGGTTCCATCAATTGATTAATCAATTTGATGATAAAATGTAATTATAATAACATATTTTTTATAATAAATAGGTTCTCAAATAACATTAGTTTGTCCTATATATTTAAATGTATTGGTATCAACACTTTTCCCTCTCTTATTTTTTTAGATAAGATTATTCAGATAATTAGTTTTCCACTATCTTATATTTTATAGAAGATGACTTAATTGATATTTAATTGCAGCTCCTTAACGCAAACGTAAGTCTAAATTGTCACAACATTTTTTTTTCAAACATGATTGATTAATGATGGGGGGTTAAAAAAAAATGTCAAACATGATTGATTAATGATGGGGGGTTATAACCATTTATTTTCTAGAAAATGTGGATGAAAGATTAACATACTTAAAGACTGGGGAACTTGTCTTTACCTTTGCAGTATATACACAACATCAGTGGATGGGTGTGATTGGTTTTTTTTCTTGGATTTTATTTATTTAATGCATGTCCTCATCTGTGGGTTAAATTAAGTCAGCATCCAGTAATACATGCTAGAATAGGCCGTTTTAATCACGACACACACACACACACACACACACACACACACACACACACTTCACCCTCTTCTTCCCTCTGGTGGGAACGCAGTTTACCTCTTCAACCCTCATTAGCATAGCAATAGTGAGTAGACAGCTAGAGCTAGTTTGTCAAAGGTATTTTAATTACCAATTAGAAAGTTGGCTGTCTGTGCGTGGGCTAGTCCAATATATTTTTTTACTCTCATTCTTGCTTTTTCATACGAACCACCCCCCACCCCCTCACACATACAAACACACAAACACAGGAGGGTGAACAAGTGCACAAGGTCTCTTGGTGGTGTATAGCCTTCATAAACAATGTCCCATTCAGCTCCATATGAATAATTAAGAGTTGAGTGTTGAGAAGAGGGGACACTTGTTTATTCAGAGTGAATAGGCTCGTCGATGGCTGCATACCATGGTTTGCAGAATTGCCAGAGGAGCTTATGGCCTGCCGTGACATTATCTAAATGGCACACTTACAAAAGACACAGATACACACAAACATCCTCTATGTGCGCAATGTGACACACCAAATAACATTCATAAATGATAAGCGAAGTGGATAAACACAGTGGTAAATATGAAATATTGATGCAGATTTGGCAGCCGCGCCATGTGATGTCCTTGTTAGGGGTGCTACTACGTGTGTGTGTGTGTGTGTGTGTGTGTGTGTGTGTGTGTGTGTGTGTGTGTGTGTGTGTGTGTGTGTGTGTGTGTGTGTGTGTGTGTGCATGATTATTTAAAAAAACGTATGGATTTGTTTGGGTTCAGAGGTGAATCCAGGCTGGTGGCAGAGAGGTCAGCGCATATGGTAAATTATTTATTCCAACACGAGACCATAAAAAAAGCTTTACTGAAAATTGCTGTGATAAAACTTGAAGCTTTTTTTTCCGCCGCCGTGGGTGTCAACCTGGCAGGTTCCACATACGGTTTGAGACTGGTGAGTGATCATTTGCATCTGCTCCGTTGGCCTTTCTGCGGAGCCTTTTAAATATGCAATGAAGAATGTATCTCTGTCTCTTTGTTCTTCTCTCCCTCCAACACCTATGACTTGATCCATCAGGAAAAGTGCAAGGCTGCAGAATCCCATCGTCGGGGCATGTCAGGAGCAATACAGGCAATAATGCACACTCAGAGGAAATTAATCTGCTTTGAAACAATATCAATGCGATGGCTTTTTTATATGAAATCCTAGATCCATGTTACTTACGGACTTATCACTGCACTATTTACAGCTTTGCAGAGTGCCAAGGTTGAGAGAGAGAGAGAGAGAAAGTTGACGCGAATGAACACAGACAACATACTTAGTATCTTGTTTAGGCGAAATCTCATTAATGCCTATGAGCGCAGACATGACTGCCGCTTAGCTTGTAGCAATCACTTAGCAGAACGGTTCCAAATGCCCAGCTTTGAGCCTGAGGGGTTACAGCTCACATACCGTGAGACTCAAGCAGAAAAAAAAATAATCAAGGAGGGCCGTACAGCACCGCTAGACACGGCTTGAACATAAGCCTAAAACAGTACGGCGGAGTGGATTCCGTGCGTTTTTTTTCTGCTCTGCTGTATTTCCCTGTGAGACGAACACTTAAATTTTTTTCTTTTAAACAAGAGTCCAGCTCTCCTTGGTATTTTATTAGTGTTCCACGCCAGTAACTGTAAGGTCTAGAAGGAATCAGGGTAATACAGACAGATGTGACCACACAGCAGGTGCTGCTAGTCAAAGGGTCTATGGTATTGGCAGCACAAGGAACCAAGACAGCTGAGCCACGGTGTGAATTCTGCAAAAAACACATATCATAACACAAATAGCTAATGGTGATAAGAAAAGCATTAAAGCCAGAATACAAAATGGCAAAATGTGAGGCTTCACTTCATTACTCTAGCATTTAGCACTGAGGTGTTGACAAAACATCAGCAATTTAACGCCATGCTATCTATCTATAGCAGTGGTAGAGGTGTCACTAAGGGAGACATATGTTACACAATGAAGGCAATCACATTATGTGTGGTGTTCTTTCAGGTGTAAATAGTTGGCTCTGGTGTTCAGCTTGAGTTACATGTATTCTTTACTGGTACTTTTACCTACACTAACACTCTCCTCCCTGCACAAGGACCCCAAATTGCCAGGGCTTAAAGTGCTCAGGCTTTGATGATTTCCAAAATTCTAAATCATCCCAGTAGGCTTCATAGTCATCAATTGTTTTTAGAACAGAACACATTTTTCTTTCCAAAGCAGTTTACGAAAGTATCAATCTGTGCAACAAAATGCTAATAAAAAGAAAAGACAAATATGAAAAGCAAGATCACAACAACTATTTGATTGCATTGTGCATCGGAAAAAGTAAAAGTCGCCCCCCCAATTCTCACAGGGTTAGGTGTAATCAATGTGAAAAGAAGGAAAAAGGTGATGTTTGTTCCAACAGTTCAGTATATCCATTTGGAATCAATTTCAAAAATGAATTAATTAAGTTTTTTTGCAGGTTACTTGTCAAAACAAAGGACACAAACACAGCCTCTGGTGGATGTGAAAATCCATTTGGATAGATTTTCTTTGATAATCCAGTAAATAATGTAGGAGTTGTATTCCTCTGATGAAGCAAAACAGGATTTTTGCAAATGCCTTAAAATCAAATACAACTTAGTTTGTTTTGAAAATGATTTGTTACTTTTTTGCAAATACACACAGATTTGCATTCTAGATCTAACACAGTAGTTCGGCATACAAATAATTTGACTGTTTTGCACAGTATGCAACAGAGCGTTCATTAATGCGTTATATGCTGCATGATTACTCCAACCTCAATGTTTAATCAAAAATAGACATGTTGCAGCTATTTAAATATTGAAAAGCTCACATTAACATTTGGACTTTGATTGTTATTTGTATGGGCATAATTGTGTCGCAGATGTTATTTTAGTAAAGCCATTCAACATTGAGCTAAAGGATTGCAAAATAATATATATATATATTTTGTATTGTGCCCAATTAAAATGGTTTGAATAAGCTAAGGCAAAAAATACATAAATACCATTTGAATACCATAATGACTTCTGCTCGTAAATGCAGTCCCTTGTAGCTAATTACATGAAATGTTTCAGTAACTCTGTTTTCTGGTGAAACAAGCAACACCTGTTTGACGTTTGAAACAAGAGAGACAGTGGACCGTGTCATTTTTGATTATTTTTTTTTCTGGACAAAATAATGATTTCAAAAGTCATTTTCCAAACACATCGTGTGAGCTAGTTAGCTGTACATGCTGCCAACAGTTGGTGGGTAATTGGCATTAAACATGGTTTTGGACAACAACAAAAAACTGAAAAGAATAATGCTCTAAATTAGAAACTCTGATACAGGGCTAAGCGTATCTGTCCTTTGAGCCAGTCAAGCTAATGTGAGCCAAAGTTGAAGCTAAAGTGCACTGCTGTCAGAAACAGATGGGACATTGGCAGACCTATAACATGACACCACTGTGGTCTAACTGTTGTCTACTGTATATATGTGAAGTATTCTTTTGAGGGTCATGATCATATTTAAACAGATTTGTTTTTTCCACTAGTTTGAGGGAGTGGAACTCACCCTAAGAGCCCCTTGCACACTGAGAAAATGTTTTGTCACATTGCCGTTTTACACATTGTTGTAGAAATATGGATTAGTGCTGCAGTAAATAAATAAATAAATGAAAAGATCAATTAGCCAACACTTCCTCTATAGCTGTTCTCTTGTTAGAAAAAAAGAACCCCTGCAGTACAATAAACACAATTGTCTCTGCCATTCTATGTGATTCCTTTTATGTTGAAACAATTTAAGTTTATGATTATCCGTGACACAAACTCCTTTATTGGTTTAGAAAAAGAACAATGGTTTCTGTTCTCCACTAAATATTGTCGACAAACCTGACCAGGTATGACTGATATAATTGAGAAGTAATAACAAGACAATCTAACTCATTAAATAACTGACCCTAATATGACGTTCCCTAGCTGATTTGTCTTTGTAATTAAACATTTTTATTCATCACTTATTTTCATTTTCCATTATGAAACATTATGCAAGCCTGGCATAATCTTCACAGTGGCCCTGTTTTTAAAAATATACTTGAGGAAGCCTCCCAGTGGTATGTTCCACACTGTGGCAGATATGTGACTATCAGGATTAGAGTGCCCGCGCCCTCTGGCCTAGTGCACACATAACACTATACGTAACATAAGAAACAGACAGGATTACCCACACACATCAATCTACTATCTTCCCATCCATCTCAATACAGTGTAACCAGCCTTATTTGACCTGAGCTGAAGGGGGGTCAACAGGGCGGACAGATGTTTCATGATAATGGTTTATGTGAGTGTGTGTGTGAGAGAGAGAGACCGTGTGTTTTAAGGGATAATGGTAGCTACGTTAAAGACCTCCCCCCACTCAGTTTTTTTTCTCTCTCTCTTTTTTTTCAGTTCTCCCTTTATGGCCCGGGGTCACATCGGCTCCAATTAATCCATCCTTCCTCATGGCTGATCCACTGATCTTGCATTAAGGAGAGGGCTTTATCTCGCTGTATGTGTATGAATGTGTGTTTGTGTCTGTGTGTGTGTGTGTGTGCGTGTGTGTGTGTGTGTGTGTGTGTGTATGTGAGTGTGTGTGTCTGTGTGTCAATGTGAGCTAGTACTTAACCCTGATCTCAATCTCTAGGAGCAGCAGGGGGTTTGAGGTGTTGCCCCCTCTGACAACATGCACACACACATTTGCGCACACACACACACACCTGGAATATATATTCAAAAATGCTAAGATCCTATTTGAGCTCCAACCAATTTCCGACTATAACAATGCCCATAAAAAAAAGAATCCCAAAGCCAATAACTCCCTTGAGGCTCATAACTCAGTCTTAATCGTCTTGTAGGACCCGACATGACTGCTGCACTTCCCAATATGTCTTGCTGGATCTTATAAGTCTCTCTCCTTGACTCTCATCTCCTCACTCCTCCCCCCTTTCTTGGCCCCTATTAGAGGAAGATATCCCAAGCGCTCCATTCCCAATGGGATAGGAAGACCGGGGCAGAACGCAAGGGAAGCCAAGAACTTCAAAGTGTAAATAAACTTAAGGAATCTGGCGGCACACTTTTGACTCTCTTCACCACCATCCTCCCCCCCCCCAAAGTCGATGTCCTATATAATGTGTGTTTTAATGAGTGTCCCAGCCAGTTTTTTAGGCCGTGTTTAGTTAATTAATCAGTATGCATGCCGTGCCAGCAGATGGCAGTAAGGATAAGGTGCCTCTTGGGGGTGAACAGCTAATAGGGTAATAGGAAGGGGAGGAGAATAAGAATGACAGCAACAGTCCCCCAGATTGCAAAGTATAGGTGACCTCTGTCACAATGTGGCAGTACTGTCGGTTGATGTAGTAAGTGCATGTTGAACGTACCTGGTCATTAAAGGGCAGGAATCACATGCGTGTTCTTGTGTAATACAAGGCACTAAAACAAGAATGCTGGCAGAGGTACAAACACACACACACGGATACAAAGAAGCAATGCACATGGATACATACAAGGACTGCATGCGGATACATCACACTAAGTAGTGCATAGGGAACTTTTTTGCTCCTGCTCTCCCCCCACTGGGCCCCTTGACTTTACTGGTACTCAGGGCAGTGTGAGGGGAAGGGGAAGAGAGGTGTTAGTGCTGCTATGGGGGCCCCCATCACACAGATGGACGGGGCCCGGCACATATGCTGACAGAACATTATACGTCTCTCTCCACCCCTGTGCAGAGCCTTAGACCGAGAGCACAGGGGCCCCGAGTGGAATATAAATGATCCCAATTCAATTTGTAGGAGCCTGAGCTACACTCCCTGGATGAGCAGTGTCGACACTTCTGTGCACAGGCAAGACGAGCACGCAGGGATCGTGTGCCGTTGACCCAATAATGAGATACAAGTGGAAAATAAAAGTGGCATTAAACTGTACGACTGCAGGTGGTGTTGGGTTTGTTTCTTTCCTGCACATTATCTGGACTGAAAAAAAAGAGAAGAACCGCTATCTAGTAATATTGTTTATGTTCTACCGTGCTTCAAATTTGATATTCGACCCAGGTCTGTTCTGCTTGTGGGATATAGAAACATTTGCTTATACGTTCTCCTGCCTCCAGCATGCTAACGGCTAGAAATTGAGTTTAACAACATAAAACAATGGCACAAAATCACTTGAGTAGGGTGACCATGTGTCCTGTGGCTTACACTAAAGCTGCATGGACAGATTATTTGCCACCTATATGCAAAGCGGGAACAAGTTATATACACATCACTGAACTATATTATCACCTTATGAAGTTAAACTGGAAAACTTGTGAGCAAACATTTGCTTTTTTTACACACCCTGCAGATATGCATTAGCACTCATTTGGAGTTGCATCTGGGTCTACCTGATGGACACAAGTCCAATATGTGCTCTACCTTTGGCTCCTCTTTGGTCTCCTTTAGCACCTGAAGTAAATATTTTGAGCTGCTAAATGCTTCACTCTGTTCACTAGCTTGTTGCTAACTGTCCAAACACAGCAATTGGCTTGTTGCTAGCCTCCTATTGGTTGTATTAAAAAAATGCATGAAGCAGCTTTAAGCACTGGTGGGTTATGTCAACTCCAGTGTATACCCTACTAAATACCCTCTGCATTTTCTCCACATACCCCACTGTGCCAGCGTCAGACTTGACACTGTATGTTAGCATGTTGATTATATTATTTTCTGCCTGTAGTGTTTAGCATGACTACTACTTTGGTAGTATTGTTTATTGGTATACATGTAATATTTATCTGTATGAATTCATTGTTTCTGCTCAAAGCCTATGACTGGGAGAATTACATTTTAGTAAGTACCAACTGGACCTACATAATGCAACATGAGTAGGACTTTCAAAAGTGTTCATATATTTAGTTTCAGATCATAACTACGTTAATTTACAGACACTAATGCTTACTGATTTTGTAATTGGATGTTTGTTTTTATTCTATTTAGTACATTTCCTTGTTGACTACAGCCACTTATTGTTCAGGCACACAGGGGGCTGTTGCCTACCCCAGCATTTGTTGAGCAGAAGGCAGAGAGACACTCATGGCAGGTTGCCTGTGTACACACCTCCAACCTGTCATATTGAGAAACAACAAAAACACAAGCTAGGGACACCAGGTGTAGAAGGGCAGGAGGTGACACTGATTCCCCCTCCTTTAGGGCACACAATAAAATCATCATAGCATTGTTTTGATAGAGCAATTGAATGTGAATAGCCATTAAAGGGGTTTGCATTTGAGCAATAGATATACTATTGCTACTCTCTCTGAGCAGTTATCTTAGCAGATTGTACTAATGACTTTTAATGAGGCATTCAATTTTTAAGAGAGCAATTCTACAAAATCAATTATTTTCATTATGCAATGGTTTGATTGTTTTGTTTTAATGGTCCCTCACTTTTCAACTCTTATTTTATTTCATCTTCGCTAACATATTACGTTCACCGTGAAGCATTAAAACGCCTTAAAAATATGCAACAAGAATATATATATATATATATATTTAGATTCATTAACAGGACAGTGGATACGAAACCACACAGATGTCCATACCAACCGTATAAAAATATCTATTTGGACACATTAAAATATCTCTCTGTATTTAATTACCAGGGCATATCATTCAGCATCCAGCTGAGGCTCATCACTATTCAGACAGTATAATGAGCGTATAATGTGCTGTATAATGTGTGCTCCGGTGTTTAGCTTGAAATAAAATTTTTGCTCAAATGCTACTACTACACACAATGGTGTCCTTAAATTATCTCTCTCTCTCCCTCTTTCTCTCTATCTATCTCTCTCCCTGCTAGTGACTAGTGACGCTCCGTGGCTTAGAGCTCATATTTAAGCCTGCATTTCCAATGACTGCCTTTCAAGAGCCCAAATCGGAGAGCTGAAAAGCGTCACCCTTTTTTCGTTGGCTCAGTAAGAATTGGGGCATGGCGGTGGTTCACACATCTATGCGCAACATAAAAGGGGGTTACTTCTTATGGTTGGGACCTCGGGGGCAGTTTAAGGAAATGTTGCTAATCACAATTTTGTGGTTTAAGTCACAAAAAAATGTATAAAATCCTCCAAAAAAAACACGATAATCACCCTACGTGTCACTTCAGTTGACACGTATCACCCCATAATACTTTGAGTGTTTTGCTTGTGGAGCCATATACAAACCACAGGGGTTAGCTCGCTTCCAACAATCCATGTTGCCATAAATAAGCAGAACATGTATAAATACATTTGGAGGACAAAGATTATCTGGGATGCAGATTGTCATCTGATCCCAAATTACAGACAGAAAGCTCAAGAGGAGGGTTGGGACGGGGCTGATAACATTGAGTTTATCCCCATAGTAAAATCTTAGTCTTAGCTAGCCAGCCGGCTCCACTTAATGACAGTTTAGGCTTGGTGTTTCCATGGCGACCCATACTTGATTGCTTGCCCTAATCTTCTTTAATGTGGCTTAATTCTCTCTCTCTCTCTCTCTCTCTCTCTGGCAGTGCAGGATGTGATGTCACGTCACAGGAAAAGGGGGGCATTCCTGGCTTGTCCCTCCAAATTAAGATGGCTTCCAAAACATCTAAACACACTTTTAGTGGCCTAGTTAGAAAGATGTGTACATGGTACTGGTGAAACTATTTCCTGGCAACAGCTCAGAGCATATAGAAGTTAGAAATACACCCACGGTCCGTCCGTCTCCCTCCCTCCATCATATGCTCCAGCTTCCTGGGTCTGCCCAGACTTCACAGCTCCTTTTGAGACTTCTCCAATTCTACTGTTTTCATCCATGTCCATACAACAAATGTTGCAGGCCCTCTGGATGCACCAGGAAAAAAAAAGTGTTCGGCTGACATGCAGTTGGTGGTTATCTTGCCGACTTAGAAAACCTTGGACAATAGTGCCCACCCATTAGGACGTTAACGAGACTTAAAGATCCCATATTGTGCAAATGCACTTTTCCGATGGTTTTGTACATAATTATGGGTCTACGGTGTGCCTACAGACTGCCAAAGTATATAAAAAAGAAAGCTCTCTCCTTTTCTCACTCTCCCCTTTTCTGAAACCCTCCACCTCTCCACCCACTATACTCCAGTCAGAATTCTCCCCGTTTCTGACGTCAAAAACTGGAAAGCCAGAAGCTTCCACTGTGCAGTCCACCCCCCTATTTCTTATTGGTCCACGGCCCCGAGATCCTCTCGAAAAATATTCCTTCACCCCCATGTTGTTTGCTTGTTGCTAAGCGACAAGATGCCTGTAGTACGGCAAAACATGATGAATGTTGCATAATCCACTAATTTATCTTAACCACAGCAGCCTCGTTTTTAATAACACAACGGATAGGAAGCTACTTGTGCTTTTTTTCAAACAGTGAAACTGAAATAAATGTTTTTATTGGTATTTTTGCCTGACTGGTGTATAGCTATTAGCTTTGGGACAAGCATTCAGCTTTTGCTCATAAAAACATATTTCTATTCCCCACACCAGTCTGGAAATGCCTCGTTTTAATAGGACAAATGATTGGAAGGTATACTGAAGAAGTCTGACTTTGAAGATAATTTTTTCACTGATTTTAGTGGTATTGTTAGCAGCTAGCTCCCGAGCTAGCTTCGCAGTAGCCACCATCTTATGCAGCATTTTTATTGTGAACATGCCGTTTCCATTAGCGTGTGGCTGTCAGTGCATCTGTATGAACATAGTCTTTCATGTAGACAAGGATAGGTCATGTCAAACTGTTCAAAGTGCGTTACTAGCACTAGACTTGGTTCTTCTCATGGGTAGGCTAAACCTAACTGTGCTAACAGGCTATACGTCATCATTGTTTACAAACAGACAGAGGGCGAGGCATATCTGGCTTCGCTTCCGGACAGGGGGCGGGGGGAGCTCAAAGATTGTATATTTACGAGGGGAGCTGCAGCTCTTTTTAAAAAATAGGCCATTGTGAGATTAGCTGAACATCAGCATAGTACAATAAATTATCTGAAAGTTTTTTTCAGCAAACAATTGAAGAAAAACGTATTAGGGACCACTAAGACCATATAATATGGTGTATAATAGAACCAAAAAGTGTATAATATGGGAGCTTTAAACACATGTAAAACATAGGTAGTTCCAAATCAAATTGCATGCAATAGTTAAAATGTTTGGAAATTAAACACAGACAGCAGCGCCTAAAGGTACAATTAGAAATGAGATTGAGCCTGCCTATTTTAGTAACAACCTCAAGCTATGAATGCTGAGATACTAAATCAATACTTATATATTTGAAAACACCCATCCAATCTCACAGACACCCTTTAGAACTGATGGATGGAACTGTGTACTTGTCATTCAAATCAATATCTTATCTTATTCAGTATAGCAACAAAACAATCACTATGGCATAATATCTGTATAAAACTGCATTACCAAATCCATCATGCATACTGAACTAAACAAGCACCAATGCACAATCAGTGGAAGAGGTTACTTGCATTGCAAATTACTACTTCAATTTACTAATCTGAAAGTGGACTGAATGCACTTGAGGCATTATTATGACATCACTCAAACACAAAGGTTTTTTTTTTTTTTTCATGCCGTGATAAATTGACCCCATCCGAGCATACTAGGTTGTGGCTTGTTGGTGGTGAAAAGTGAAAAGCTCAACCCACGCACAAGAAGCTGGTGTTAGGAAATAGTACATTGAAGCATTGACCTCCATATTTGTTACACCACAACTTTATCTCTCTGAGAGAAGGAAGAGTTGGTTCACTGACATGTAGATGTGACAAAGCTTTCCTTATGTGTATAGTTGATCTACAAATGATAGCTATCATGCAACATACTAAGCCTTTTCAGTGGGGCCTACCAGCAGCAATGGTAATACACTGTTAATCAATTTAAATTATTTTTATATTCTAAATCGCACCAAGGAGTTGCTTTACCACAGCCATTCACTACGTTAATCAAGTAGTGATGTACATTAACAGTTCTTTTCATTCTAAAGAACATTTGAAGGTCTCACAGCATCAATTCTGTAGAATGGATCATGCTGTATCATTTAGATGTCTGATCAGATTCAAAATACATTTTCAAGTTGCCATTCTAATATTGATACAATTTAAATTAAATGTTCTCGGCAGGCCATTTTACAACTGAAAAATCAACTTTTTCACTATACTCTCTGGTTGACAGAGAGAGAGACTAAAGCCAAATGTTGAGACAAACAAACAGCATTAAGCCACATTAAAGAAGATTAGGGCAAGCAATCAATGACCTAATATGAGCCAGTATAATGAGCCTGAACAATTTACAGGAAGGCCTATTTAGTAGCTGGTCATTATATCACATCATTGATTATGATGATCTATAGACCCCACTTTGGTTCAAGCTATTATTTAAACACCTACATTAAAGACACATGGATTTTGAATAAATCTATTCATTCTTAAGGGTTATAACTCTTGGCCTAGTATCACACACATGTAGCAGTGAGAAGGGATTGTCTGAAGTGGACTGTCTATGGGCGACTTTGGCCGCTTGAAAATACAGTATCATTGAAAGTAAGAACTAAAGTTTGTGATGGGAATCCTTTGAAATAGGGGATGGTAAAGTAGACTATTTTGCATTAAAACAAATCTTATGATCATTCCACAGGTATAATACACACTTAATGCATAATATAAAAACCTGCCTTGGTCTACACCACATTTATAATGGGAACTGGTCATATCATGTAGGAATGGTGCATGGTGATTGGCTATACACATCATCACAGCATTTTAGTGGAGGGGTGGGATGCTTTACTGACAAGTCAAGCCGTGAATCCTGTTCGACTTACTGTGGATATCCTAAGTAATACACATTGCGGATGGTTACATGCTCCGAGACAGAAGTGTGATCAAAAGAGTGTAATGTTTTTTTTTTTTTTTTTTCCCCACCACAACACACTCGCGTTTCGGAAGGCACCCCCCCATCCTCCTCCGCACTGTGCAGCTGTGAGGCTGGCAGAAGCCTTAGCCCAGCTGGCAATGTGTGCATCTCAATGGCATACTGGGGTTCTGTTGAAATTATAGATGTGCCAACAGATGTTTGGCAGACCTGTTATGGGTGTGTGTGACACTGTGTGTATGTTTACTTGTGCGTTCCGACATGCACTTGAATGCACACTTGCATTTGTTTGTGTGCATGTGTTCATGTGTGTCTACATAAGCTCTGTATAGTATGTACGTTTGTAAGTATGGAGATGAATTAAGGGAATAAAGAATTCATGTGAGTGGCTGAACATGAGCAGCCGCAAGTGGTGCTTTCTGCAATATTGATAATGTATTGTTACAGGAAGCAAGTGAGGCTTTCGGCAGAATAAAATAGAAGAGAGAAAAAAAGATTAAAAGGAGAATGTGATTAGGAGGTGAAAAAAAGAAAAGTAGTATAGGCACTGGGGAAAGAGGTGAGACGGAGTTTGACAGAGGATGAGAATGGAGGGAGTAAAGTGGCACAAGGGAGTGGAGAGGTGGAACCATAATGCAGAAAGAATTAGAGAGACAGGTTATGTAATTGTATTGTGACCCCCCCACCCCCCCACCCGGCAGAAGAGTAAAAGGGTAAGAAAAAGGGATGAGGTTGAATTTGAATGAGAGAGACTTAGATAAGGACACAGTCATGTCAGGCATACAGGGAGAGAGAGCCATCGCCTAACGAGTCAAAACAAAGTCGATTAAACCATCTCTGTGTTTCTCAGTATGGCAGTGCTTACAAACTTTACTCTGAACAATAGTTGTGGTGACAGACCACATGCTGGCCTTTCTCCTTATAATCAAATCAGCTGTACGCTTCTTCACTAAACCGCTGTCATTCACTTCCAGCATGCACTGAGAAAAATGACAGGTACAGCAAACGCACAGGAGGTGTGAGGGGGAGGAGAGAAGCCCAAGGAAGAGAAATATTGCTGGAAGATAAGATAAAGAGTAATGGACGGAGGGGTGGGGGGGAGGGGGGAATAAGCAACATATGTGGGAGTTCATGTGAGTACAGTGTGTTTTTAAATGATGTTTTACACTTTACGAGGAATGTTGTACAGCAGAGGGCTGGCTGCAAATGGAAGTAAAAGAGAAAAAGAGTGTGAGAAAAGAAGTGAGAACGAGCGAGCGAGCGAGCGGGCCCGACAAAGAAAGAATCAGAGAAAGAGAGAGGGGTGAGCGAAAGGAGCCCAAAAGGAGATAGACACTATTGCCGTGATTAAAAGCCGAGGATGAGGTCACCGCCCGGGGGGGACATGGTGCGACTTTAATAGCCCAGAGATTTGGCCGGCGTCCCATCGGCCCTTTAACTCTGCATTAAGCTGATTACCCCCACATTTTAACCAAAAATCACCGCCCACACGCTGCTCGCCTAATATCACTTTAACTAAAACATTTTTGTTCAAGGTTGGATGAAAGGGGGCTCGAGGACAAGATAGTTTTTACCACATATAGTTGAAAGCCAGAACTGTTTGTTTTTAGCTCTGTTTATTCATCCGTTTTTTACGGAGAACTAGAAGTGGCCCACTTTAATGATACAGAGTGTTTGCGCACACATTTGTTTCCCTGAGATGACTTGTTGAACCGCTCTGTGGAAAGGGTTAGGTGCACTACGGTTTAATACCAATAATTGCGGCTTTCGCTGAATGACTCATTGTTTTAATGCAGCGGTGGTTAACATCACAATCATCAACATTGTACTCTGCGTGCTTGCAGGAAGCGGCGGATGAGAGCGGCTAAAAAAAGCTACGCACGCAGACAATGCAATGTCTGTCATGCATGCTCCCGTCCATGTGGCCTAGGAAAGAACTCCTGACCCCAATCAATTTTATTAATGCAAGAGATCAGGAAATTAAAGTAGTGAACAGCACATGAAATACACAGTTCAGACATGACAGGATGTTATGCATGCTATCAGGTTGACACTGACGTTGAAAATCAACACAGAAATCTCATAGGAATTGGTAAAAATACCCGATTCCTTTACAAGAGCAGCAAATGGCAAGCGCCTGAGTCTTCAAACGTTGCCAACTCTGTATTAATCGGATGTTATTCATATCTAATTTTCGTTTCAGTGTTTTCACCTGCTGAGATTCTGTATATTTAAAAATGTACCAGCAGCTATCTCCGTCATCAAATCAAATCATCAATGTTTAAAGTTATATTTGTTTCCCTGCAATGTTCATTCAACATTGTAAACAGTTGGTGATTACCTATCTATATATACTCATTGTTAGAGGCAGGGTCCACCATTGCCATCTACACAGGCAACAATGCATCCAATACACATTTACCATACTGTTTTGACCATTATGTCAACAGTAACATCCTCATTAACAAATTCACTCGTTGTACACTACATCAGTGATGCATGAGTGACACTACTTAAATTACAGACCTAAACATTTCCTACTGCTGCTCCCTCATATTAAAACAATTTACCGGCAACACTCAGTGTGGTTTTTATTGTGACGCCTTTTTACTGGAAACCCAATGTACCTGCCACTGTAGTTAGTGCTGAACTTGTGATTTTTTTGACAGTGGATTAGCTGAACATACTGCAGGGGAATAATGGAGCAGTCAAGAACAGCCAGCCACTCCAGTGAGAGTTAAAGGAGACAGGCTCCAACTCTTCAGCAAAGGAACAATCTCTTTTATTATGTCCTGCTGTTTCTTTTATTTGTATTTTTTTTGGTGGGGGGCTTTGTTAACCTATGTGCAGCATGAAATCAGATGTCAGTTACATTCATCATTGGCCGACTACCTTATTCAAAACAACATGAGTGTATTTGGCTGCACTGTAAACAGATACAGCAGACGTTCCCCTGTTGTATTTCTGACAAAGGTGATGCTCAAAGAGTGTTTGAAGTGTACTCAACTGCACCTGGTGTTGTCATAGTAACCATGGCTGTTGCCAAATCATCCAGGACCAAAAATACTACAACATGACTGATTTTAAATTGTTCCAGTTCAATTCTAAGTTAATCCCTTGTTGTATATGTGTTTGGATTTGATGATGATACAGTATATCATCAGAGGCGGCCTTAACAATCTGGGGGCCCCATTCAAGACCTAGTGTGGGGCCCCCCACTTTTTTTGTATTTTCTTGAAAAAAAAAAATCTTCTTTTTTTTTTTTTTTTTTTTTTTAATACATATTTCTTGTGCATGCTTGTGCATGCTTCCCGCAAAAAGAAAACAGATTTTAGAGTTTTATGAGATGATGGGCCACTGGGTGCAGACTCTTAAAGGGCCCCCCCCACTCCTACCTATTCAGTCAGGTACACTGACTTTTCAGCACATATACAATTAATGGTAAAAACATATTAATGAAGTCAGTTTTTCTCACAGGATTTATGGATACTGTGGGAGGGACCCTGGTCCTTGTTGGGGGGTCCGGGGGCATCCCCCCCGGAAGAAAATTTGTGCCTTTTGAATTAAAATGCATCAATCTGGTGCACTTTGAGGGGAAAATTTAGAGGCTATATCAAATCCTGAGATGCAGCAGGAACATTATTTTTCAGATTTTTCTTAATCAGGCAGCACTCTTTACTCTGCTACTGTAAAAACAGTACAGTAGATTGGTCTGCAGACTCATGTTCTATGATGGAGAGACTCATTTCAACAGATACAGGGTGGATAGCTACTTTTTATGAACAGCATAGAATTTACACATAGAAATCGTATTCCTGTATGTGTGTGGGGGCCCTAAAGGCTCATCATGAAGCCCCTTAGACAGAGCTACTAATGCTGTTTTCTTATGCTTTTGTATTTCTCCCCTACTAGTTGAGGGGCCCATGATGATTTATTTCCTTATATTTAGGCTTATTCCTTTTTGGACCCTGTTATTGACATGAGTGACTGAGCTCTTTGACAATGCAACATGAAAAGTTACTATGAGGCCTAGGGCCCGGTAGCCTGCTCAAGAATTATTTATCAAAAAAAAAAAATGTTTTTTTTTTTCTTAGGGGGGGCTTGGGGGCCCCCCAGAGGGCGGGGCCCCATTCAATTGAATGGGTTGAAACATAGCTAAGGCCGCTACTGTATATCATCTATGGTAAACCGAATGTATGTGAGTTGTTGAACTGTTGAAGATACTGTCTGATAATTGAAAAACAAATAAACAGTTTAGTTGTAGCCCTCGAGAGTTTAGTTGAAGTAGTCCCTGATATACAGATCTATTCAACACAAGCATTTCATTGTGGACTGTTTAGCGTATAGTGTGCACATGACTCTATACACATGACACTATATCAAACATACATTCACTCCAATACGGTGGCAGAGGGATACAGTGATGTAGGAAATACAGAACCATTTCAAATAGTTTTCATCCGCTGCCCAACCACATAATGCACAGTTGCTGAGACATGCTTTATACATTATGCAATACGTGGGGGTGACAAATCCTTTGAATTGGCCATGCATTTCACCTGCGTATATGGATGTGTGCATATTATTGGTATGCACAATTTCACAGTCGTGCTCGTGACATCGAGGCCCCTCGGAATGTGTCTTCATCTGGCTTCATTCCAGTATCCGACATATCTGGCATTGCCACTTGGCTGAACCTGCAGCACCCTCCCTGGTAAAATGAAAGCCCCTGGTCTCGGTCTCTCTCTGTCTCTCTCTCTCTCTCTCTCTCTCTCTCTCGGTCTCTCTCTCTCTCTCTCTGTAAATTTCTACCTCTCTCTCTCTCTCTCTCTCTCTCTCTTCGCAGCCACAGGATTAGCATAGCAGGGTAGAGGCACTTGAGCTAAATCCCCCCTCCCCTGCAGCGCTCTCGTGCTTGGACCGCTCCGGATCGAAGCTCAACACACACAGAGGAGAGTCGCAGCGCAGAGTGGTGTGTGTGTGTGTGTGTGTGTGTGTGTGTGTGTGTGTGTGTGTGTGTGTGTGTGTGTGTGTGTGTGTGTGTGTGTGTGTGTGAGAAACACATCTGTAGTGGTGGGTCATGTGCCTCTTCTTTAACAAGGGGAGTAACTGGCAGATGAACTTTCACAGTGACAGCAGCATATGTGACATGTTCACAACTTTCTCTCGACACTCTCTTCCTCTTGACACTGCTGAAAATATGAAAATTGAGTGATCCAGAGCTGCCAGTAGGCTACTGTCATTTTGTCACTAGGTGTCTTAAGCTGCTTTTCCATGACATGGTACCCGCTCTCCACTCTCCTCTACTCGTCTTTAGAATCAGATACTTTTCTGCAGATCATTTCCCATTCTGTGATAGTTCCAATGATAGTACTGCCTCTGTGTAGCTAGTCGTTATAGCGATGTTAACGGCTAACGCTAGCGCCTATGCATTCCTACTCAGTCTTTGCAAATGTTGCTTTTGGATGATGTAATGTTTTGGCCTTTGCCACTCAAAAACAGGTTGTGTCACAAAGCATTGAGGTTGTTGTTAGTAACCACAGACAGAGTGGTTTTATGGGATGCCGTTTTAGATAGAAATGTTTTGGAGGATTAGACGTGAGTCGTGATTGCTGTCAGTGGTGATATTAATGCTGGGTCCTTGCACTTCTTTTCCCGCTTCACTGAACGCTCATTCACATGCAGTGTACCAGTCATATCTAAACACGCTCCCCGTCTACACTGTATATGTCCCCTTTCCCCGTCACTACCCCTATCCTTTCATATCTGCCTCGACTTCAAAGCGGTGGGCTGCGGCGTTACCTGATGCTAATAGTCCACATGAAAGAGAATCTGTATGAGGTGTTGAGCGTCGGGGACTGGCGAGGCCTCTTGGGTGTGTGTGTGTGTGTGTGTGTGAGTGGGGCGGGGGGATAGTACTCTCTCTCTTCTACGTCAAGCTAGACACTCTATTCCCCTGCTTCTAGTTAGTGGTGACTTCTAAAGCACCTTCAGATATACGGGGGTAGATATTTCATCGCTTGCACTGGTGGCGCAGACCTTTTTTTTAACATGAGCCACATGTATAGGAAAGTGAAGTGAAGGTCCAGTTCAAGGGGATATTAGCGCTACCGCTATCCGACACATCACTTGAGTGTGGTTTGGGTCAAGAGTTGACAAATATGAAGTAGAGCTGCAACGATTAATCGAATAATTGATCATTAATCGATTACTAACATAATCGCCAACTATTTTGATAATCGATTAATCGTTTAGAGTAAGTTTGTAATAAAAATTGTCCAAATTCTCTGATTTCAGCTTCTCAAATGTGAATATTTTCTGGTTTCTTTAATCCTATTATGACAGTAAACTGAAATGTCTGTGTGTTCTGGACATAACAATAGCCTACATTTGAGGACGTCAACATGGGCTTTGGAAAATGTATCAACATTTTTCACCATTTTCTGACATTTTACGGACCAAGACACTAATCGATTAATCGAGAAAATAATCGACAGATTAATCGATTATGAAAATAATCGTTAGTTGCAGCCCTAATATGAAGAAGAAAAGCAGTGGGATCAGAGCCTAGACCAGTCAACACGAGCTGAATGACTCCCCCTGGGACAAAAGCAATAGTATGATTCAGTGCCACTGTTTGAAGGGGTCCACTAGTTAGCACAGCCATACATCATCCTGCCAGACACAGGAGGAGGGGAGGTGAAGTTGAAGAGTGGCTGAGGAGATAGGACCGTATTAGCATGAAGATAACTCCTTACCTGAGAGGACTTATCAAACCTAATTTAAATGGTCTTACTGGAAATTAAAATGAAGATATCAGGCATGGTCAGGCTCATTTGTGGGAGCACAAAAGCAGTCAGTCTTCCCGAGAGCTAGATAGGAGTGGAGTGATGGTGTAGTGCACCATAGAGCAAGGGCAACATTTTGAAGCAGCTTTGAGGAGAGAATATGTTGATTCTGGCAGAAGCTTCCATCTAGTTCTAAAATGCATGTACAACCTGTCTGATTCTCCCCACCACCACCTCCTTCCCTCCGAGTGGATTGCCTTGACACTGACACTCAATGTCTTCAAGGCGTGTTTGGACACAGTGACCGTTTGTGCAGATGTTTGCTGCAAGCTTGCTGGCAATGGACACACAAACAATGTCAGCAGGGGAGTGCACTAGAGTATGTTTTTGTTATTATCTCAGAACCAGCCAGAATGTCCGGTCCTTTATGTTCATGATTCATGAAGGCCGGGCATATGAGAAAATGCTTCACAATATTTAAACATGTTCTCCCTTTTACCAAGGAATTGAACAATACATGCTAACTAAATGATGTGTATTTCCGTACATTTGGGGATTTGAAATGTCTGTCCAACAAGCCTACAACGCTCAGTACACTTGACCAACAAAATGTTATACTGATGGTAAAACTTGAGTTCCACTATCTCAAATTAAAATTCTGACATTAGAAGACTATTATTTGAGGAACTAACTCGCCAAATGTTAGACTGCGAAAGAAAAAGAAGCAGCATGACCTCCCTAACCATGGAAAAAGCAAACAAACAATCTAGCAAAAAAAAAAAGCTAAATAATATATTTGAGAAATAGAAAAGGTTTCAAACCATGGCATTCACAGTGTGAAGGATGTGCTACTCAGGCTACCAAGCTGACACTGGTAGAAGGTTGCTATGAAAACCAAGTGCTGGTTGACTTTATAGCATGCCCCATGTCCTCAGTGAAAGGAAAAGTATGTTTTTCTCTAGAAACAGTGAAGACTTTTTTTTTGTCTTGTTTTTTTATTACTAGTGAAGTACCGTGTTAATGCTCTACACCAAAGCACATATCAAATTAGTTTGTTTGAACGTTGAGTTTTTTTGTTGTTTTTTTTACAGTGTAGAGAAAGGTATTCCCACTGAACTTCAAACAGTGATTGATTAATGAATTAACAATTAAGATGACATATTTTAGGAAACATTGCTTTCTTTCACAAAAAAACACAACAACAAGAAACCTTGCATTTGAAGTTACTTTGGTCCATCCCTCTGTAGCATGTACATTCACACCATGTGTTATGGCGCTTTTAGCTACTGCCCTTTAAAACTCATCAGTCTACTGTCAAGGTCACAAATCAAACAAAGCCGGCTGTACAAATGTGGTTTTCAGATCAGTACCATAACATCTAACTATTGTGAGTGATGGTTCAGCCAGGTCGGTCCAGGATATTGCCTGCAGAGAACATTAACAGTAAACTCACATTTCTAGGATATAAACGGAGGTATTAGGCAAAAACTTTGTGCAAGGCAGTGAAAACTTCCTTGTGTTTTTACACAGCCTTCCCATGCAAAGCTGCGGTTTGGTTTTGATTTGATTCCTTAAAGCGTCGTGGCTGCTTAAACCGCCTTTTCATTTGACTCTAGTCATTTGGAACATTTTGCTCATTCAAACCGAGGCTTTGATTAAAAACAAAGGGGTCGCTTATCTCAAAGGGGCTGGTTTCTTCCCCCTAGCCTTTGAAAACAGCTCACAGCAAATTATGGTAAATAAGTGTACAAAAGCCTTTGCCTGTGCATATGCAGGTCAGCTTCCTTCAAAAACACTGGCCTACAATGTGGCAAACAACAAAGTCCTGTGATGCATGTGGGCACAACGCATAGCACTGATCTCCGTCTGTGCTCCGTCTCTGTGCCTTTCAATTCCCATTGCCTCGTTTCCTCCCTTTGCCAGAACATCAATCAGTTGCAGATGGAGAAACTAATAATTTCCGACAACTATTGATAGATGGCTAATCTCTGAGGAGAGCGGACCTCTTGCGGGCGGCGTCAACGATACCAGCTTTTTCATGTTGCAAATGAATTCCTGAGCGTAGTAACTAGAGGCAGTTTGGAGAAAAAAAAGGGATTTGATTTATAATTAAACAACATTCCTTCAGATGATGCCTAAACGACTCAAAGCTTTCGACCGATGAAGTTCTAACCTCTGTACAATCACAGATGGGCTGTTCATGGGGAAAGCGTGCCCAAAATGTGTGCCATTGTTTTTGGGCATGTACAATCAGGCCACTCCCTGCTTTGCTTTCGAGTGCTTTGTCTACCTCCATTATTTCATTCTATTCTCAGAACTGTTCTGAAAAGTAAAAAAAAAGGGTGCTCCCTCTTTCCTTGTCCTGGTTCTGATCACAAGTTCATGTTATCATTCCATTTCTCATCCGTCGAGGCAATTTATACGGTGTCACACGATTGCACCCCAATTTCAGCTCATTGAAATGTTGGTCTTACGACACGGACTCTCTTGCAAAAGGAGCCGCGGAGGAGTGCTCTCCTAATGGAATTTAAATCAAGCCACGGTTCCCGAGCCTAATCCTGATTATCAGGGGGATCACTTTGAGTTAATGACAGCCAGCGGTTTCTTGTCCACAGAATTTGTAGCCCCTCCGTTCAAATACCTGCTTTCTTCAGGCCCCCATACAGTTGCTGGGGTTTGGCATCGCATTGCATTCAGTTGCATCATGTTGAACCTCTTTGATGTTCCACTGGCACTTCTTCGTACCCCCTTATTCAAACTCCGCTCCCCCTCCTTTGACCCGAAAAGCAAAGACAATTGCAGAGGAGACAGAAAGCGACGCAAGTACGCAATGATGTTGCATTGAGATCGTTACAGTGTCACCCACAAGAAAGGGCACAATGCCACTCTCCATTAGGCACCAGTTTGAAGCAGAGTTTGGTTTACAGTCATGTTCTTAAAAGGGCTGGACTGGGATCTGAGACATAGGCCTTCTCTTATCTGCCAGTTATTAACTCCCCACCCATCAGTTTCCATGGGGATATACTTTAGAGGCTTCTCTTTCTGTCTCTTTCTATGTTGTTCTCTTTAGTTATTCCTACATCACAATCCATAAATATTCCCTTCTTCTTTTCTATCTCCATCACTATGTAGCCTACTAAATCTGAGACAATGCATGTAAAACCATAGTTTGTGTAAGCACTGGGTAATTTTGAGACGTTTTACCTATTTCAACTTTGTTAACAGTTATACCATAATTGTTTTAAGGTAAGTCATCAACTGGGGAAGTTTCATGATGGTATGCTCCCCTTAATTGATCAACTTTTCCCTACAACCCCCATCCCCTTCATGAAAGTTATTTTCACTCCTTATCCTTCCTCTGTCACTCGCTCGCTCCCTCCCTCCCTCGCTCCGCTCACGTCCTGGTGCTGTCTCACTCTGCAGAGCGACACATTGTGTGCAGACGCTGCCAGTCTCCGAAGAGTGAAGCTGGCTAATGCATAGCAAACACTAACCAGCCAAGCCAGGCATGCATAACACGAAAGGATGGTCCCCCTCGTTTTTGTGCCGGGGCCAATATACTCAGTACTTAACGCTCTCCTTCCCAGCCATACATTCCAATAAGCCCCCAGTAGTTTGTACAGCTCAGGCTGCTGACATGCGCATTCAGTCAGGACCCAAATTATCGGCTTTCTCGCCAGGCACCTTAATCACCCAGAGGGACCTATGTAAGCCTGAATGAACGATACCGCGAAAAGAGCCCACGACTCTCTCTCTCTCTCTCTCTCTCTCTCTCAATATTGCTCACTCCTTCTCACTCTTATCTTCTGTTTGCCTTCCAGTCATTTCATATTCAATCAGAGGAAAGTGAAGGGACATTTCGCGTTGTTGACCATGCAGGTCATTTGTAAAAGCTAATAGACAGTAAGTGAAAAGGAAGCCAGCGCGTTGTGTGAGTACGCCAACATTTGGTAAGTCCCAGAGCTTACAAATGTGCCCCTGGAGTTGCAAATGAACTAGTCACTTAGAATATGGGGTAGAAAATACATCAGGCTGTTAGGCCAAAATTGCTAATACCCTTACGCGACTTCAATATTAAGTCCCAGCCTAATGCCGAATATATCAAAATGGCACGGTCAGGCACACTCAATCTCGAAGTTTCTCCCAACTGAAGTCATTAAAAGCATGACTGTGGTTTTACGAACAATCATTACACAGCGCAGAGGTACAGAGTTAGATCATAAAAGACCCTGGTGACCTATCAATAAGAGCACTGAGAATAGGAAATGGAGAATAACAGGATGATTTTAAAAATAAAAGAAGGTTTAACTACAACATCAATAATTCAACATGAAGTAAAAAGGAGAGGAAAGGTGAAAAGCTCCTTGCTTTTACACTTGATGGTCTTATCCGTCATGCCTTAGTGCAAGGAGTGCCATTTGTTTCACGTGTGGCACACAACTGCTTGATCTACTTGAGCTTGCATCCATCACAGCAAGCTGCCAGTCTTAAACAGGCTTTTGCATTATGACAAGGGTAATGCTTGTGTCGGGCGAGGGATGTCCAACCTAAGACAGGGGCACCTTTAATGCAATGCATGACGTGTTCGCATATGGAGGGATAAAGCATGGGCTGGTCTAAAGGAGTCAAACAAAGGCTGCCGTTGGCGATGTAGGTGAACTATATGCCAGCGATCCAGCAAATGTGTCCATTTCAAATATATATATATATATATATATATATATATATATATATATATATATATATACTGTATAGAGAGAGAGAGCGAGAGAGAGAGCCAAAGGCTGCTAAATTGCCCATTTCATTATTGATAAGCATCTCAGGCAGAAGTCAGTCATATGATTGACAGGTGACTCTCAGCCACTGATTTTCCACATGAGAGAGAGTGAGGCAAGTCAAGCAATGCAGGATGTGACGGTCCAATTTCACTTCAAATGGAGCCCTAGGTGCAGGAAGACAGGCAAAGTGAAAACAAATCACTGTACCTTTCAAAATGTAAGTAATATAAGCCAAATAACAGATCATGTTTTGCAAAACACTCGGGGGGGGTTGGCATTTATATTGGAGGCAGTGGAACGAAGTAACACGTACAATGCAATCTTAATTAAACTATTCTGTTAAGGAGCAATCAGATGTAAACCGAGGCATATTAATAAATAATATGATAAATATTTACGCCCCGTGATTTCACAGAATACTTTTATTCTACCACACATCCAATTATTAACAGTGGCAGAATAAGTGGATTTACTCAAACGAAAAAGGACCAGTTTTCTAACCCATATGGCGTGAGAATTAATATTAAGTCATTCAAACTCGCACACAAAGATGAACATATAGTGGCCCTAGAGCAGTGGTTCTCAAAGTTTTTTTTGTATGTAATGTAATGATGGCCTGTCCAGAAGGCCATCATTGACACCCTCAAGCAAGAGGGTACGACACAGAAATACATTTCTGAGCGAATAGGCTGTTCCCAGAGTGCTGTATCAAGGCACCTCAGTGGGAAGTCTGTGGGAAGGAAAAAGTGTGGCAGAAAACGCTACACAACCAGAAGAGGTGACCGGACCCTGAGGAGGATTGTGGAGAAGGGCCGATTCCAGACCTTGGGGGACCTGCGGAAGCAGTGGACTGAGTCTGGAGTAGAAACATCCAGAGCCACAGTGCACAGGCGTGTGCAGGAAATGGGCTACAGGTGCCGCATTCCCCAAGCCACTTTTGAAGTGGCTTGACTAAAGACGTACATGATACATGGTGCTCCATAGTAAAGCCTCTTGGACCATAGGGGTCAGCCTTGATATCTTTTTTGTTCTTCCCTTGTCTGGGAATCCATCAATTAGGTTTTAAGATATCATTCTGGATAGATGGAAACCTGGTGATTGTTTTAGTGAAGTCAGGAGACCACCAATGTCAGTATTATTCATCCACTGGACCGTGAATGTGTGTGAGACAAATGTCTTAGCAACCCATCCAATAGTTTTAGAGTAGTTGTTTAATTTGGGACCAACATTTCCCCAGGGTCATGCCACTGGCAGAGTCAAAAGAAAAACAAGCCTAATTGCATCAGCACAATGTAATCACACATTAGTCATCAGTCTAATGCTCTGATTTTCTATTTTTAACTGAGAAGCTGCTCTCATTCACTAATGCATTCCCTTCACTTCTTCCTTTGCTGTTTTCATACGAGGCTATACAGTCATTAAAACACATGCTACAGATGTTTGACAGTGAAGGTGCCATGAAATTGGCTTTTGAACTTCCTGGAAGACAACTTCATACCGCACCGGTACGGATGCTTTAATCGTTAGCCAATAAATCAAGCGTTTTTTTTTCTTGTTTTTTTTACACCGCTGCTTTTTCTGTCAATTGTATCAAATCAAACTTCCTTTATCTCCATTATTAATAGCCCATTGATTCCTCGCTGTCCCATTTCACATCACATTAAATTAAGTAATGTTACCTTTTATGGGACATTTAAACGCCTGGATGGGGAGGGATTGTGCCCTTTGTGTCAATGGAAGGCCTTTTAATGTGAACAAATGGCACAGAGACTGATTAGTGGGTAATGACAGTGATTTTCAAAAGACAAACTAACTTGGACTAATGAAATGAGTGCTGTAAAAAGGTGCATTATCCTGATTTTACCAAGACAACCGGTAAACAGAGGGAGCGTTGAATTTGCATCAACAACAAACCAATTAATATATTTTTAGAACATGATCCTATTCCAACTAAAGGCATGGATCGTGGTACGTGGTGTAAATAAAGGCCAATGCCGCCTGGTTGAGAATTGAGTTTATAGCTAGCCATTCAGGATGTACCAAAGCCTGGCAGCTGGCTCTTTGTGAATCTTTTGAAACTATTCATCATCCACTTTTCTTTAGCACCCAATATAACTACGAGAGCCATGCGTTGGCTTGGATGGACTGTGTCCTCTCTTGTCTCTTTGTCTTGGCATGTTCACAGTGGTGGCCGTGCACCAGGCAGGCTTTATCTGCATCCGTGTGGAGCGTGCCGCCTCTGGCATAGAAAGATCTGCTGGCATTTGTGGATTTTCCAAACCATTCCAGCCATTGGATGTAAACACCGGTGGGCTTGTGCTTCAGTGGATGTGTATAATTACAGATGTGAGGAGCACGGCAGGATTCTCTTTTCCGAGCCATGTCTACCTGACCATGAAACATAGTTGCCCCAGACAACGAGCTAAACATGTTGACATGACAGAGTTTCTGCCTCTGTGCTTCCACTCTCTTTGTCGGTGAGGCGGGACGTCCTGGCTGCAAGAGAATCAACTGCAGAATGGATCAGCATCCCCCACTGCTTAAACCTGGAGTCAGTTATTCTGGAGAATGCTTGTTCTCAGAATCACTTTTGGACACAATCAGTGAATGTCTTCCTCAAGATATGCTTCCCGTCCATATATATGAGCAAATGTAGTGTTAACACACAGCCTAGGCTCTGCAAACTGGTATGTAAACAAAAAGGGGTCCACCTTAGGGGGCAACATTTACAGAGCCTAGGCTGTGTATGAACATTTGATTTAATTTTCAGTGCACACACAGTATGGACAGGTAGCGGATCGTGAGAAGACATTCAAGTGATGTTTACAACAAGAATTCTCCAGAATCGCAGTCCCACCTTTCAAAGCCCAACCATAATATTAAAAGTAAAATTCTAAATCTGTCCAATAGCAAAAGCCAAACAAACGTCTCCATACTGCCTCTACTTAAAAATTCAGCCAGAGCAAAGAGTGTGTATAAGCCAACACGTCTGCTTTATCCAGGCAGATGGGTCCATTGGAATTATGGTAATTTGCTTACACAGTTGTTATTAACAAAGGGGGATGAATAAAACTGAGAAAATTGAGTATGTACATTTAGACAAAAATGTTGACTCAGCCTAATAAAGGTTTTCTGTAATCTGTCTTTATGGGTTTTGGTTTGTATAGTAAAAAGTAAAAGTCATTCGTAAAAAAAATGTTTTCAGCGAGACAAAGAGAGAGAGAGTGAGAGAGAGAGAGAGAGAGAGAGAGAGAGAGAGAGAGAGAACAACAGGTTGAGATGACCCCGCCAGATGTTTTCTACTCGTTCTTCTATTCCCCGAAGAGGAAACACCGGAGCTCAACGCACACTAAAAACAAACACGCAGGTTGGAAGAGCGAAAAAAGGAGGGCCCAGCAGGTAAAAGCATTTGCGTTGCCAACACAGAGACAGAAAAAAACAAGATTCAAGAGTTTTCCATATGCTTTCATGGTACTGTTGAAGTCACCTGGGTGATGGAATTCAAAATGATTCACATCACAGAGAATCTGAAAAAAATAAACATTCCTCTATCTCTTAAACTGTGTTATATATTATAGCTCGGGCGGCTCGAGTGCAATACCTGCAAGTTAAAACACCATTTCACAGACGTTTGAAATGTACATTTCGCACACCTGCATGTCAGTGCTTCAGGAGGCAATGTGTTTTATAAATCTCACTTCACCGGATTCAAAATATAGTGCCCTGTTGTCAGATCAGGAGTGGCTGGAGAGACATGTTTTTTTTTTTTTTTAATGGAACTAAAGTACAGTGGTTCAGACTAATGCATGGAAATGGTTGTCAACAGGCTTTCAAGCTGCTTCACCACAATTAGAGCGCTGTCACTATAGTCGGCGGATGGCAAGCTTCCCATCGCACTGAATTACAATGCTGTCAAGTGTCTCATATCACTTATGAGGGTTGGCAGCACATATCCGTTTCCCAAAATATCAGGGCCCTGGTACTGACACTGCGCTGTTAATGCACACTGCATATTCAAAAGTCTGTCATCACTGGTTTGGCAGTGAGCTGAGTGCTCGTCCATAAATCTGCCTCTGTGTGCAACTACAGCGCCTTAAGATGCAGGGACCAGACTAATGCAACTCCCATCCACCTTTCTTTTTTTTTGTTAACCCTCCATACGGATGTCCACAGAAGGACCAGCTAACAAGTGTTGGTTTTAATAAAGCCATAACCATAGCTCATTAACAGCAGTACGAGATTGTCGGCTCCTTCGGAAACATGCTTTTTAATGACCCCCGTGGGACAGATCATCTGAATATGCAACAGTGATCTTTTTATGTAGAATAGCACAGTCTCTAGGGCTCGCTGTGAATGGGTAACGACCACGCATGCACAGTCTAAACCCCTCTTGACGCGTACATGCCAACGCACCCGCACAAACACATGCAGCATTGCCATAGAACACTTAACACAAAATTGCTAGACAACCGCAGGGCTAACAAAGACGGGTCTCCATGGAAACACATCTGCTATGGAATGTCATTCCCTTTAGCGGTAGCTCATACCGCTGACACTGTTTCTCTAGGATGACATTATTCACACTTTTCTTATGTATTTATCTACACAAAGATAATGGATAACACTATACAGGTAAAGTCTGTGTTGCTTCTTAAAGTCAAATATAGAGTGCACTTTGTTCCCTGCATTTTGCACAGGGTTTGTATCAAGGTTCCATGAGTGTCATCCTTTTGTGTGTTTACATTCAATGTTACACAACAAGTGGTGTACATTGACAATGGCAGTTGCTGCAAGAACTTATTTGCTTCTTTCTCACACATGTACAGAGGTGGAATGTTACAGTGCACAACTAGCTTTTATTCTTTTTACCAAGGCAAAGCCGTTAACTTGTTATAGGGGCCCGTTTGTGCACAGTTCTTAGATGAAAGAGTGCATAATGCAACTGTGTGACGCCAATTTGGCATGCTTTTTTGGCTCGGGCATCCTTTGGAAAAGAAGAAAAATTGCACAAATCCCCTGTGCACGGAGGTATATATATAGAGGGAGTGCAGGCAGCCAAAGTGTAGGTGCAGCAAGTGTTCAACTTGTATATCAAAATCTGACACAAAAATGACCATTAATGTTCCTAGTTCTTATTGATGACTATGTTGTGTTATGCCAAGGACAAGGGAAAGAAAGTGGAAAAAGCTAAACAGCAAAATGAGGCCACACATTATCTCACCAAAAAATATGTTGAAGCTGGATTAAGGGAAAATATTTCACCATTTGTGTAAAGTTAGGATTCCATTTATCTCTCCGTCTCATCACTCTTTTTGCATTATATCAACGTTGATATATTGCATTCAGAGGACACGTGCAAGCAATGTGCCCCTATTGACCTCCTCCAAACCAATCAATTACACTTGACTATGCTGCGAGTCAAACCACAGCACATGAAGCAACTGACATCTGTCATAGTCATTAGAAGAAAGTATGTCCTTCCTTGTACATGCTCATGAGGAGGCAAGTGCACAAAACAAGCAGCAATGCTGCTAGTTCTCACTGATAATTGAGTCGAACCAATTTCTTGAGTGCTTTAGGATAAGGAGAATTTGATTACATGAATGCTGTCTTTATCACATTAATGGCAAGCTTCGAATTGTGATTTGAAGCTTGCTGCACAATTAAAGCCTCTCATAGTGTCTGTGTTTGTCAGATGACAATGTGTTTTCTGTGGTCTTTGTGTATATACACACAGTGGATCTATTTCATCTTTGGCTGTTGCATGAAAGACAGCTATGACAAATGGTGCAAATACACATCACAGCTATCTGTTGGTCCGTCCATGTATCCATCTGTCGCCATGTATTTGGTAGCAAACAATGTTTTTGAGAGGGTTTGGTGAAACAGTAAGATTGTTGGCTACTTGTCAGTCAGGCACTCTGGAGGGATTTGGCTTCAATAAGCATCAATAGCATGTCCTATTAGCTTCATTCTAGAGATTGTGTTTTGAAAGGTGGCCCAACATGATAAGGGTTAATATATAATAGTTTCTGTGGTTTCTAAAACAGTAGACTAAATTAAATTGCAAAGATTCCCGTCTCTTTGTGTTCTCATTGGATAGCATTATTTGAATGTGAAACAGCTTGTTAAAATCTGAACACTACACTCCAAAAAGAGCTAAATCTAAAAAGCAAGGAAATGTTTTTTTTTTTTTAAATGTATAATGTTTAAGAGATTTTAATGAAGTGCCGCTTTGGTGATAACAGCACAAGTTCTTTAATATTTTTCAAAGTTCATTTTGGGCTTAATATTCAATACATCAATGTGTTCTATTAAGTCCACTCCCTCTAAAGTATAACTTTAATGTGTACTCTGTAAGAAGATATATTATTTTAAATATGAGCTATGATCCTGATAAGTCAATTTCAAACAATGCTAGAGGCAATGTTGGCCTGCTGGTTGGCCCATACACTTAGATCCCGACCAATATATTTCCATGCTAATATGTACTGACATGGAATTTGAACAGACATTTGTGATTATCAGAGGTTAGATCTTGATGTATTTGGTGGTCCCCTGGCTTTTATTTTTTCTACTGCCACTTACAAGGCATAGTTTGAACTTATCCAATGAGATATCTCAACGTTTAATGAACAAACTGGCAAGGCCTTTGGATGGATCACCATGACATGTACAGATATTTCAGTGATTCTTGAGAAGTGGGCCAAAACAGGGTGCAATGTTGAAAAAATACAAACCCTATGTTTAGGCAAAATAAATGACATGTATGTATCCAACATATACTAAGCTACTGAGCTAAGCTTTGACACAACCTCCCAGCTTTTGTCCTTTTTATTAAAATGGGCTTTTTAGCTTTCCATTCCTTATTTTGTGTCAACACCGTCAGACACCAAAAAACACAAATAAATGTTCCCTCATTTTATGCTAAACCCATGAGATGTATAGTGATCACAAATATTCACCAACACTGATAGAGGCCACAACAAATATTTTCAAAATGTACATGAATATACATGTTTTGGATATCTGATGGTGTTGACATATTTAACATTTCTTAAATAGAACAAATATAGTTTTTCTAGTAGCAGTTCGGTGTTTCTGTTGATGATAGGTGCTACTCTGAACTACTTCAGGAAAATAAAATTATCGAAACATTTCAAATAACTTCTTCAGAAACTGTAAGTCGGTGTTGACGTATCATGGTTGTGACGCAGGACTTTCAAGATTTGTAATGTAATATATTCTAAAACTACAACACTAATCAGAGCTTGTCTGACTCTAATGTACTCTGTAGAGGTAGAATTTAACAAGAGGTCCTTCAAAGTGAGAGCTGCCCCTTATTTTGGCTGATTTTATTACATTTTAATGGATGTCTGACGGTGGTGACAAAATGTCCCCCCACTTTGAAACCATATAAAACATGAATTTGTTGAAGAAAATCAGTGTTTATTAATATGAGAGATTGTTAAGTGTTGCTGTTGATGAGAAAAATAACTTTTTTAATTATTAAATACATTTATCAGGTTTTATTGCATGGAAAATTGAAACCCTCTCTGTGGACACACTGTTTTGTACGTCGTGAGCAGATAACAAGTGTCATCTATTTGACATAAAAATTATTAAATTAAATTTAAGGGGACAATTGTGATCTAGACATTCTAATCTCAATCCCTAATAACATTTACAATTTAAAATATTTTTATTTTTGGAGATAACAGCAGTTACATATGGAAGACAGCCTTTTGTCCCGGTTCTCAAGAATCACTGATTTAGGTTTCAATTTGTCCAAAACGGTTGACCAAATACCTGCAAGAAAAATGATGTATCTGCCAGCTACAATGTATTATGCTGATAAGATCTGCTTATTGGCACTAAGGTGCATATACTGTGACTTATAAACATCAGAATGTGTGTATTGTCATAACTAGCATGTTAGTAGATACGTATGCTGACTTTAGCAATGTTCAAAGCACCACTGTACTTGCAAGTCCAGCTAAGTTGTACTCTAAATTGTGTTAAATAAACAGGAACTGTGACAAAAGAAATATACACCATTCTGTCAGAAGTGTATACTAGCGATTATTTGAGCACCAGACACTTTTATTTCCTTTTTGCATTGGCACATCATGATGACTGTACGATTCTGATTAAGTGTGTGATACTAGAAAGTATATGCACTGACACACAATTGACATTGTTGAAACAGTATGAGAAGCTACAGTTTAAGAGACATGAGTAGTCATTTATCAATATGCATATTCAAGCTAAATCCCTTTAATGTACTGTAAATGAAAAAAAGCACATCTAAGTCTCTGCAATGGTCATTAAAAAAAAAAATTCTGGGCAAATTTGCTAAGCTTTTAATTCCACTTCTATCAGGGCAAAGCTACACATTTGATATTAATGTATGAGTTGAATTTGGAAACAATTTAATCCAGAACCAAAGCGTTTAACCCTCACTAATGTCACAGCTAATCCAGAAATCCAAAGTTTATCCCAAAACCCACATGTAAGCAATCATGGTGCTCGTATCCACATACCCACTCAGCGCCATGGAAACCCATGCATATGATTAAAAATGGGAGAGGAATGAGGGTTATGGATATTTAGCTGTAATTCATCTGAAATCACTTTGACTACTTTTAAACGACCTAATATCTTAATACTATGTCGCTTAATTGTACGTATCTAGCACTGCATGACAACGATAACCTAGATTCCGCTTACTGTACATCTGTTACTGCTTTGAAATTGATTTTTTTTATAATTTAAGGATTTTTGATAACACCATGGAAGCAAGAATGCAGCAACAATATATTTGATACAATAAAATCCCAAGACTAGTGAAACTCGTATAACTAGTGCAGTAATGTGTGAAGGTCTGTGACTTGGCGAAATGAGTACAGGCCATGCGGAAAAAGAACATTTCACCCAAAAATGCTAATTCAACCCTTAGACGGACAAGTTTGCTTAATGCTAAACAGAGCAGGGAGAAAAAAAACTCAGAAAAGAGTAGAGCATCCCTGCCACAGTGTGAGCGAACTGGAAAGTCAATATCTTAATGTAAAAGGCAGAGGCTGTTTCCTGCTCTTCGCCTCTTTCCCTGTTGGACTTGAATAGGGAAACTGTTTGGAGTGGAATTGAAATAACAAATGTCATTAAATGGAGGGTGGTGCAAAAACTGAACTGTTCTTCTGCGCACAGAAGGCCTGCTGCCCGCCCAAGATAAGCAAATGGGAGACTGCGTTTTGATGTCGACTGATGGTCACTGGGGAAAGCTGTCTTCACTCTTCACAATTGTTTCACAATTGTTTCCCAGTTGCCCCATTAAATGCCAGAAATGGTTGACATAAAAACCACCATTGGTAAGCCGATAACGGATACCCATTTTACTGTGGATAGGCCGTTTTCATTTAAAAGAAAACACACACAATAAGGTCAGTTTTAAGCCACGCCCTCGTTATTGACATGCAAACAATCCCAAATTTGACAGCTGATTGGTGAGATAAAATTGTAAAGTTAGAAACTGTATTTAAAATGTAATTTTAGGATACATATTAGGTTTTACAAGAATATATATCTATTGAAATTGTATGTACCCTGAGTAATGACAGTAATCAATGACATTCATAAATTAAAGTGTGCTACTTATATTTTGCATGTAGAGGGTGCATGCAAGGTACTAACAAGCTTAGCTTATGTGTATGTTTGCTAATGGAACAGGGAGCGTATTCAGTCCCCTTCACTTTGTTCAGATTGTATATTGCAGCCGTATGCTGAAATATTTCAACTTAATTTGTTTCCTCATCAATTACACTCAATACCCCACAATGACAAAGCCAGAACAGGATTGTATAGTGTATAACAAAGAAAATACTAAACTATCACACTGACATGAGTATTCAGACCTTTTGCTATGACGTTTGAAATGTATGTGCCTCCAAATTATCTTGATCATCTTTGAAATGTGCCTTACACCTTGATAGGAGTCCACATTTGGTACTTGTAATTGATTGGACATGCCTCAGCTCTGAAAATGCATATCAGAGCAAAAACTGCCATGAAGACAAAAAGGAAGGCCTAAAGAGGTCAGAGAAAGGATTGTATTCAGACACACTTGCATGCTTTTTCTTCAGTGAAAGACACATAAAAGCACAACCATCACTCTCAGACTGTGAGAAACAAGATCCTCTGGTCTGACAAAACCAAAATGTAACCACTATGACCTCAATTGTAAGTGTAGAAATATAAATGTTCTTACTTTTGGAACAAAATAAGAGCCAACTCAAAAAAATGACCCTCAGATCCATGACACTTTTACACAAATTAAAAAGAAAGGTGCAGATATACACATACTCCCACGTCCCCATTTCTTTGTACGAGGAAATATGTTTGCCGTCAGGTGTGTCATTGAGATAGCAGTGAAGTCGTTGTAAGAGAGTAGCATGGCACCCTAAAGCAAGAGAAGCAAACAAATTTCACAACTGAATGAATTGAGACAATAGTGTCCGGGGTGGAAGCCAAAAAAAACATTGGGAGTGACGAGGCATGGGGCTGCAATACCTGAGGTGGTGCATGTTGTTTCTCCTGGGATAGGGACTGGGGATCAGGTGAACAAAACAGAAAAAATATGTGGACATCTGATCTGCCATCCCAAGTTGAGAGACTGGCCGTAATTATCGGACAAACTTCCAGAACTGGGATATTTAAAGAAAAAAAATAAGGCTTTCACCCAGAGGTCATTTATCATATCATATTCTAAATGTAAGCTGATATTAGCATCATAGGCTATCACTGGGGCACTCAGCTGTAATAGTTGAATATTTGAAACATGACAATAATTGATGAGGGTGAAAAGCTGTCAGTGTTAGGGTTATTATATGCATTTGGCCAGCACATTAGTAAATTAACTGTTTTAGATAATGTCTGTTAAATCCTTTTTAAATTATGTTGGTTTAAATTGGCAATGGTTCAAGGTCTTGTGTTGACATTTTCTAATACTTCCTTGTGTGCATATGAATGGTATGAGGCAGCTTAAAAATGTGTTCACAGATTACAAACAAATTCAGGTAAGAACATCTTGATAAATGCTGGATGTGTGTGTAAAACCTTCACACGCATGGTTAAAGTACAGATTTGTGCACACAAATTGTTTGTGAATGAGGCAAAATGACACTAATCACACCGCTAAGATGATGCTGGCTCATGGGCAACTCTATACATGTCCATAAGTGGTCCAGCCAGAGCTAGAACAAGAACCCAATTCAACAAATCCTGGTTTGCAAATGTTGCAATGGCTTAACAACCTGAAAAAATATGGTATTTCATTTTTTTTTCTTTTCAATGTATTATAAAGAATAAATAAATAAAAAATCTAAAATCCTGCTTTTGCTTTGACATTATGGGGTGTTGACCTGAAGTTGATGAGAAAAAAAATCCATCAAAACTGTTTTGAGCATAGGGCAGCAATATAACGAAATGTGAAAAAAAGGAAGGCATCTTAATAGTTTGTAGATAGACATATTGTACAATTTGCAATGACAGTCTCAACAAGGGAAATAGCTTGAGAAATATTTTCAGAAATAACAATGTAAAGCAGAAATGCCATTATCTGTTTGGTAGCTGTAAAGCGTAGCCTTGGCCTGATGTTGTGTTGCCATGGAATACATCAACCATGATGTACCATATTAAGCAGAAACACATTTGAAAACCTGTATGTAAATGTCAAAGGACATGGTTGTAAGTATATCAAAATATAAAAATAAATATGAAACTAATAATCTCTAATGTAATGTGGTTTACCATATATATCTATATTTTAGTACTCAGTAATTATTCAAAACATTATTATTTTTTTTTTCTTTTGGTGTAATTTTTTATTTTTATTTTCACAGGGACAATTATCCACCTTTGTGATTACATTGTCTTTCTATTGTAGGGGTATGGTGTTGGGCTGGCAAAGTTTAGCTACATAATTGGCATATTTACAAAGCAGAAAGGACACAGTTATACGGCTGATTGTGCAGTACCCTATGTCCAATGCCAGTGCTCACTGCCAATGCAGGAAGGAGTGGGACACTCGCATATGTTGCGGTCGGTATGGCTTATGGCAGTAAAACATGTTGGGCTTGGATAGTGGGGGCCAGGGGACCCACATCATGCCACATAAGGGAATGCTATTGGCTTTAATATATGAACAAACTATTTTGTACCAAACCCCTTAGGAAGGGTGTACACTGATCTCAATCATTCTTACACCACATTGCATCAACATACAACTGCAGAGACATTTCAAAAGCATCATTTGTGAATGGATTGTGGGTTTTGAACTATGTTGTAATTGTGTGGATGTATGCATGTGTTTTAATTGAATGTAAATAGGGTACTATCTCTGTATATATCGTATTATCCTTGACATTGCTGTATATGGATTAACAAAAACATTATCATTTGTATTCTGAAGTATATAATATACATTTTGAAATGCATCTCTGGCAGCGTTATCTTTCTAACTGTGGTGTAAACAAATACCTCATCAGACAACTGACAACTTCCTCTGCACTTGAAGGGTGAGAATAAAAAAGCTGGCTATGTGACAATAAAACCATATGTGTAGGTGACAGAGAGAGGTGACGCTTCCACTTGTTATACACATTTTCAGTTTCTTACACATTGTTGTAACATGCCAGCAAAGTGTGAGCACATTTATTCATATACAGTATGGAAATGCACATACATCAGCAAATGAAAGATTCTAGATTTATTTAAAGAGGAAAACTAGTAAATAATCTGGCAGCATGTCACACCAACGCTTAGACAGAAACACTAGATAACATGTACAGGACACACTGTGCAGTTTGCATCAGCTCCTATTTGACTGGGAGTAAATGGTATTAATAATTGGGCTGCAATTTACGATTTCTGGGTTATTTGATTATATTTATTTACTAACCATAATTCATTATGTTAAGTCTATACAATGTACAAAAAAAAAAAAAAAAAAGTAAACGCACCATTGCACATAAGCACACAGTGATAAGCAATAGCACACTATAAAAAATACCACAAAAAACAATGAAATACAACACGTTGCAAGGGCTTGTTGCCGCAGACAGGATGGATCTGGCTTTCTTTAACAACTGTTTGCTAAATAACTCCAACATACTTTTCTGTTGAGAGCCTGTGATACTGCTACAGATCCTGATCAACCGTGTTACTATCTAAGATTAATAGAAGCATAACAACAGATGAAAGATGAAGAACACCTTTCATCACCAAACTTAGCCAGCTTCATAAGACAGAACAAGGTGCTGCTGTCTTTTTTTTTAATACACAGCATATGGATCAAAGCTCAGCGTATTAGCAATTACAGTGTCCAAGTACCTGTACGACTCAACGATTTATTTTAAATCCTGACCATTAATCTTAGTGCTGACAGGGTTGGAGTGATGACATCTAAAGTCAATAGGCATATCCCTGGTCTTTGTCACATTTAATTCCAGAAAGGCTTCCCGACACCATTTCGGGAAACTAATCTATGACAGGGCCATGAGCCATTTGATCCTCCTTCAGCAGGCTCAATATAACCCTATCATCTGCACACTACACAATGTGATGGGTTTCAATCTCACTGTGGTATTCATTAGTGCAGAGAAGAGAAGCTAGGACACGGGGGGGGGTGGAGGGGGGGGGAGAGAGAGCCGGTTGATGTGGAAGTGAGTCCTCCAAACACAGACAGTCACTCTCACTATGAGATCTATTGGTGAGAAGATCCAAGATCTAGCCAACAGTATCCAACCCACATTGCTAAAAGGGTTCTGCACCAGCAGCTGAGGCTTAATGGTGTTAAAATCAGTTTTGACATCCACGTAAAACAGTTTAGCTTATGTTTAATTACCCTATACGCGCTTATGAAAGAAGTTAAGCATGGGTCGTAAGCCTTGTTTCCACTGAGCAGCACCGTTTGGTTTGGCATGGTTTGGTAAGGAAAGCTAACCCTAGATCTCTATTCTGGACAGTGATAGCTTCAGCCTTTGAACGACACTGGACCTTATAAACCAGTGGTTCTCAAAGTGCGGCCCGCGGGCGAAGCATATCTGGCGGCCCGCGGCCCGCATTGAATTATGAATTTAAAAAAATAAAAAATAAATAAATACATTTTTTATTTTTATTTTATTTTTTTAAATTGAAACGCACGGAGGGTATGCGTCCCCCGTAACAGTAGAAACAGTACAGGGGTCGAAACACTTAAATATCCCTCCTAATTGTTTGTATTCATTCCCCACTTATTAAACTTGCGAAGTTCGGCTGGCCTCTGCCTCTCGTTGCAGACGGCTGGTCAGCCTCCCGCAGTGCAGCAGGCAGTGTAGTGGTCCCAATGTAAGTTGTTAGATAGTGAGCTTGTCAAGCCCAATGCGATGCACTTTCTCACATTCAAGGTGAATTAGATTAGGTCAAGTGTCTAAGGATGGATGCTAACATTATCTGGTTTCTAACTCTTTTGCCTAAAGTTTAGCTAACAAACTAACGTTAGCTAGCTGCTGATAGCCATGGAACTATCTGCCTAGTTGACTGCTGATAGCCCACCCTGTTTATTTCCAATGTATAGTGTCATAATAGTTAACACTGCTGCTGCATCATGAGTAGTGAGTCCTACAAAAAACACTCCAAAAGGTGATACGTTTTCAATGTGTAGAAAGTTTTGAACAATAAAGTAGAATAAATATTTGAATGCAATACAGAATGCCTCAGTGCCTTGATTTATATTCCATTAGATGTGTGTCAATGGGAGCGAGTTGTCTTTTCCTTAACATTTCCACCATAAATAAATACAGAAGACACAAATTACTGCATAAAAATTAACCAAAATGCACAAAATGAAGTGTTCAAACCTCAAATTGTTCTGGGGGACAACCCCCAGACCCCCGCTTTTAATGTGTGTTCCCCAATGTTGAAATGAGACCTAGCCCTTCATTTATTACTTTAAATGTGTTAATTACACAGTATTGGATGCTGACCAATACATGTAAACTGTAAAGACGCAAAGATGCTGGCAAAGATGCATTGAAATTATTTCAGTTTTATAATTTTTTTTCCTTCGGCGGCCCTCGGTCCAATGTTGGGTTCCTAAATTGGCCCTCAGCTATCAAAAGTTTGAGAACCCCTGTTATAAACAGTCTTTGCTCTGGCTGTGGCAGCTACAAAACTATCACGACATCATAGCAGCAGGACACAGAGTAGTTTGCCAATACATTCAATAAAGAGGAAGACCGCAACACATTTCACAAAGAGCTGGGCTGCATCATTTTTATCTCACTCTAGCCGAGGAGATTACTGACAGAAGTGTATCTCGCGCACGGAAATTATGATTATGTGGACCATTCAACGGACTGCAGTGTGTAGCTCCACCCTTTTGGGACGGCTTAGTACCCTAACAAAAGAGTGACAAGAATAGGTAGGGCACAGGTCGCTTATTCTGGTACCGCTTTAACTTTTGACAATGAAAACCAAATAAATGGGTACCATGAAGAACTTAATAGAAACAAGGCTATAGTTGCATCCTGAAACCCCCTTCTGGTTCGATATGCAAAATGTCGGTTGAACGGGTTGAAATTATGTCCAGTTCTGTCCAGACTCCAGAGGTTCATTTTAAATCAGCTTTTCTAATGAGTTCAGAAATATTGAGGTCAAGGCTTAAGGCCTGAAGTCATTCAGGGTATTAAGATGGCTATTCTTTGCTATGGAGACTTTGATGGATTGTTTCCAGTCAAGGGACCTTCTGCTGACGCAATGAGTGGAAATACTAATGACACATTAAATGAACCTTTATGAGATCCCAGAAACACCATATGTAAACTTTATTTTCTGTGTTAATGGGTGAACTACATAGTGAAACCTTTCATGTAAACTTACTGGACTAATTGCCTTTACTTACTATAGCTAAAATGTAGCATGGGTAGGTATTTTCTAATAACTGTTATAATTGTACATGGCAAAGTTTTTGCATAATCCTGAGTAACTGGGACCTTGTTGCTATATTTCTGTTAAATGTAATTTTGAAACATTTGTAATGAACTCACTCTTCAATTCAGTTATAAAGTGTGTCTCCTTTGTGAAGGCATAGTTACCCATTACTTGGAATAGTATTATACAAATAGAAAATACATGTTTGCACATGTTTTGACAGCTGCTAGTAGGTATAGGCATGGTGGTAAAACCAACCTACATCACACACATCTTGTCTTTGTTCAGAATTTCTATGTTATATGTGAGAAAAGGGTAGAATGAATAAACACATTTCCTGGCGTGCTCTCAAAAAATGAACAGAAGGTAAAAAATATAGCAAACGATACGCTTATCATTCTTGACAGTGAATGCTGCACATGTGGTCTACATTATCATCTAGCTATTACACCAGTATTTGCGCACACACACACACACACACACACACACACACCATTTGACAGCCAAGAAATGACATGTTAATTGCAGCCGCTGGTTAAAAGGCCTAACAGCCATTCAGAGTAAAAGGGAGAACTCAACAACGGATGATAGGAATTTGTCTTAGTGCCAAAGCTGTCGAGCTAGACAAGGAGGCTCAGTCGCTGTCGATGTTTCAGTGGGTATTTACATTGGTGGAGCTAATGTTTTCAGTTTGACTTCCAAGATGGAAACAAACTCATAGAGCTGTGATATTGACAGTTTTATAATAACAGGAAGTCATTCATTTGTAATATAGTGAGTTTTATAACACTGGATCAGTGTTTGATGACTATTGGTCATGTTCAGTTTATTATGTTCTTCAATTGATTACAGCGCCACCATGTGGCTAGGGTGGCTCATATTTCTTGGGAAGCTTTTACACAGCATTTCCAAGTAAGTCAAATTTCATGTTTCTAGCTTGTTCCAGCTAAAGCCAATAATATGACTCAAAATACAGGTTGAATACAAAATGACACATACATTCCTTAAGACTTATAACTACAAATAGTACATAGCTATATTAATTCAAATACTACACTACACTAACATAAATATACTGTATTCCCCTTACACACAACTATAAAACAAATATTCTAAAATATTATCCTCTTAGGTTTTACACCTTTCTTTGCACCATTTTTTATACTCAGATTTGGCAAACCAGTCATTTTCAATCCATGTTGGAAAATGTCCATAAAGATATGTGACCCGTACTGATTAACAATGGTCTTTCCATTTATGGATCTTGAGTAATTATGTCTAGTATATTACTCTGTTTGATCTCATTAAACTTTTCCTCACTCACTGCTACAAGCCTGATCCTCTCCCCGGCAATTTATAACTAACAGTGCTGAGGTCCCACAATGATGACATCATCCAACAGCAGGAGGCAATTTGTTCTGAAGGAGGTCAGCCTGGTAACCACGGGCAACGGAAGCGTTGATTAAGGCTGGGCATTTTAGATTAATTGCAGACTGGGGCTCTGATGGCAGTGGACGTCTGGAGGCACTGTGATGCGCCCCTCCCGACTTGACCAGTCAATTTATGCAGTGGATGAATGAGAGCTTATGCTCGTGCTGGTATTTCTCTCCCACATTAGAGCTGGATGGGCACGGGGTGAGTAGAGAGGACAGTCTTATTAGAAATTGATGCCCAGGGGGTTGAAGGTCTCCCTGGGCTGACAACGCTTAGGGCAGAAGGCAGTTAGAAAAATGAGTGCTGGGTGAAAGATCGTCTGCATGAGCACAAGACACAGGGCTTAAGGACTAGAGGACTCAATAAAGCATGATTGAGTCAAATAACAAAAAGTTACAAAATAGAATAGAGTGAAATAAAACAAAACATGCAGGTGAAATACAAGTTAATTGATTAATTCATAAAGTTTGTCACAGACACTCATACAGACATGCAAACAGACAGGGAAAGAAGGGTGCCTAGCAGCTGTGACACAAAGTATTTTGAATTATTGAGATATTGCACTTGGAGGAATTCATTAAAAGTTGGTACAAATGGCTCTCCTAAAGCTGGCAGCTCAGTTGAGCAATACAGGAATATTCAAACAGCCCTCTTTACTGTGTTACAGATTTGTTTCAAGTGAAATAAAACAGCAGGCTTGCCGTGTACGCTTGCATGGTGCATGAAATAGAGGGAGGGAGAACAGGGGGGTAGAAGATTATCGGTCCGTAGGCATATAATCAGTCACATTAACACACACATTCTAATAAATTAGGTGGAAACATGTATAAATCAATACGTTGCATACTGCTCGGTAGATGTAAATTGACAGCACCACATGGTCTGATTCAGACCAACACCTCTAGTGTGCAGTGGAGCTTAACTCATTTGTATATGCACAACCCATGTTGTCCTTTCCAAGTAAACACTTATCAGCTATGTACTCCATGTGCTAAAATATAAGGAATGTCCACCTAAACTCAAATTTTTTTGGATTATAGCACTAATCATATACTGTAGTTTAAATTATTGTGACATATGCCCTGTAACAAACCATTTACATTCAGTTAAACATGCAAGTCATATCAATGCAATGCATCAAATAGATAATTAATATGAAATGATAATGCAAGCATACATATGACAACATGCTTACTGTTTGTTTTGCAGCTATGTTTTTCATGTTCACCAACATAGTTTAGTTTGTTAGCATGCTTAACATGAACTAAGTACAGCTGAGGCTGGTGAGAATGTCAGTAGTATTTGCAGGTATTTCATATACATATTGTACACACTATCAAAAGCATTGTTCAAAAAGAAAATGTTGACCTGATGATCAGAAGATTTCTTCCTGAGGTGGACATTGATGTCTGTAATTTAAAGAAGATGATGCACATTTCACCAGGAATCACATGTCAACTCAGTGGTGGCACTAAAGGAAATATATTGATAGGATAAATGATCATGAAATTGTGGATGACTTAACAAATATACATACTATGTAATGTCTAGATGTTTCCTGGGGTAAGTTAAAACATTGACCTTGCTTTTGCCGCTGGATGAAAAGTCAGGGAATCGCCAAAGTCACTACACTATATCATCTGGGCACTGTGGAACTGGGCACTAAATGTCATGGAAATCAATCAAATAGTTGTCAAGACATGTCAATAAAAGTGTATTATTATTATTATTATTATTATTATTATTATTATTATTATTATTATTATTATTATTATTATTATTATTATTATTATTATCATATGCTGGTGGCACTATAATAAAAGTAAAATGAAATACAATCCATCCAATAGCTGTTGAGCCTGGAAGGAGCTTGTCTCTTAACAGTTACTATGGAACAATAACAACTATGCCGTCTCTCGTTCATTCGCTTTCTGTGAGGACCTTACTATCTATGGTGAGGACACGTCTTTCAGCTCCATGAGAGAGAGTAGTTAGGTGACACTGCTGCATCAACTCATTGCAATCAGGTGTGTGTAGCACTGACTGGCATTAGTTGATGCAGTGTCAAAACCACTCTCACGGAGCCGAAAAGAGTCCTCACACTTTCAACACACGAACATGCACTATATTGCGCCCTTCTCACTTCACACTCGGAAGTGAGAAGGACATCCAACATGTAAAAGAACTATCAAGTTGCCATGACCAATTGTGTTAACAAAAAAAATATATATATATATAAAAATAAAATGAAATGCAGCAGTTGTATCTGTATGGCATTGATCATTTGATAATGATTTGTAAAGCCAAACAGCATAGCAAGCACCATTCATGTGTATACTGGATTTCATGTCCATCCTAGCAACAGGTTTTTCATTAAATGAGTTGCCAGAAGATATACACATAGCTGGATCTGTCTATTTCTCCTAACACTCTTTGCAGTTCTCCACGTCTTGATTTTTTACAGTCACATGGTTATTGCTGTGTCGCTGTCCTCACATTCAACTCCTCAAAATGTCCCCAGCAACTTCCACACTGCTCCTTTGATTTATTAGAAATCTTTTGTCCCTCGAGCCGAAGGGTGATTTTGAGCAGTCTGTCAATTTTATGTCACAATGCAGAGGGGTGTCCACATGTGTGATACCCCCTACTCCCTGGGCATAGCCTTTAATGCATGATTGACACACTCATTCATTAGCTAGCTACATTTGACAGAAAAGCCGGCTTGCCAAAAGTGCTGAAGTGTTAAGTGGAGAAGAATTTTGTTCAGTGCCAGATGGGAAAGCTGCTGGGTCTGTTGGCAGTGGTTGGAAGTGGAGCAGAGATATACTCTCAACATTCTATATTTTCCCTATCAAATGATCATCCCCTGTAGCATTGAAAGGAGCTGGAACGAGTTTATGGTTTCTTTCTTTGCAATCTTACTTAGGGCAGCTTGAATTCATGTTGGTTCAAATTGTCTCAAATAGTGACAAGTTCTCAAAAGTGTCAAAAGAAAAAAAAATCTAAATCCCTCCGGTCTTCTCTGCTTCATATCGGTATGTTCAGTATGTTCCAAAGAGCCACCATTTTACCAACATGTGGCTAAATATACTTTGTAAACCTCTAAGGCTTTCACAAAAGCAGTTTATTAAGCCATATTTGAGAAATAAATATGAATTGCAAACATACTGTGTGTACAACATAAATGGTTTCAAAGTATCTGTGTGGGTGTTAAAAGTTGTGGGTCGATGGATTCTACTGCAACCGACCACAGCTACTTTGACAACGAAAAGGGATGTTGCACATGCATTCTACAACTCGCAAATGTGTTTATTTCATTTGCTAATTGGACAATACGTTCCAACAGTTTATTCAGGAAACATATTTGTAACCCTCCATCTCTGTGACAAACCTGTCTGAAAATCATGCCTCGTGGGGGAGTTTACACACTGGTTGTTGGATGAAAGAAAAAGGTATTGTGTAACGCGACTAATGCTGGGCTTACACTATACAACTTTTCACGCGATTTGACAGTCACAGACAATATTCCACTGTCGGACTGAAATCACAGGAGTCTTGCCGGAGTTGTGGCGCGCACCCGTAATCTCAGTCGTTTGGTGTAAGGTGGTCATCCGGCCCGATTTCACTCAGTCTTCTTCCCGTCTTCATGTTCCGACATTATCAAATATGTTTGATATTATCGTTAGTCTTAAGGGGTTGGCTCAAGCAAAATTACGTAAACACTGTCACACTCTTGCATGTACCAAGCACGACACAGGAGGAGCGGCATTAGTCGTGACCTGTGTCCGCCTGTGCAGGCACTTATTTCGGACACTTTTACCTAGCGGCTTCGGCTGGAGAGCCAAGCTGACAGCCGTGCAACCTTAACACTTTACCGTCAAATTTAAGGTTAGGAGTTAAAGTTATTGGGGGACGAGATCAGCAAAGTCCCCCGCTTGGAATATTGAATGATTTTTTTTTAAATAAAATATTCACAATCGCAAATCAAATTTGCTGAAATAATATTAATCTCAAAAGGAATATAGTTGTAGTCTTGCAATATGAGACCCTGTGTCTTTTCAAAATCTCATTATATGACTGAATACTAATGACTAGTTGTCTTCAGGTGTGAAATGATTGTCTTTAGATGTGAGAGGATGTCAGTCTTCAGTCTTTTCAAAGTCCTCTAGTGTAAGCCCAGTATAAGGTACAATAGCTTCCTCCATTTCAATCTCGGCCCAAAAGGTCAGCAACGACTAACTTGTCGGCCCTAAATATATTTGCAATGTTCAATGTAGCTGTGTCTATTATAATGATGGTCATAACGAAAAATGTCCATATTCATCAAACAATTTGAGTGGACCCTGCTCGCTATGAAAATATCTGAATTCCTCATATCCTCTCTGATTTATTAATTTATTTTTTATTTTATCTGCCATCCACCGTTATGTAAAATGGCATCATCAATCATTTTATTTATTCATATTTTCCAATAATTACTCCATTATATTTCTTGTTTCTTGTAAGTAGTTCAGGACCAGTCCTATGTAACGAAGCAGCACTACAAGCACACAGTCTTTTGAAGCCAGCCTCCGAAAATACTGTAAGTTCAAATTCAAGGTTTATTTCAGTTTTGTCAGGGTGCTCATCAAATGTACTATGTCTGAAAATCAATAGCCCAAAAGCCAGATCTTCAGCCTACAGAACTATGTAACGTCAATGTTGATTCTTTTGAATTCTTTAGAAGAATACATCTGTTTCTCCTTTTATGTGTGAGCTACCAGCCCAAGGCTACCCCATTGTATGCTCTGATGCAAACCCACTGACCATATCTCTTATGATCAAGCAAATGGTGCCATTTTCTTGCCAAACACACTATATTGATAGAAGGATCAAGCAGCAGCAGCAGCAGCATTTGAAGGTTGTTTTGTAGATCCTATGATACTGTGTGTGTGTGTGTGTGTGTGTGTGTGTGTGTGTGTGTGTGTGTGGGAATGACTTAAGGCCACTTTCAGGGACATACAATATTAGGACCAGTTGATTGGGGTAAGCTTACTTAAGACTGAACTTAAGACTATGGCAGGGGCGCGCATGAATGCATCGGCTTTAAACGCTCCTTTTTCTAATGCGTAATACTAACCTGATCATGTGAAATGCAATGGTCGACGGTGCAATATTTGTATTTATATGTTATTCATGTTTGTATAACTTGTATACCTTTTTACTTTTGTTCGATTATGTAAAAATCGCACACAGAATTGCAGAGCTTCTACCTCAATTTAGTTGTACTTGTATTGCACAATACAGATTCAGATAAGTGAAAGTGTGTGTGTGTGTGTGTGTGTGTGGGTATTCGTGTTAGATGAACTGACTCTGAACAGGGAGAGAGAGTGAGAGAGAGGCAGACATGATTGCAGTACAAAGCAGTGTCACATGCCTATTGACCCTGATGTTTTGAAGTGTCAATGTGAGTAGATAGATACAGTGTTAGCGACATGAGGACTCAAATGGAAAACAAAAAAAACAAACACTTGTGATGAAGATATAAGCCTGATAGAAGCTGGCAATATATGTGTTCCTCCGTGTGTGTGTGTGTGTGTGTGTGGTTGGAAAATGAGAAGCTATTAAATGAAGAGGTTGTGACTGAGTGAATCATTACAATGAAGTAGGTGATTCAGTTTTTCTCTTCATGTCTATTAAATGTAGAGCCTGCAGTTGTACTATTATACATCAATAACTGTACGTTGTTTGGGTATATGTGAGGAAACGGAGTGTTTCGCCTCCGTGAGAATGGTGACTGATTCACTCACTGCAATCAGGTGTGTGTGCATTGATTGGCTGATTGAGCCCATGTGTGAAGAGGTTATATCTGCCCTGAGACCCCAGTGTTCTGTGCTGCTCATTGTTTGCTCTATGCGATGGTGAGAGGTTCACTCTGAGTGCCCTCTGAGTTAGAAAAAATAATTGTTCAAGTTTTTGTCTTTCGTTCAGCTGCTTGGCAGCAGTGGTTTGGTTCTCACTTTAGGTTGGTTATTAAAAGGTAGCCTTGTGCTTTTTGTTTTCTCTCCCTCCCCTGTAGTCGATTGTGCGATTTTGTGGTTATCCCTCCGGGGATAACTTTAAGACACCCCTGGGTCTGCACCTGTGCCCCAAACCCCCCCTCCCCCCACGCCAAGTCTCACAGAATGAGCAGCTCAATGGAGGGCACAGCGGGCCCCACTAGTGCTGCTGGGGACAGTTTAGAGGTCCATAGACGGGCAATTTCGGCTCAAGGATCCCTATTGGGCTCACACGATCAAACGCTACGTGCCATTGTGGAGCAACAGGCCTCGCAGGACTGCATGCTGCGGGAGATACTGGCCCGTTTACAGCCACCTGGGCCAACCCCCGCCCAAGCACCTCCAGTTCCACCCCATGACCCTTTTGTAGTCCAGGAGACCAAGCTGGCAACCCCAGCCCGCTATGACGGGCATCCAGGGAGGTGTAAGTGATTTATAACCCAATGCAGTTTAGTGTTTGAGTTACGACCCTCTATGTTTAGCACAGACCGAGCCCGGGTCGCATATACAATATCCCTTCTTTCAGACAAGGCCCTTGCATGGGCTACAGCCTTGTGGGATAAACAGGCACCGGTCTGCGCTGACTCCGCTCTCTTCATGGCAGAGATGAGGCAGGTGTTCGACCATGATGTAAGTGGCCACGAAGCTGCCAAACGCCTCCTTAGGTTACGTCAGAGCTCTTCAAGCGTTGCAGAATTTTCAATTCCAACTTTAGCTACGGAGTCAGGTTGGAACAGGGAGGCTCTAGTGACCACTTTTGGTAATGCCTTATCTGAGAGGGTTAAGGATGAGCTAGCTTCCCGTGAGGTTCCGGATTCACTTGAGGATTTAATCTCATTGGCCATTAGAATTGACAACAGAATTTGTGAGCGCAACAGGGAGAGAAAACAGGGGTACCCCCACCCTATGTCTGAGGAGTCCAGCATCTCTTGTGAAACAACTAACTTGCCTAAGGGGCCCCTTAGCAATGATGATCATGAACCCATGCAGATAGGACGCACACGGCTTACCTCTGCGGAGACAGAAACGTATGAGCAGTGGAGCTTGTCTATACTGTGGCAGGGGAGGTCACTTCATTCGCCAGTACCCCTCAATGCAAAAACCCGGTATGCAGGGAAACGAGTAGACTCTGCAGACCGTGGGGAGGCCTCGCCGAGTCTTAATATTTCTCCTTGTGTGGATAATCACACTTACTTTCCCTTTGAGTTATTTTGGGATGGAGACTGGCGCACTTTTTCGGCGTTTGTTGACTCAGGAGCAGCAGGTAGTTTTATGGACTCAACCCTGGCCCGTAATCTCAAACTACCAATTTTTGATCTTCCTTGTCCACTTGCAATCACCGCAGTGGATGGGCGACCGTTGGGTAGGGGTAGGGTTGAGAAGGTCACCTGCCCGATTTGCATTGGCAATCGCACGGAAGCGATTAAGTTTTTTCTTATTGATACACCTCAGTTACCCCTCATTCTGGGACACCCATGGCTCAAGGAACACAACCCCCACATCAATTGGAGGGCGGGGCAGGTGCTGAGCTGGGGCCCAGACTGTGCTTCTCACATGAGGGACTCAGACTTGGTGCGACTCCAACCTTTGGGCCTGGGGCCTCCTGCTGCTACCACCTCTTCTGCCTCAAAAACTCCCAGTTCATTAGGCCTCACCTGTACTACCCCCAGTGTTCCCCTGACTCTTGGGGCTCTTGAGCCCGTGACTCCTTCCGACTCTTCGTCTTCTGTGTCTAATCTTCCCAGTGGGGTTCCGGCAGAGTATGTTGAATTTAGTGAGGTCTTCAGTAAACAGAAGGCTTTCACCCTTCCTCCGCATAGGCCGTATGATTGTTCCATCGACATCGATCTCCTCCCAGGCACTACGCCCCCCAGGGGCCGCCTGTATTCGTTATCACAACCTGAAACATCAGCTATGGCGGGCTTTATTGATGAGGCTTTAGCTGCAGGTTTCATTCGCCCCTCTACATCTCCAGCTGTAGCCGGGTTTTTCTTTGTGGGGAAGAAAGATGGGGGGCTTAGACCCTGCATTGATTACAGGGGCCTAAATAGCATCACCGTTAAAAATCGCTACCCACTCCCTCTCATGTCCACGGCATTTGAACAACTTCAGGGTGCATCGTTTTTTACCAAGTTGGACCTTAGGAATGCCTATAATCTGGTGCGCATACGAGAGGGAGATGAGTGGAAAACGGAGTTCAACACTTCACAGGGGCACTATGAATATCTGGTCATGCCATTTGGACTTTCGAATGCTCCCGCAGTTTTCCAGGCGTTGGTCAATGATGTCCTCAGGGAGATGCTTGAACATTTTGTCTATGTGTATTTGGATGACATTTTGATTTTTTCAAAGTCCTATCTGGAGCATGTGTCTCATCGTTAAGAGGGTTCTCCAGAGGTTGTTGGCGCACCAACTCTTTGTCAAGGCGGAGAAATGTGTCTTCCATGCCCCAACAGTCAAGTTTCTGGGGTACATTGTGGAGCAGGGCAGTGTCAGAATGGACCCAAGCAAGGTCAAAGCGGTGCAAGATTGGCCTCAACCTGACTCTGTCAGACACGTTCAGCGCTTTTTGGGGTTCGCTAATTTTTATCGACACTTCATTAGGGGCTTTAGCTCGATTGCTGCCCCTATTTCAGCACTGGTAAAGGGCCCGCCTTCACGATTTCATTGGTCCCCAGAGGCTGGGAAGGCATTTACGGAACTTAAGAGAAAGTTTACCACCGCACCGGTCCTGATTCACCCAGACCCCTCCATACCTTTTGTTGTCGAGGTGGATGCCTCAGATGTGGGAGTGGGGGCGGTTTTGTCCCAAAGTTATCCAAAGGACAAGAAGCTCCACCCTTGCGCATTCTTCTCTCGCGTCTTCTACCAGCCGAGATAAATTACGATGTGGGTAACAAGGAGCTGCTGGCCGTGAAGTTGGCCCTGGAGGAGTGGCGCCATTGGCTTGAAGGTTCCGAGCATCCGTTTCAGGTCTGGACAGACCATAAGAATCTGGCATATATCCAGCAGGTCAAACGCTTAAATCCTCGCCAAGCTTGCTGGGCCCTGTTTTTCAACAGGTTTGATTTCAATCTTTCATACCGTCCAGGTTCGAAGAATCTGAAGCCGGATGCCCTATCTCGACAATATGAGTGTTCAGGTCGTGACAGTTCTCCAGAGCCCATTGTGCCCCTCACTCGCATCCTTGCCCCAATCACCTGGGAGATTGACACAGTGGTTCAGGGGGCTCAACAGCAGGAGCCCGACCCAGGAGGGGGGCCCCCAGGCTGTTGGTATGTTCCAGCAGGAGTGCGACCACAAGTTCTTCAGTGAGGTCACTCTTCACGCCTCACCAATCACCCTGGTGTTCGTCGCACTATTGGTTTTCTCAAACAGAGATTCTGGTGGCCCCGGATGGCGAGAGATGTGAGCGAGTTTGTGGCGGCTTGCACCATTTGCGCCCAAAACAAGACGTCACAACAGCCGCCTGCCGGTCTGCTCCAGTCCTTCCCTATCCCGAAACGCCCTTGGTCTCATGTGGCCCTGGATTCTATTACAGGACTACCCTCATCGAAAGGGTTCACTGTCATTATGGTCGTAGTAGATCGGTTCTCAAAGGCAGCCTATTTCATCCCGCTCCCTAAGCTTCCTTCTGCCCTAGAGACCGCCCGACTTGTAGTCAAGCATGTCTTTTGCTACCACGGCCTCCCCCAAGACATTGTGTCTGACCGAGGTCCCCAGTTTGCTTCCCGTTTCTGGAAGGCATTTCGTTCCCTTGTGGGTGCTTCGGCTAGTCTCTCGTCAGGGTTTCACCCCGATACCAACGGTCAGACTGAGCGCACCAATCAGACACTCGAGAGAACACTTCGTTGCCTGGTGTCCTCCAATCCTACCACGTGGAGCGAACAACTGGTGTGGGCTGAGTATTACACTTTAAAGAATGCATCCACTGGTCTCTCTCCTTTTGAGTGTCAGTATGGATATCAGCCACCGTTGTTCCCAGAACAGGAGAGGGAGGTAGGGGTGCCTTCGGCAGCTCAGTTTGTCCAGCGTGCTACCTGGAGGCGTGTTCGTGCTTCTCTTCAACAGGCTGTGGCACGGCAGAAGCACTATGCTGACCAGCATCGCCGCCCAGCCCCAAACTATCGGGTTGGTCAAAGGGTGTGGCTCTCCACAAGGGATCTCCCACTGCGGGTTGAGTCTCGCAAATTGGCGCCACGTTTCGTTGGTCCCTTCAAGATCATTCGAAGGATTAACCCTGTCACTTTTCGCCTTCTGCTTCCCCGGTCAATGAGAATCCACCCCTCGCTACATGTTTCCCGCCTTAAGCCGGTCCGCTCCAGTCCACTGGCACCTCCAGAGAGGCCTCCGCCTCCACCCAGGCTGGTTGGGGGTCAACCAGCGTACACGGTTCGGCGGATATTGAACAGTCGTCGTGTGGGACGTGGGATTCAGTACCTTGTGGACTGGGAGGGATATGGGCCTGAGGAGCGTGCCTGGGTCCCAGCTAGGGACATTTTGGACCCAACTCTGATCCGGGACTTTCGCCGCCTCCAGCCTGGGGGTCCTGTGGGAACGTCAGGTGCCGTTCCTTAGAGGGGGGATCCTGTGAGGAAACGGAGTGTTTCGCCTCCGTGAGAATGGTGACTGATTCACTCACTGCAATCAGGTGTGTGTGCACTGATTGAGCCCAGGTGTGAAGAGGTTATATCTGCCCTGAGATCCCAGTGCTCTGTGCTGCTCATTGTTTGCTCTATGCGATGGTGAGTGCCCTCTGAGTTAGAAAAAATAATGGTTCAAGTTTTTGTCTTTCGTTCAGCTGCTTGGCAGCAGTGGTTTGGTTCTCACTTTAGTTTGGTTATTAAAAGGTAGCCTTGTGCTTTTTGTTTTCTCCCCCTCCCCTGTAGTCGCTTGTGCGATTTTGTGGTTATCCCTCCGGGGATAACTTTAAGACACCCCTGGGTCCGCACCTGTGCCCCAAATCCCCCCTCCCCCACGCCAAGTCTCACAGTATACTGTTTTGCTGAACATTTCTTTCAAAGAGCCGCTGTCAAGGTAAGTTTCAAAGATAGGCTTTGAGGCTTGTGTTGTGCATGGAATAAAAATAGTTGATCTTCCATTGTATGTGTTGCTTTTTTTATTGATTGTTACTGAATAGAAAAAAAATGAATATTCTCTCTACATCATGTAATAAAGTTGTGCTGCAAACAAAGCTTTTACTATCGGAGGAAACAAATTCAGATAAACAATTTGACAGGACTCTAAATGTTACTATCAAAAAAAAATCTCCTTTCTTTCTCCTGAATTAAAAAAAATAAAAACTACACTGGCGTTTGCAACGACTGTGAATACAGCCAAAGCCACAATTCACCCACTTGAGAGTTGATAATGCATCGTCAAGTGCACCAGCACCAGTGTACTTCACTCAGTGTTACTTGATGCTAAAAGCAAGTCGTAATGGGTTTGAGTTATGTATTTTTCCACACATAACTCTCCCTCCCCTAAAAACAACTCTGGCAGACAGCGATGAAAAATCCTAACTGGAAACTGAATTACCCAAAAGCAGATTCATGGCTCCCCCCCCCCACCCACACACACACACACCTATTTGCAAAAATGACAGTGCCATCCCAGTACGGAACAAAAATGCAACATGCGTGCTTCCATCCATAAGCACTGCTGACAACTCAATGAACTTCACCACAGAGGGGAATTTACATGTTGAAAGGCCATCATTTGTACTGCCGCTTTCTTGGAAATGTCGCTGAACTTCAGCTTGACGTCTCCCCTTTTTTGACTTTTCGCCGGTCGTGTTGTATAATCATTGACCTACCGACAGAACATGAATAAATGACCCCCAGTCCCCACTTAAATCATCTTGAGTTGCTCTGCTGAATGCATCTGGAGTGAGAATAGGGAGCGGTAGCCAAAACAAAGAGAGAGAGTGGCGAATATACAATAAGTAATATCGCAATTGAGAAACATCCAAATGAGTCCAGACATTCCCTTGAGAAATACAGTCCACTTAGGAAGAACTGACTACTGAAATCTTTCTCAGGAGATTTCAACATTAAAAGCTTGCTGCAATATTTTAAAAAAACTGTGCAAATTTGGGTCAGGGTTCTCTGTGCTGTCAATTTAGAGTCATGTAAAGTGTGAGTATTTTCCCCAAACTCATATATTTCTGTCAAACCACAGGCGCCCCGTGCTTTTAATTGCTTCAAAGTTGCCAGGCAACAGCAACAAAAAGAGGCGGCTACTCATGGGTGATATGTTCGCCCATATTTGGAAAGCAACGCATAAGTGGGAAAACAGGCTTTGCTGTTTTCAGGTACACGTCCCGTTCCCACATAGCATACACAGTTTAAAACATCTCACTTGTTTCTGCTTACCTACTTATTTGTTGATCTTCTTTGAGCATTGCATACTGTCAAAGCCCCTTAGCGGGATACTGTGGAGCGTGTGCAGAGTGTCCAAGACAGTTACCGTCCGATTGACTGTATACATGCAGGAGTAGCTCGGCTCCAAATTGCATCAGGTGCCTTATCTCTACTTTGAGGAAATATGATTTGGTACGATTTCAGTCAACAGGTGGACATGTCATTTAAATGGCTGGTTGGAGTCGGACATAAGGAATGCATCGACTATCTCTAAAGTCATGTAAACGTAAAGAAGTCTTTTATCCCTTTCTCGATTTACTCACTTTGCTTCCACGTCTCCAATTGTACTTTACCAATGTCTCTCTTCAATCCCCTGTTCTTGACCTCTGCCTGCCCTCATGTTTCCCTTCCCATGTACCACTCTACTCCTCCATCCCACTGGCTCTGTTATGTTTTCCTCTATCCCTCATCTTTAAGTCACCTTTTTCCCTGTTTTAGACACCCACCCTCCATCTCCCTTGTACTTCCATCCCTCTGTTTGTTCCCTCCCCAAGTGCTTTGTCCTCACCTCGGTGTTTCAGGCCTGGCCGTTTGTTCTCACTTCTCTGTGGAGCGGTAGCGGCGGCTGTCCGAGGCTCTTACCAACCACAGTAGAAGGCTGCATTAATATTGCATGGCACTGTCTTATCGACCACAGCGATGCCAGGAATACAGAGCCGGCTACAAGACAAGGTAGCGGCTAGAGTGGCCGCTCACACACACACACACACAGATGCAGGCGGACACACAAACACAAACACACACAATGTAAATAGAGCTATGGTAACAGCTACAAAGCCATATTTGTGGCTTGGGTGGCATTGACATTGAGTATGGTTGGTTCACTAAGCCTAAAGTCAGGCGCAAAGATGAGGTTTCTGCACGAAGAATGTGAGCCATTCCCCCACAATATTTTAGGGGGAAATCGAGCTAGAATCAATCTTTGAACCCCTGGATATGTGTGAGGACTGGACATTGATAACAAAAAACTATTCGACTGCAACCCAAATCCTAAAATTGAACTTGAAATAAATGTTAACCTTGAAATGAAAACACCATCCTCTCAAATGTGTTGTTTCAAGTTCACTTTGAAATAATGTTCCCCACAGATTGAAACACAAGAGCACATGTGAACACGCACATTTACACACACACACACACACACACACACACACACACACACACACAGCATGTGTCTGTGCATGCCGACAGCCTGCCTGGCTTTTTCCATCAGCTGGACCTATCACAGCTTATTATCAGCTCCTTTGAACCGTGGGCTCAGAGCATGATTGCACTCTCAATTAATGCCTGTATGATCTACTTTGACGGAGCGAGTAATGACAAGTGCCTCGCCTGTGTGTGTGTGTGTGTGTATTTGTATATGTGCACATGTGCAGGCATGTGCTTCTCAGCGCATGAATATATATGCCTTTCTGAGGGTGCATATTTCTGTACATTCACGCGTGACCGTGTCCTTTTGTGTCTTTCCATTACAGTAGGTGCGTTTAGTGTGTGTGCAGGGTCTTGTCAGAGGGTAGCGAAGCAGTTTAGGCTAAATTGGAAGAGACAGACGTGGCATAGAATGTCTTTTCAAAGGCGTCCTTTTATCTTCGGCCTCCTTCATAACCAAGGGAATCTGCGTGCAGAGCGGCTGTAGAATTTTTCGATTATTTCGCCCGCACTGTCATGTCTGATGGGCCTACAGATTAAACCTAGCACCTCTGAAGTTGCTCTGTTTATACCAGTTAGAGTGTCGAAAGCGTTGTGAAAGTTTGCGGGGTTTGAATATCACGTTGGGCCAACAGACATAAAAGCTTTTCTGGCTGTGTGTTTGTCCACCCCCAAAAGATAAAAAAAAAACAGAGGCCAAAGTTGATTGACACATAGAGAGATGAAAGCACCACAGAGCTCGGGAAAAAAACACAGACAGCTCGTCACTGTGAGCGTCTGTGTCTGGCAGTGCATGTTCTTCTAAACAAACAAATACAGATGAAAGGTGTAACGCCATGTTAGACTGCAAACACTGACGTGCACCAAAAACAAACTATATAAGAAAAGTGGATGAATAACCACATTTAACTGACCTCAAAAGGAAAAATAAAAGTATATATTTACTCTATATCCTTTGAATGTAGTATGTATCACTTGAAACTGCACTTTATAAGATTTTCAATTGAATTTTTTTTTATATCTTACACTGGCCGTCTGAACACAATAACCACTCCACTTGAATTTGACTGTAACTAGACCCGACTTCTTCTCCAGATACGCACGAGTCTCTACTGTCTGCCCCCTAACTAAATGTGCGCCAGAATCACGCAGGCAATCAGGAAAGTACCACCAAATCGGAAATGTATTAATAGTGTCAAACATAAAAACAAGTACACACTTTGGAAAAGTAATTGGCTCATTATTAAGACAGGGCAGAGCAGTCAATAGAGATCACACATTCTTGTTACATAGTATACATAGTAAAAGGTCCACATTATTGTCAAATCGTAGCTAATAGAAAAATCCCCCATGCCCACATATACATTAAAATAGATGTTTCCAATTCACCACACTCATTATCTCTTCCTAACTCAATTCCAATGTCAGTCTTGGAAAAGTGTGCATAAAAATGAATTTCTAAAGTTAACTCACCAATAACTCATTCACATACAAACTGTATGAACATGTAGACATTGGTTTCAAAATAGACTTGACATTTATTGTACCAGCGCTTTAATCTTCATGTTCCACTTGGGATCCTTTGGAGACCCACAGCTCTCCTTAACAGCTCAAAATACTACACTCTCAACATTGTTTTATCGCCCCGGTTGGAATCTTCAGGGCTTTCCCTAATGTTATGAACAATCATGCATTATCGCAGCTCAGACACACAGCCGTAGAACACGGATTAAGACATTTTTTTATGCACAGTGATTGGTGTTGACAGTGCTTTTTCATGCTGCGCTGCACCTCCCAAATCTCACATTTAACACATCAGGGATGCCACTGTTTAACATTACAACTGTGCATTTGCGTCATACAATAGTGACTTACTAGTAAATACAATTATAGATTTATTTTACATATTTTTTTTTACATAAAATAGTGTTAGTGTACTCATTTGGGTATTCTTCATATTGTTAAAAAGACGGCCATGTCTTGAATACTATCTCCACCAAGAAGCCAATAAAAAGGTCAGAAGAAAATAATAATATATTTAATTGGTTGATTTTCCAATTCTAGTATATATGTTTTCAACTTCCATCTCATGTGGTCTGAGGGATCCTTAACAATGAGGAGGTAAAACCAATGTCAGCTACACATAAGGGTTTTATAGATATGGCCTCTTAAAACAACTAAGAGGCCTTCAATTAAATCCCATAGGCTACTACTGTTTTCTGTCTTTTTCTTCTTTTTAAATGTGGTCATTTGTTATCCCAAATGATAGGCTGAGGGTCACATGGACTGACACACTGAAAACAACCTTAAATCTCTGCAGTCAGCTTCGACCCTGGTTGCTCACTTGAGAGTTAAACAAAAAACATTAACTGAATCCATTGTGCTGCTGGGGTATTGCCAGGCTTCCTGCCACCTTCTGTTTGGCTTGGGTATTACAGTTCAGTTTAATCCACAGTGGATTGCCACTGGGTAATGCTCCCGCGATTAAGAAGGATTTTCTCTCCGGGGTTTTTTTTAATGAGAATCTCAGCCATGTTTTGTAGTGTGGACTGGCCCTGTGGTCTCTGTGTCAAAGTGCTTTTTGCATGTGTGTTTGTGAACGTGCATTCATCTATCTCTGTGCAGCTCCCAAGGTCTCTATTGTCTCCGTTTTTCCTCCGCCTGCTCCTGTTATAAACGTGAATCAATTTGGAGGATGAGGGTGAAGAGTTTAATACAAATGAAATGAGGTTTTGCGGAGTAAAAAGAACATTTAACTGACATGTTTTTTTTATTCTGCAAATAATTCTGAAATACTCAGACTTCTCCTTCCTTCTACACTAAATGAGAGAGAGAGCAAGAGAGAGAGCGAGATAGAGAGAGCGAGAGAGATGGGGAAAAATCAGAAGTGGAGGAGAAGTTGCTTTGATCGTGTGGCCTGGTGAATCTCTAGAATTCTCTGAGAGTGAGCTACAGTGCAAACCGGAGTCTGTGCTCGCAGCGACAAGAGTGACAGCTCTCTCATGTCAGTGGGTCCGACGTGGCTTGAATATGCAACGTTACATCTGAATTATACCCCTCGTCTCCCGTATGAAATGACTTGATTCTCACTCCATTTCTGTTGGACTATGATGACCTTGTGTGTTGACAATGCTGAAGTATGACATAGCACAACATGCACCATAGTTAGTTATACAGTTAGAAATCATGCTGGCCCCTTTAAACACACGCAAAAGCATAAATGTTGCAAACAATTCAGTATGACATCATTACACAGAGTCTACAGTATATAGAGTTTCTCTCAGCACCCACAACTCAGATTCCCTCCCAGCACCCTTATTATCATACGAGTTGCATATGTAATACCTGCTTGGAAACTACATTGTCCCATCCTAAAAATGAAAATTACCACAAAACTAAATTGGATGGATCGATGGAATCTTATATCAACTCATTCTGGCAATGCAATAACAGGATATACAATTGTCTCTCTGGTCAAATGTCTCACAAATGCATTATTATTGGTGGTGTTACTGGTATGGTAACACATGAGGTTGTATTAGTCTCTAGTGTGCTATGCTGGTCACTATACTTCAAAAGTACTATCACTGTCTTTCTTTCACTTGTTCCTCCTCACTGTGCGAGTGACTGCTGTGTGTTGGTTGCCTGCCTGCCTTTCCTGTGGCTTTAGATTCTGTGGCATTCAAACTTTCACATTGCTCTGCCCTTGACACTTTCTCTCTCTGCGTGCGAGTGCGAGAAGATAGACCGGAAGACCACAACTGTGCCTATTTCCATGTGTCCGCGCCTCTGTGTGTGCACATTTCCATGTGTGTATGCATGGCTTTGTGGTGGAGTATGGAGGGGGCATGAATACTTGCGTGTGGGCATTTGTGTTTGCACCGGTGTGTGTGTGTGGGCGTGTGTGTGTGTGTGTGTGTGTGTGTGTGTGTGCGCGTGTGTGTCTGTGTGTGCGCGTGTGTGTCTGTGTGCGCGCGTGTGTGTGTGCCAGACTGGCCCCAGGGTCCGGAGCCATCACGCTTTATGAGGTATGGCAAGGTGAGAGCAAAACATCTGCTCGCCCAAAGAAAAGCCCTGGTCTGGGATTCATACTGGGTGTGGGCAGTGAGAAAACAAAAACGTGAACACACACACACACACAAACACACACACACACACACACACACACACACACACACAAACACACAAACACACACACACACTTACTTGAACTGCTCTCAGAAAGAAATTCAAAGCGGACTCATACACAATGCCAGCAACCTTTACAATACACAAGATCTTGATTTTTCTGACTAGAGCTACAAACACAAGAATGCCCCACGTAAACAAACCTCTAGACGTATGGAAGCTCACATTTGTATTCAAACACATGAACACATAGGCCCACATGATTCTAAAGGAAATAATCAAATCCTATTTTATGCAGACACACCCACCGCACCCTTGAAGCCTCTGGAAACCTGGTCTAAATAAAAATAAATGTACAGACATATTATAAAACGTGAACTGTTGAGACCGGTTGACAGGACTGTGGCTTTGCATGGCAACAGCCATTGTTTTTATAAAACGTTCGGGCAGAGAGAACTGCCGTGATTGGTTCAAAATACTGTGTGTATTAAAGGTCCCATATTATGCTAAATGCACTTTTTAAATGTGTTCCAACATATCCATGCGTCCACGGTGTGCCTAGAGACTGCCAAAATATAAAAAAAAAATAACAATCTCTCCTTTTCTCACTCTCCCCTTTTCTGAAACCCCCACCCCTCCCCCTCAATATACTCCAGTCAGAATTCTCCCAGTTTCTGACCTCACAAACTGGAAAGCCAGAAGCTTCCACTGTGCAGCCCACAGCCCTGACAGACAGAGGGCGAGGTGTATCTGGCTTCGCTTCCGGACAGGGGGCGGGGGCAGCTCAAAGATTGTATATTTACGAGGGGAGCTGCAGCTCTTTTTAAAAAATAGGCCATTGTGAGATTTGCTGAACATCAGCATTGTACAATAAATTATCTGAAAGTTTTTTTCAGCAAACAATTAAAGAAAAACGTATTAGGGACCACTAAGACCATATAATATGGTGTATAATAGTACCGAAAAGTGTATAATATGGGAGCTTGAAGAAACAGAGCCTACTGCATCTAAACTATATTTCAGTAAAGTTAAATCAAACTTAAATGACAATATCTTTTCATTTGGAATGGTAAATATACCTGACTCTTTTCAGATGCTTACTATTATGCAACTAACTCCCCCAAATTACACAGTTAGAAGGATTTGGGTTTACAGGGGCTTTAAGGATCACTTTTGCTCTGATCCCCACCCTGTATAGGTTGGCTCTTGTTCTCTTCTTATTCCCAGCATTTCCCTCTTTGTCAAGGGCATTGGAACAATCCCCTAGTACCTGCCATGGTACTGCCTCCCTCCTCCACCCTTCATCCCTCTGTTCCTCTCCTCCCCACCGCCCCTCCTCCTGTCTTCTTCAGAACACCCCGGAGAGAAGAACTGCCATGTAAGGTCTGCTGGAGAGAGGATAGACACAAAGAGCGTTCAGACCTCCTCTGACATCGGAATCACTGAACCTGCCCACATCTATTCTCTCCAACCTTGTCTGTCAGACTGCCTGCCTGTATGGTATATCTGTGTGTGTGTGTCTGTGTGTGTGTGTGTGTGTGTGTGTGTGTGTGTGTGTGTGTGTGTGTGTCTGTCTGTCTGTGTGTGTGAGTGAGAGCAGTTCTTTATTTATTTTTTTACCCCTTTTGTATGCAGTCGTAGTTGGCTGACAAAATAACTTTCCTCCTCTCGTCTCTGGGAATGTGCGCCTTCTTTCTGGTTAGGCATGTTTAAGCCAGTGAGTAAATGTGGTTGAGCAGGTTGAGGGTGTCTGGTTCACGGCACATCAGTGGTGCTTAGAAGCTGTAGAGAGCCTAAAGTAACACTAACTCCAGCTGTGGGGGAGGCCATATTGTTCTCCTTCCTGAATAACAAATTGCGAGCTCTTTTTTTCCTATATGGTTTAAAGACGTGTTGTCCCTTTGACAAGCATTGTGGGTGTGTGAGTTAGAATTAAAATATTAAAAACCGTCTCTTCGGAGGTATAGAGCGCAGCCAAAAGGATGCCGTCATTGTTTTGCTTCACAAAAAAAAGGCAATTGGGCCTGTTTAATATTCCTTGTCAAGTACCCCCAAAGAGGTTTTGTTAAATTACAGTCATCGGTTGAATACCGCTTGATATTTTTTTCATTTTAGCCGCAGCTAGCACAATTCCTCTGTTGTCTTCCACTTGGCCTGACTCCCCGTCAACATCATTTGTCTGCTCCGCCTGGCCTGTAATTGTAAAACACTTCAAAAGTCTGAAAGGGTATAAACAAATGGAAATAATGCCCTTTTTGCCTTGACTGCCCTGAATAAATAAATAGATGGAATTCCAATTTGTGCGCTCAGAATTTCGGTCGAGTAAAAAAAAAATTCAAATGACAACAGGCATTACATCAGGTCTGTATGTTTAATCAATGTGTGCCTATAGGGAAAACCATGGGATACAATTACAAGTGTGTTAGGAGTGTCGTTCTCCTGGATGAATTTAAAAAAGGAAAACTGAAGTTCCATTACAACTTGAGTTTCAGTCTTGTAGCTCCTGGGTTACATTGCTTGCAGTTTTAATAACACTGTACTGCAATGCATGAGAGAGCACAGTAACAATAGTTACAAAGTCAGACAGGACACTTTATTAAAATACATATTATTTATTTGCAAAGGACATTTTGTGAATATCTTAAACGTCACCTATTATGCAAAATGCACTTTCATGTTTTTGTTTGTTTTTATTTATATGGGTCCCCGGTGTGAATATACTGCCACAGTATGAACAAAAAAAACAACCATCTGTCTTTTTCTCCACTTTTACCTTCCTGAAAACCTCTGTTCAAAAACCCCAGTCAGATTGTCCACGCCCTATCATTGCTAACCTAACTTAGCACTCCCTCCAACTGTGATAAACACACCACCACATACCCCTGAATCTAACAGGCAGTTCAATTTAATACGGCAGTCAGATTCCGGGCATATCAGAGCTAAAGGGTTAAAGGGTCTACAGGTCCTTCTCATATAATTAGCATATTGTGATAAAGTTCAATATTTTCTGTAATGTACTGATAAACATTAGACTTTCATATATTTTAGATTCATTACACACAACTGAAGTAGTTCGAGCCTTTTATTGTTTTAATATTGATGATTTTGGCAAAAAAGTAAAGAAAAACCAAAAATCCCTATCTCAAAAAATTAGCATATTTCATCCGACCAATAAAAGAAAAGTGTTTTTAATACAAAAAAGTCAACCTCCAAATAATTATGTTCAGTTATGCACTCAATACTTGGTCGGGAATCCTTTCGCAGAAATGACTGCTTCAATGCGGCGTGGCATGGAGGCAATCAGCCCGTGGCACTGCTGAGGTGTTATGGAGGCCCAGGATGCTTCGATAGCGGCCTTAAGCTCATCCACAGTGTTGGGTCTGGTGTCTCTCAACTTCCTTTTCACAATATCCCACAGATTCTCTATGGGGTTCAGGTCAGGAGAGTTGGCAGGCCAATTGAGCACAGTAATACCATGGTCAGTAAACCATTTACCAGTGGTTTTGGCACTGTGAGCAGGTGCCAGGTCTTGTTGAAAAATGAAATCTTCATCTCCATAAAGCTTTTCAGCAGATGGAAGCATGAAGTGCTCCAAAATCTCCTGATAGCTAGCTGCATTGACCCTGCCTTTGATAAAACACAGTGGACCAACACCAGCAGCTGACATGGCACCCCAGACCATCACTGACTGTGGGTACTTGACACTGGACTTCAGGCATTTTGGCATTTCCTTCTCCCCCAGTCTTCCTCCAGACTCTGGCACCTTGATTTCCGAATGACATGCAAAATTTGCTTTCATCCGAAAAAAGTACTTTGGACCACTGAGCAACAGTCCAGTGCTGCTTCTCTGTAGCCCAGGTCAGGCGCGTCTGCCGCTGTTTCTGGTTCAAAAGTGGCTTGACCTGGGGAATGCGGCACCTGTAGCCCATTTCCTGCACATGCCTGTGCACGGTGGCTCTGGATGTTTCTACTCCAGACTCAGTCCACTGCTTCCGCAGGTTCCCCAAGGTCTGGAATCGGCCCTTCTCCACAATCCTTCTCAGGGTCCGGTCAACTCTTCTGGTTGTGCAGCGTTTTCTGCCACACTTTTTCCTTCCCACAGACTTCCCACTGAGTTGCCTTGATACAGCACTCTGGGAACAGCCTATTCGCTCAGAAATTTCTTTCTGTGCCTTACCCTCTTGCTTGAGGGTGTCAATGATGGCCTTCTGGACAGCAGTCAGGTCGGCAGTCTTACCCATGATTGCGGTTTTGAGTAATGAACCAGGCTGGGAGTTTTTAAAAGCCTCAGGAATCTTTTGCAGGTGTTTAGAGTTAATTAGTTGATTCAGATGATTAGGTTAAGAGCTCGTTTAGAGTACCTTTTCATGATATGCTAATTTTTTGAGATAGGAATTTGGGGTTTTCATGAGCTGTATGCCAAAATCATCAGTATTAAAACCACAAAAGACCTGAAATATTTCAGTTGGTGTGCAATGAATCTAAAATATATGAAAGTTCAATTATTATCATTACATTATGGAAAATAATCAACTTTATCACAATATGCTAATTATATGAGAAGGACCTGTATATTTGCTAGCTTGTCATCTTCTTTTCTCTGGCCTTTGTTGGCCCATTGTCATGTTCATTGTCACGTTACAGCGTGAAACCAGGCTCAGAAATGCATATTGCCTCACGCGTGTGCTCGTCTGTGATATGAACAAAACGGGGACCCACTTCTAAAACCATTAATAGATAAGATGATTAACTCCTCAGGGTACCTTTATGGCACTTCTGAATGCTTGTGCCAGAATGCTTTGTAGTGTTCTGTGTTTCTTGATCACTGCAATTATCCTGGTGAGTAGAATGTTATTACCGATAGTAAACATCAAACATATGATACAAAGTGAGACCCAAGCTATAAGTAAGCAGTAAGTGTATTTAACCATAATACAATGTATGTTGGATTTGTCTGCAAATCAAGCCTTTTTCCCCCGCAAAGTTCCAATTCACTTTCTATTCATCCAATGAAAGCCACAGTACATTTGAACAATGTAGCGGAGTGTGTCCTTAGTTGTTGCTGTATAACTGCCATGGCCGATATTTGACCTGTTAAAGCAGTCTATTCAAAAGGTGGAAACTCACTACTGTGTAATCAGAAAATGTAGAGATCTCATTTGAACATCTGAGTGGCTCTGTATAATGGAAGTAAGCCATGCGTCTGCTGGAGTGAGTGAAATTAAATTGACTGGTTCCTTAGCTCAAATATGTAGGCATGGTATATAGATATATACAGGATAATCATATTCAAATACAGGATCATATTCAAACAGCATGGGAGACCGACAGTATGTACTGTACATATACAGTGACTATGAACTAAGCTGAAGCTCTGACTTGGTTTCTCCTGTAAACATTCCATTAGTCTGGTCTCGAAACACCAACGAATCAATTGATTGTCAAATTAATCATCATAATAAAACACATTAAAATAACTGCTGGTTACAGCACTGTTTCTCTTTGCTCATGGTACATGTTTTGGAAAGCCAGTCAGGTGATATACTGGATAAACACCGGGTTACCAATTTATATAGCTGATTATTGTCCCCCAAAAAAACATTTATATATGTTCAAAATACAAACATAAAGCCACACAATGATTACAAAAAATCTTCTATGGGACAATTCTGGCTCACTAGTTAACATTATTGCATTTAAGAAAGAAGGTTCAAGGCCTCAGTCTTTCCACAGCTGACTAAAAAACTCACACCGACACCGACACCCACCCTTAAATGCATGTTTTGTTGTCAACTGGGTACATACTTTAGCATAGCAATCCTCTCTCTACAGAACATGGTCCCAGACTGTATGACCCGATCCGGTTGAGGGATGAGTTGGTGACTGTGCGATTACTCACTCACTCACATGAAGCACACAGTGAAGGAGAGCAATTTGGGTTTTGACGTAATGAGAAAGATAGAGCAGCACTAGAGGGTGGGCTGGAGGAACTCTTAGTTAAATGGGCATTGTGATGGTGTCACTGTGGTAGGTTGCCAAAGCAGGCGAGTTAAAGCGGCAACGAGTAACATTTAAATATCTTTTAAACAGCCTCATGTTTCCTCTCATAATCATAAATTACCTTTAACAGCAAACGAGACCATCAGTGCAAAGAAAGACGTTTTTATATAGTTTTTATTACTGCATTTGATCTGGTCGTACACCCAGTCCGATTTTCGGTTCACGCGTGCATGCTCTATGGTCACATATCCGTATTGGTCGCAGATTTCAGTGTGGCGCAGGAACGTGATTTGAGAAGCCTATCACTCCAGGTGAGGGAAGGGGATAGGGAGACCAGATCCCAATTCACCAGATGTGGGACAAAGACTACGTTTGTGCGGGACAAAGTGACGTTTTTTTTAGCAAAATAAACTTGTGTCACCACCGGTAATGCCAGAGACACGGCTTTCTATATTAAAAAAACACTATCTTTAGATCAGCGCGCAGCAGTTAAGTTAGCTACTGTTAAACAAATAGAGCATTAAGGCTGCGGCTTCACATTAAAAGCATTTCACTGGCTTCACATTAGCATTTCACTTGACAAACTTGAGTTGGCTTTTATTTTGAAGTAACAGGAAGACAAACGGTGAAGCACTGCAGGCAGCACCTTCACAGAGCCACTGAGCCCAGCAGCCCGATACACACACATACAGACCAATACACACACAGACAAACGGAGACTGCTGTCTCCTCACATCTATCGGATAAATGCCACCATTATAAAACGCATTTAAAAAGGGGGGCTCACTTTCAATAACAATGCTTCTAACTTCTAGGGTGACCAGATCGCATTTCCATTACTTTTCACACGTCCCGCAAATTGAGACGTTGTCCCACGGGAGCCTTGTTTGAGACAGTTATTTGTCGTCATAATGACTAACGGGGCTGAACCATCAAAGAAAAAAAAGAAAATGCAACGGAGAGTGATAGGCGGGCGGGAGGGCGTTGCCAAGCAACGTATACACAATTTCACGGAGTGAACCTAGACTGCAGTGTTTAGGCTACTCCTAAATGAATGAGCGGTAGCCTACTAAAACAAAGTTTACTTTGCCTCACCAGCATCATCAGATGACCATTATTCATCTGAAATAGTCATTATTTACAACAACATAAACACATTACCTCATCCATAACTAACTGCCGTTTCTCGTTCATTCGCTTTGTGTGGGGACACATACTCGTTCAGCTCCGTGAGAGGTGACAATGGATCAACTCATTGCAATCAGGTGTAGTTGATGCTGTGTCACTAACCACTCTCACCGAGCCGAAAAGAGTCCGGTGCCCTCACACTTTCAACACACGGACACGCACTATATTGCTTCCTGTTTATTTGAATCTTGCACCCCCTGCACGAGCTTCACGACAGCTGGCGTCGTAAAAATACTACCACTTTTGTTCAAAGGTGTCGCCAACGTGCCGACTTACTCGTTGTAGCTTTAAGTGGCAAATGCAGATTTGCTGTAAATAAGTGGCTAGCTGTTACAGCTATTATGCAGAGGTGTGAGTGTGTTTGAGTATGTGTACATGTGTGTGTGTGAGGCAGATGTAGTAGCCGTAATGAAAATCACTCAAAACAGCATTTACTACTCTCAGAACTTGCTAACTGGGGGTATGGCTCCAATTTAGACTATATAGCTTTACCTACAATACAATTGTTTTTGTCTGTTCCATATTGTTAGGCTTAATTGCATGCTAACAAGGCAACCTAGCTTTTCTAAACATTACTACTCTGAGAAGGAAGGAATTCAATATGTTGCTCGCAAACATATGATTCTGCATTGGCTTTTGCCATTTCCAGTTTAGTTTTCATTTTGACGCTCGCTCAAGAAGGTGCTCAATGCACACTCTCAAAATGTTCTTCTATAATGTTTTCGGTGTCGGTTTCGCCCCCCTACTGGCCTGGCATGATATAGATTTTTCAATAGTTTTTTTGACACGGCAAAGGCAGCACATGTTGAGGCTGAGGAGGGAATGCACAGGTGGTGGGATGCCTTCCTGACAGAGAAAGGATGGTGGAAGTGTAAATGAGAGATGTGTCAGTATCAAAAGGTATAGAGGTAGAAAAAAAGGACATAAGGTGGGGGAGAGAAAGTGAAAAGACACAGGACAAGACAACACTAAGTTCACCCAAAAGATGCCGAAATTGCAAACAGGCGCACTGACAAAGTATTTTAGCTAACATATTTGCCAGCTAGAGTACACACACACACACATCCAAAAAAGGTCACAAAATCACTGGCTGGCAGAACATCACATTATGGCACCGAGATTATCCAGCGGGCATCTGGTGAGGCAGCTAACACGCTCCGGCAGAGCATGCAGGCAAGGCCATACGCGCGCAGGTGTGTGTGTGAGGTTTGTGTGTGTGTGTGTGTGTGTGCTGTTGTGTGCCTGGCTGTGTGTGTATATGTGTGTGGCAGGTGTCCGTGGGGACAGCTGCTCACTAAATAGTAATATTGTGTCTAATTGGGGATTACCAAGTCAGTGTGTGGTGGCAGTATTTTGTCTCGGCTGTTGACGGGGCCACACACAGTACAGTACACAGTGCAGTATATGCAGATGTACGACTGGAGCCAGAGAACGATGGGGCATCTGGATGCACTACAGAGCTTATGTGTGTTCAAAAATGTCTGTAATCCTCACAATAAAGGTACAGTACAAGCCAGAGTCCATCTTTGAATTAGTGCCAATATTATCAATTGGTCAAACATAAAAATTGTCATGAAGTCATTTATCAAGCAAAAACAACATCCTCACTGGCTCCAGCTTTTCAAACGTGGAGGACCAACTCCTTTTGTCCGTTTTCAGAATCAATTTAATAACACATAATGAATTTCACTGGAAGAAAAAGGAGCGATTCGATGGGGAAAACCTTGGCCTCTCTTTATTCACGTGTGCTTGTTTGTATAGGGTCAAGTATAAAGCATGGGCCGGGCCACATACCACTGCATGTATGGCCTTTGTTACTTTTAATCACCCATTGGCCTTTATACAAATACACAGAACTGAGCATCGGGAAATGGTTGTTTAGACATATAAGGATGAGTTTTATACAACCACATGTAATCAAATCAATCAACGTTTATTTGAATAGCCCTTTTGCAGCAACCAGCAGATATCCAGAGGGTTTTGCATCAAGGAAACTACAATTAAACGTAACATACTGTAACATCAGAACAGGTTACATAAAAGCAGGAGGAAGAAAGACAAATGTCACCGTACATACTGTTAATTCTAAATAGGTTTGAGGTCAGATTTAAAATGAGCTGCGTGCAAATTTCAGGGGGTAACATGAGATTAGTTAAATTGCTTGGATGACCGCAATGCAATGTTGCAAACAAACATTAAAATGTATAAGAACAGGCAGCACAGTGGAGAGAGTAAAGCGTGGTGGTAATATGTTCACGCCTGGAGGTGATCATGTTAATCAACACATCATTGTTCATATGTTAACATGTTTACTGTCTTCAGCATATGGTAACATTGGGCTCTCATCTCCTTCCTATATTCTCCCTCTCGGGAATCCACAGTGGGGAATGCACAGGTGAATGTCTATTAAGAGATGTTATGTGTCTCCAACAGAGCTCCTCGGGTGATGTCACATAACTCAAGTGACATCACCTATACTCACTGCTGAGGAAAAGTCTAAAAGAAGAAAGTCATTTGAAGTTGAACATTGTTGCTATTTCTGATTACGCAGCATGGTATGTAATTATTATGCGTTCAAAAATGTCCGACCCTGTTATAGAAGAGCAATGTACATGTGGTTGGATGGAGAATGATCAGGAAGAAGCCCATTCACAGTTGACTCAATCCTGGTTGTTTTTGGTAAAATCATCCAAGCTTTTAATTTTGTTTTCTGCCTTTTTGTCTAATGTTGTGTCTTTGCAAATACCCCATTTGGCATATGCCTTGTTTAGCAAATAATACTTGAGGATCTCTTGAGACATCCTTCAGATTAATTCACTGTGCAACTCACCATATGTTAGGACAATATTCCAGCGTCTTTGAGTCAAGCAAATATATCCACTGCTTTTATTAAAACACAAAAAACACATCTGTCTACATTTCAACTAGTGTTCCTTTCGCCTCACTGCATTTGCTTTTTCTCTTGAGCAGGCTTCGTTTATAACATCACGAGATCGAAAACTTTCCTGACAATGCACTGTGCTCTGACAGACCACACACACACACACACACACACACACACACACACACACACACACACACACACACACACACACACACACACACACACACACACACACACACACACACACACACACACACACACACACACACACACACACACACACACACACACACACACACGTAGTGACACTTGCAAAAGGTTGTGAGCATGAACACATACAATGCAGACATGGAGCTGCATGCACACGACCTTACACACACACACACACACTGATCTTCACACATAGCGTCCTCATTCCCACTTCCAAAACAATTGCAGAGACAAATCGCTGTGGGACTTACCACCATGTCTCCAAACAGCCAGTCATACAGTACCTATCCGTCTAAGCCTTGACATACAGCAATGTAAAAATAACAAGGCAGCACTTAAAAAGGCACCAGGGGGAAAGGTGACAAGGCAGCCAAAAGCACATCTGTTTATGTCTAATAGGACACCCACATAAACTGGGAAGGGGGCATTTGTCACAAATCCACAAGGAGAAAATATTTCACTAGACTGACATGATTGACTTATTGGCTGCCAAAACCAACCATTATGTTGTATTAGGGCTGCTCGATTATGGCAAAAATTATAATCACGATTATTTTGATTGATATTGTAATCACGGTTATTAAAGACGATTATTCATTGTAGGGATGCACCAAAATGAAAATTCAGCCAATTCTTTCAACATTACGTAAACAAAACTCCCAATTGTGCTCCTCAAACATAGCCTACAACTAAAAACTAAAACCTTCGAATCTTAGAGTAAAATTAATATTTTACTAGGGATGTGATTGTGAACCATTCATTGATTTGTACTTCGACTTATAAGAGGAGGTAGGCTATGAATCTACAAAAAGATCGACTTATTGTGTTCTTTTTTTTTGCAGTGCACATTGAGTTGCTGTAAAAAAAACTACACCACAGCTGACACCGTAAGGTTCAGACTTCAAAATTTGCATCAGAGCGCTGATAATAAAAATTAGACGCTTTATTTAAACAAAGTCCATGCTTAGGTGCTGGTTGTAACTTTTTGTCTGTAGACTGAAACTAACGGAGGGGGTGCGTCTCACTGTATAGTTGCTCTTGTCGCGCAGATAGTTTGCCGACATGGCACAATATATTCAGGCTCGAGAAATGCAATCAGAAAGCGGAAGCCTTTCCCCTCAACAACGTTAACGTGCAGGAATCCCCGACTATCATTTTACCCGTAAAGCCACAGAGCTTTTCTGCGTGGCGGCTCACACCGGTAAGTTCTCGCAGTGAATGACACCGTTACCCACCGCCATCACAGTGTCTCACTCACACCATGTTTCACCGAGTGAAACGCTGCTTCAATCGCGCAAGGCTTTTGTGTTTCGGTGTAACATCCTGGACGAGCGTTTTAACTTTATGCTGAATAAACAATTGCACTGGAATCGCTGAAAGCGACAGTGTTCGGGCGGAGCGCAGGTGGAGACAGAAGGGTGCGCTGCATTTACTACACATGACCCGGCGTGCCGCACAATAACCGTTTTATTACGATTATCTTGTTTTCATGATCGAGGGAAGCCAAAATTGTAACCGAAATCGAAATTCAATTAATCAGCCAGCCCTATGTTGTATATGTGTTTACTGTATATAGCAATAGTATTTACATGGTTATCCAAGACACCTCCATATATCACACATAGAAAAATGTGACATGTTTAGTTGTTTGTACACAACACACATGTACTTTCCAATACCACTTGTAAATAATCTGTGGACTGAATAGTATACAAACATGCCGCTAATCAGATCTGTTTTTCCTCAGCTGAGCAACTTTTTTAAAAAAAAATGAAGATGCTTTTTGGGCATTTTCCAAGCTTTATTTATAGTGCAGAGAGACAGATGAGATGGGGTAGAGAGGGGAATGACATGCAGTGAACTGACCACGGGTCGGATTTTAAAGGTCACATATTATGCTAAATGCACTTTTTAAATGTGTTCTAACATATCCATGGGTCCACGGTGTGCCTAGACTGCCAAAATATCAAAAAAAATAACACTCTCCTTTTCTCACTCTCCCCCTTTCTGAAACCACCACCCCTCTCCCACCCAATATACTCCAGTCAGAATTCTCCCCTTTTCTGACCTCACAAACTGGAAAGCCAGAAGCTTCCACTGTGCAGCCCACACCCCTATTTCTTATTGGTCCACGGCCCTGACAGACAGAGGGCGAGGCGTATCTGGCTTCGCTTCCGGACAGGGGGCGGGGGGAGCTCAAAGATTGTATATTTACAATAAATTATCTGAAAAGTTTTTTTCAGCAAACAATTAAAGAAAAACGTATTAGGGACCACTAAGACCATATAATATGGTGTATAATAGAACCGAAAAGTGTATAATGTGGGAGCTTTAACCCAGGTCTGCTGTGAGGACTAAGCCTCATGGGGGGAGCTCTAACAACTACAACATGATTATTTACTGTGAGGTATACTGTTTGTTTACAATATTTCACCACATGTTTAGTGATCTCTTCAGTGAACACGTCTTACTTGAAGATGGTGGTTCACCACTATCGTTTGAGCTCTTAATAATATGTTGGACAGTTCCTTACCCAATTGAGGTAGTTCCAGCATCTCCCTAGTTGTTTTTTTACCTGATCAAGGCCAACAATGTCCCCCTTCTGAAATAGAGTAACACTTTTTCCACGAGCACAGCATATGTCTTCTGACATGGTCGTATAAGAAATGAGAAGCTATTCACTGCATCAGTTAAGGTTAAATAACTTGTTTTGTCCGGGCAGTGTATAACAGAGTGTTATGAATATTTCCATGTACATCTTTGCAAGAAGTCAATGAAGCGTGTTTGCACTAAATGTCAAGACTTTTCTCTAAAAATAGACATCTTTACTTTTGAGAGCAGAAAAGTTTCTTGACATACTGTGTGTGAATGAATAGTGTGTGTGTGTGTGTGTGTGTGTTTTCAGCATTCAGTGTTTGTGTGTGTGCAGAACACATCGGAAGTGAAGCCATATGGAAACACGGTAGAGGCTCTTTGCACCTCTTTGCACCTTCTGGGTCTTTGCACGGCTTATAGTGCCGTATGGGTAGGAAGTGACAGGGAAGAGGGTGTTGGGGAGCTATAGAAAAAAACAAGGAAAGAACTCTAAATGGCTTTTGTGAGGCGTGCTGCGTGGAAGGACGCGGCAAGGATGTGAGAGATACACCAATGCTGAGAGAGATGATGAGGGGGGACGGTCAAGGAATTCCTGAACACAGAGTGAAGTAAACAAACCTTGATTTACAGTATAGAGACCGTGACAGAGTTACAATGAATGACTGATGTATTGTGATGCAATTCCTGAAAAGGAGCTGCCTGGAATTTAAAAGGTCACATATTATCCTAAACGCACTTTTTAAATGTGTTCTAACATATCCATGGGTCCACGGTGTGCCTAGAGACTGCCAAAATATTAAAAAAAATAACAATCTCTCCTTTTCTCACTCTCCCCCTTTCTGAAACCCCCACCCCTCCCCCCAATATACTCCAGTCAGAATTCTCCTCGTTTCTGACCTCAAAAACTGGAAAGCCAGAAGCTTCCACTGTGCAGCCCAAACCCCTATTTCTTATTGGTCCACGGCCCTGACAGACAGAGGGCGAGGCGTATCCGGCTTCGCTTCCGGACAGGGGGTGGGGGGAGCTCAAAGATTGTTTATTTACGAGGGGAGCTGCAGCTCTTTTTAAAAAATAGGCCATTGTGAGATTAGCTGAACATCAGCATAGTACAATAAATTATCTGAAAGTTTTTTTCAGCAAACAATTAAAGAAAAACGTATTAGGGACCACTAAGACCATATAATATGGTGTATAATAGAACCGAAAAGTGTATAATATGGGAGCTTGAAGTCTCCGAATGTGTTTTTTCGGGAAAACCTCGCTAAACACATACTGTGCGTGGTGTGTTTGTGTAAACAGCTTTTTGTTTGTTTCACACAGTGGAATCCGGAATGCTTAACAGCCCTCCGCTTGTTCTCTGACATCTTTCTAAATGAAGCTCATTACGTCCACATTGATTTTTCATATTCCTTCTCACCGGTAAATACCCCCAAGGTGCTCCTCTTACACTCTGCCCTCTCGCGCGCCGACTTACCCCCATATTTCTCTGTCTCTATTTCTGTGGTACCTGTGCTATCTATCCATCTATATTGGTTTTTTTTTTTGTTTTTTTTTAAATCAGGCACTCCCAGCAGCAAACAGCAGAACACTTAAGGGAGCTGAACGCTTTCCAATTAGTAAAACAAATACCTCCACTTGCGCTCACCCTGTCACATGGTGCCTCAGAGAGCGCGGGCTGCCATTACAGACAATTAGAATTTAATAAGCCCAATATGCTCACTGTACTAATGGAGAGGGAGGGAGGGAGGGGGGCCGAGAGATGTGCCTTTGTCTCTTTCTCTTTCCCTTGGTTGCCATATATTCCTTATTTCTCCGAATCCTCGTCATTGTCCTGGCAGCGTGTTGGTATTTGAATAGTGTCAGGGTCTTCTGAGGCAATCTCACTCGCTCTTTCCGTCTCTCTATCTAACACTGTCTTATCGCTGCATCGCCAATCCCATTTTCTCGCCCTTTTTTCACCTCCTCCTCTTCTTCTCTTGGCCTTTCTTCCTACTCGCACCTATTTCGCTATATTCCACCCATCTCCCTGTTCCATACTGATTAATTTTTTCCTCTTCAACTATTTTTCTGCCAATGCTTCCCTCACCCTCCCTGAATGTTTTATATTATCATTTCTCCCCTGTCCTGACTAGCCACCCCAGTCTGGCTCTGTCCCTTTGCAAATGTTTTTTTTTGTTGGCTATTTCCTCCCATTTTATTCACTTCTTCTCAGTTTCTGTTCTAATTTTACTCCACGATTCTATCCAAATAAAGGTGGATTCAATGATTCTGGAGAACGCTTCCTGTCAAAATCAATGAATATCTCCTCACAATCTGCTACTGTGTGTGCACTGAAAAAACTCTGTGTTAATACACAGCCTAGGCTACACGGGCATTGTGCTAGCTATGGTGGGCCCCCTTTGTTGTTAGTTTACAGAGCCTAGGCTGTGTCTTAACAACCCTTTTGACAAAAGGTGATTTTGACAAAAAGCATTCTCCCGAATCACTTACTCCACCTTTAAAGTAGCATCACTGGAGCACAACTACTCTTATTGCCGAGGATGTCCTGAAATAAATGCTGTTTATGGCTTGACTGTATATTACAGGGTACATGTTATACAAACTTTATTACATCATAAATACATGAGGACCAAAATGGTCTAAAATACCTTGGGGTCCAGAGGGTTAACTGACTAACACTTTGGCTACTTCCCTCTCACCTCTTTTATCAATCTCTCTTTCATCCTCCCTCTCACAACCCAACCCACTATACATATATGCTCACTCTCCGTCTCCCTCCTCTCAGTCACCCTGTCTGTTTTGCCTGTGTAGTAAGGGCCCATATGAAATGAGGTGATACAAATGGCATTTTATGGGGCTGTGTAGCAGAACCAGGCTGAACACGGCAGGCAATCATAAAAAGCCATTGTCTGCTGCGCATGCCACTTTTAATGTGTTCCCGTTTGATTTAATGCCAGCGAAAGGTGAGGCAGGACAGGGGGTGAGACCTAGGAGGTGAGGGTGACACGGAGGGGGAGAGGTAAGAATGGGATATAAAGGGGATAAAGAGATAGGTTTGGAGAGTGGAAGGTTTGGAGAGTGGAAGAGAGGAGAGTAAGAGACGGACTGAGAGAGAGAGAGAGAGAGTGGTAACTAGGTCTTAACTGGAGTCCTCCCTCCTGGGTTGAAATAATAAAAGGGACAGCCAGACTGATATCTAATTTCTGGGAAAAGAAATGCCATTTAAAGTGAGAATGAAAATGGAATGCATGCAGGAGGGGAGCAGGCCAAGGGAGAAAGGGAGACGGGGCATGGTGAAATATTAAAAAATAAATGCAATATCCAATGCACAAAGTGATTACATTTGCCAGAGGGTGGCAGAGGTGCGAGGATTCTGATGGCTTTTTTTGTGTGTGTGCTTATACAGTAAAGCCGTTATTTAAAAAAATATCAGGAATATTTACATCCAGGTTGGGATCCTGGTGGTACACTATACTGGATACCCCCCCCCCTCCCCCCCCTCGCCTCCAGCCAATAGGGAATAGATATGTGACAGGGGTAATTGCATAAACCTGTCGTTAGTGTACAAGATTGGATGCATGATTCAAATTTTGAGCCACTTTTATTTTTCCATTTGTGTCAGCGTGCTTGAGTGGATGGAGAGGTGTTGCTGTTAGCGGTGCATTGCGGTACCTCAGCAGCGGTTCAATAACACTCACTCGGATGAATAGCCAAGGACTGATGAGTCGGTTTCAGCACACTGTGTATGGCTCTCGCACAAAGACAAAATTAGCCTCCTCAAACCGCTGTGCTTAATTTAGGGTTGCGAACAATGGATCAAGACTCCGATGACATGGCTGAATAAATGTGAGTGTGTGTGCATTTTGTGTGAGCCTAGCTTACTAAGCCTAACAGTCCACTCCATTACGTGCTACGATGGTTAGCAAAAAATGCAATATATTGTTTAATGCAATTTATTTGAAAAAAAAAAACATGCTACCTGAACAGTTCACAATGGGATTTCAACAAGGGAGGAGTTGCAGTTGTGCATTGGAAGATGAAAAGCACTACCAGTAACCCCTTCCTACTGAGCAAAGGGTGAATATAATTTTTGTTTGTAAGGGTCATGGGTACTGTGTATGGCTTGGAAAAACTTTAAGCGACCATCTCTCGATTACCACTTCCCGAGTCTGTTTAAACAGATGGGTTTGAATCTGTTCCCGGTGCACTATGCAGTATATGGGATTGCAATCTAAATGAATGTCTGGTGTCAAAGGTATAATACACTTTCAGGCCCAGCACCAACACGGAAACGCGTTAAGCTCGACTTAATGTAAAGCTTGACAGTGTTGTGAGTGAACTGCTCCCCATGTCCATGCATTTCATTAACGCCAACCATTGCTCATGTTTGTTGATATCCTAATGAGTCCCATTTTCATTTTCCCACTCCCCATTCCTACTCTAGTTAAGAACTTCATCACCAATACTTGGAAGAGTCAGATAAATTATGCATACATTTGTCCTGTAATGCTACTTGTCAAACGGCTGAAGGCCAGTGGTTGAGCTGGCTTGGTTCCATGTGACCGCAGTGATGAGTGCTTTTGGCCAACCCTTGTCTTTCAGCCTAATAGCTATATGCACCCTGAGAGCCATCCTGTGACTGTCAATGAGCACTCTAGCTTCCAAGCACCATGAGATAATTAGCTTGCCTACCCTGCCTGTCAGACTTGCCAAGACCTCCTCAGCTTTCTTTCTCTCAAGTTTTAGATTTTCTCTTTTCTTTGAATGTGGAGAGAAATTTCCGTTTTCTTTTTTTATGTTCAAAGTAAATCTGATTCCCTGGAATTGAATATTCACATGAGGCTCTCTGCTTTGATAGATAGGAAATACATATATAGATAGGATATATAACACCCACGTGTGTGTACGTAAAACCCACTCCATAGTATCCCGAGGATTCAGGGCCACATTCAGGATTCCACATCTCACTAGTTATACCCAGTGCTACTTCTCAACCTATGGAAAAAGTGGTGTAGGCTAGCAGTTGACTGGTATGAGTTCTTCAATGGCCCATGGCATTATTCGGAGAAAGAGAGTGCATTGGCGCTCACAAAATGTTGTATTGTAGGATCAAGCATTGTCTATTAAATCTAACCGATACGTTGGACTAAATGTCAAACTGTCTGGGTTTCTGCTTCTCCATTTTTTAAACCTGTAATTTGAGAACTTATATGCTTCAACAGTTGCTTCATTCGGTCTAGGACTGGAAAATTAACTACCTAAAAGTGTACCACAATCATCTTAGTTCACCTGTGATGCATTGGTGTGAAACATCTGACTGAGGAGCATCCGAATGATGTAGTATATGGAGAAACAACAGATCTGAATTCAAATATTTTCTTATGTGCTGATGCAAGACACCCCTCCCCCCTCCCTTGTTTTCCCCCCATTTAATCGCTGGATGGAAATCAAAGGGAGAAAGAGAGTGCTTATTTAAACCTGCTTGAAGAGTCTAGGTCCCCATGGGTACTTAATACGGTGGAGTCTCTTGCTGTGATGAGTGTAAAAGTGGATTAATTCCTTTTTTAAAAGAGTGTGACATAATATCCCTAAACTTGGAAGCAGATGATTAATAGAGTAGGTATTAAGGGAGTACTATTTATTAGAAATTAAAAACAGTTAGCCAACTCAACCACACATACTGTATGCACACACATCACAGTGCTTACCATGCCTGGAGGTACCACAACCTCACCCAAGTTTTTTTCTTAACAAGCAGTACGTCTCTGTCGCTGTGATTATTATGTCTGGACGCCTAGCTGGATTGATTCATGGAGATGGTGTTTCCAAATTATGCCCAGAGCTATTCTTTCTACAGCACTTCTGATTGAATTGAACTTGTTTGGTAACTCTCAAGTGCTCGTAGGCCAATGTTTAGACTGGCAGAAATGTGTTTCAGCTTTGTTTTCTGAACAAGTATATAGGACTTTCAAAGCCACGCGGCAGGTAAATTCATCAACCTAAAAATGAAAATAGTTTTTTGTTTTAGTGTTTTTAGTTATGTGTGCCAACCTTCAACAAAAAGTGAATAGATCTCCAAAGTTAAAATGATATTAAGCCTAGGGGTACCGTGAGGATGTTGAGCCATTTTGGTCCAGGTTTACATTGGTGGACCAACAGACCCCTAGGCCATTCCTACAGCCATGCAACTCATGTGGCTAAAAAGTGAAGGTTGGTGCATTAAAACTTTGCAATCTCATTAACTATAAATGTACTAATAAAATACCCATACACTTTCAAATACTGGTCTGTGTTCTCTTTTAATGTGTTCTTGCTGGTTTAACCTAACAATCGCAACTTGGTTTCGATAGAAGAATCTGTACAGCACAGAAAGTTGGATCGATGCATCCCTAGTTAGGCTACTAGCAGAGCAAGTTTGCTGTACAGTACAATGGATGTTCAGCTCCTTTTTTTCTGCCACTGGTGTGTCTGGAGTTGAACAGGCCTTCACACATAGCCTGCCCCAAGCCAAAATATGGCGTGCTCTTCTCAGGTGTACCACTGTCCAACCATTTAGAGAAAATACACATCCTGAGCATCCACCCCCATGTGAAAGATAAACCATGACCACCATGGAGTTTGAGAGAATTTTGAAAGAACATTGGTACAATTTTAATGGAAACAGGCTCTGAAGTCTACCTTCATAAATTCTCTTTAAATTACATTGGTTTCTTTCCTTTGGCTTACAAAGTTGGCTTTTAGGTTTAAATGGCTTTTAGTCTGAATGGATGGATGATTGTTCATACTGTTGCACCCTATAGGCAACTTTATGAGTTTCCTTTTATTATAATCATTCATTTACGTGCAAGTTGGAACAATGTGTCAAGCTAATAAGAATCCATAACATTAATCTACTATGTAACTTTCAGTGCATCCTTTAGAATATAATTATTAATTTACTCATCCGGCCCGTTTTCGGGAATGTGTTCCCATCGTTCTTGTTTCAACTTCAGTCTTGACCACACAAACCCTTATATATTGAACTTTATCAAATTAAACTCCACTTGCTTTACATGCAAATGTTTATTTTTATGACAAAAAAACATAAAAGATGACTTCAAAGCAATATTCTTTGTGCAAAATTGTGTAGATTATTTTGAAGGGGATTATACCAGTGTGGTTTAGGTCAGTAATTTGCAGTAATATTGATTGTAATGCATTTCTATTTGATTTGCAGGATCAGATTTTCAAATTGGCATGTTAATTCACTCCTGTGCCTCCTTTGAAAGATGAATGTCTAATACAATAACATTCATAACATGTATGCTCAATTGACCATGGGATTAAAACATGGAATTGTTATGGATTCACACACACACACACACACACACACACACACACACACAGGAGCATGTTAGCTGAAATCATATATTCATGTGGCCTGCAGCGGCATAAGCAGCAGGGGTGCGCAATATCAGACCTCAGTTTGTCATTACCACCAGTAGCATAATGTAAGAAAATACTAACATCAACTAAAGCAAAAAACACAAACAAATGAAAAAGACGAGACATGAGTGCTGGAAAGCAAAATAGTAAAACAAAGTTTTTATGATGTACTGGGTTCTGAAAATGTGGTTTAAAAAGGAAGTCAACGGGCCAAATGAGTAAAGTTAAGTTGGCACATTAGAGGGTTATTAATACAGCCGAGGTTGGATTTCCAAAATTGGTCAAAAAACGTTAGCCTTTGCCAGGCATGGTGTCATATGCATGAACACAGCCTCAAAAACTGTACAAAGAAAAACCCAAATGGTCCAAAAACGGGTCCATTGTGTTACTGAGGGTTAAAATAAAAAACTGAATAGCTACATCAAACAGCTATTTCATTATGCACACATTTACACTGTTGTCCTGTTCTTCAAAGCAAGCATTTCAGCATGTATGAACTAGTGGCTATGATAACTGTTTACAGAGCCAGTGGAAGATGAAAGTAGCTTGTGTTCATATGGAGGAGGAAAGGCAGCGGTGTAATGGAGTAAAGAAGGGGGATAAACAAGCTTTTATCGGAGTGAAAATTTGAAAATCGGAGTGAAAATGAGAAAATACAGGAACAAAAGATGAACAAATAATACATGGGGAGATACTTTGACTCGCTGCAAATAATGCAGCACCACCGCCCCACCATCCCTGTAATCATCGTCAACATATTAAATTTGGATTAACAATAGCTGAATTACAATACTAGCTGTCAAGGAAATTATTTTCACCTCACTAATGAAATTCATGAAATGATGCCTGCTATGATTCCCACCTCAACATAGACTCACTCGCTTTCTCTCTCTCTCACACACACACACACACACACACGTACAAATGAACCCAAAGGGGTTGATTAGGAAGTAATAATGGAGGTGCTGCTGTGTCATTCATCACTGTATGAAAGCAGAGATGGGTTGCATTGTTTACCAGCAGTGTCTATGATAAAATATGGAAATGCAGTAGTAGCTTCTTAGTTATAAATCGATTGCATACAACAATTTGTCATGTTAAGGTTAGAGCATTCAGCTGGGGTGTGTATCTAAGCAGGCCACAAGGGAACCCATGACAACATACCGTGAACAGGAGAAGAAAAAAATGTACAGTATAAAGGCAAGGGCTTTTGAGGTAACTAAAGCAAGCGAGGCAGACGCAAGAGCTAACTTGGGTGTGTGCATGTGTCTGTGTATGTGAGCGCAAAAATGTGTCTCAGATGTACACGCAGAGAAAGTATCAAGAAATAAAATCCTTTCGATGCAAGGCACTCAGGCATAATCCACATTAAATCACATATATTCATATGAATGTAATAAAATGTAATTGAATGAGTCCACAGCTCTCTCTCTCTCTCCCTCTCTTTCTCTCTCTCTCTCTCTCTCTCGCTACCTCGCACGTTGATGTGCTGAATTATTTCATGAATCGACGGCTTCTCCACAGAGCCGAGCATTCACTGGAATGCTGTGAAATGTTGGGACACCTCTCCCTGCGCCCGCTATTCTCCCCCAGTCTCTCCCAGGCCCCTGTAGGCCCACACCGTGATCCAATGAGACAGTGTGTCCGCACGTATGTGTGTGCACAGACGTGTGTGTGGTCATGGGGTATGTGCATGTGATTATTTATCAGATTATGTTTTTTTTTTTTTTGTGATGCTGGGAATATGTTTGTTTATATGTAAATTCATGAACTTGTCTGCTGTGTGTGTGTGTGTGTGTGTGTTTTTTTTTTATTGCGATTTGATGGTAATCCCTGTGCATTCGCAAGCCAGCTCCAGTCACGGTCAGTTAAGAGGGACTGTCCCTGATGTCGGTACCCCAACAGAGGAAACCTAAATCAGGCTGACACACTCCTGGCACACCCTGCACCGGCGCCAAATTGCCCCTGACAGTATCAAATGCATCCCATTGGGTGTTCGACAGTCGTCCAGTTTACCCTGACCTCTTCCTCTAGCAGTGCAAAGTCCAGGGCAGAGAGACCACGGATAATATTAGGAGAGAAAATGAATTATTATTGAAATGAGGTTGGTGCAAAGTGTGATTATTTCTCATTCCATTCCGTGTCAAGAAATGAGATAGCGGTAATTGCTGTTTGACTGAAATGAACCAACTTTACAAGGACACAGGGGCATGGAGGTGGAAGACTTTCATGGAGGGTAGCTGTTGGGAATCAACTTTTTTTAATGAAAAAGGCAGAGCAAGTGTAAAAATAGAACACCATCTACCTTATTTTTGGTGCAAATGAGGAACACGTGGTAGTTTGAGTTCTTCTGTTAAGTCAGTACACTTTAATAATGAACAATAAGTGAATCAAATTGTGAATCTTTGTATGCATGTGTTTCCATATGGCTCCTCAGGCCTCCTGATTCATGCTTCTACTCCAGCCAAAGAGAGGCCAGACACACTCACGCTCTCTAATCTACTGAAAGGTTATTCCTTGATACTTTTATTGAATAAAAAGTATATTGAAATATTTTAAACAGCAAACACTGACATTTGTAGAAAATACAACAATATGAAATAAAAAAAATGCTGTAAAGATGGTCACAACATAAGCTAGAAGTGGTTTGGTCAGTCAATGTTCTGTTTCTGATCAGTCCATGTGCATTCAAAATGTGAAGACTTAAGTACAATGATTAAGGCAGCAGTGTATGACCTAATACATCAAACCAATTAAAACAATAATACATGTATTCAAGTGTTAGTGTGTAAACATAGGGAGCCCAATGAAGCTAGCCACATACCTGTTTAGAGAGCCTAGGATGTGTATTAACACCAACTCGCTGACTCGTTGGACATGACTGGTATGTGACACTTTCCTATGTCACTGCGCGTGACTGTCTTCCCTTAGGTCTCCATTGCAAACACAACCCATTTTAGTCAACTTGCCTAATTAAGTTATGGTTAATTACATGCCGGTCAAGCCAGTGAAGCAGAAAAAGGCATATGAGCTGACATATGACACATGGGTCACCATTGGCCTACAGTCAAAAACAAAGCCCTGACCCTCACTTAATATGTATAGCATGCGTGGATAAGCAGGTTAATGTCATTGTGGCAATCCGAAGGTTAGTCGTCAGTTATGAGGGATCCCTCCAAAATACATGCCAGACTAGATGCATATGCACTTACATATTTAACTTTATGTTTTGATGCACATTGGCAAGAAGATGGTAGTAAAACAGCTAGGGGTGCATGGTTCTGTACATTAAAACTTATTTAAAGTAGATGTCTGTGCATTCTTGTGAGGCTGTTTTTTTGTATTGGCTTTTCTATTTTCTGAACCTTGAGTTTAAATGTCCCCCCTTTGTTCCACCTATGCTGCTAGGTTTTCACACTTGTTGAATGGTGTTATTATATGTGGTTTGGTAACAATAAATAGTCAAATGGAAGCTGTTTGCCGCTGTTGCCAGGGGACAAGGTTAGTGCCCATTATGATGAAAGCAGGGAAAATGTTAAAGAGTGTACTGTACGATATTTTCTATGTCTGCATCACATTGTGCTTGAATGTTATGTATTATGGCCATTCATCAGGGATTGAGTTCTTCTATTATTTTCATTATTCTGCCAATGGGTGACAATGCTGGAGCGCCATTGTGTGATGCAAAGACACCCACACGTATTCATGAAATACATCTACATTGGACTGGAACCCATTATTGATGTCTTCATACTGTATAATAAAGGTAAACACAGGTGCAGTTTCTAGGTATGTTTGTCAAAAGCATTATACAACCACATTTACAGAATATCCATCCAGTTAATTCAAGTCAATGTATTTAGTTTGGATGAACTTGGTGGTTATATAAGGGACACATTACCTTACTTTACCTTAAAAACTCTTTCAAATCTTAATTGTTTTCTTCGCGTTCACTTTTAATATTCAAGACTAATAAGGCAATAATAAATCAGATATCAACCTTTGGTAATGTGAATTAAGCCTTTAAGACATAATATCTCAGCTACTCTGCATCATCGGGATGGCATGTGTGGAGGTGTGATCACGGTTTATTTACAGTGGCCTCGCACCATAAGCCAACCAGCCCGCCAACTGTCAACCACTTCATATCAGTGAGGAGCGCACATAAAAAAAACATGAATAAGGAAATATGTCATTTGAAAAAAGTGACAAAATATATGTAATAACTAAACAGAAAATATGTGTTCATGCAGATCTCTATTCCTAATAGTAAGAAACCTGATTGAGGAAATATGAATAGAGGACCTTGGACTCCAAACAATTTAACCAAGCTATTCAAGCTATTATAATGTATAGAGCCATGGACCATTCGAACACTATGTCCAGACTCCTATGTTAACCAAGAAATATAATTTAAATTAATATCTAATGAAGGTATGTATAGTGAGTGGCACCTACAAGTCATCCAATGGGCTTAAAACATATCTAAAGATAGTGATATATTTCATCTTTTGACTGCAAACCCTTCACAGTAGGTAGAAAGTCCCCTGGGAGGGAAAAAAGCCTCTATTTCCGTTGTAAAAACAGACACATCATCCTCCATCGGTCTTAAAATACCAAACTCGTGCACACAAACAAAGACGGATTCTCTCTTTCAGTCATAAACACAATAGACTAAACCTGTGGACCTTTACCTTTGGCCACTTCGATATGAACTTTAATCCCCTTAGACAAGAAAGTCAAACATAATTTCTCTTCTCCCCCCCAAAAACTGTACATCCTAAGACTGGCCTTGAGATGATTATCTAAAGGTCAGCCGTCCCTCTCTTCATCCCTCCCTCCATCATCCAGGAGTTTTTTCCACCATTAAGTACAGCTGCATAAAGAGCTCAGGCCGCCCTCAACACTGACTGAGTGCCTTTCACGACTCTCCCCGCATCAGCCCGTCGGCCTTGCAGAAACAAGAGTTCTTGCCCGAGAAATGAAGTATGGATTTCTAATTTAGGGGGGATGGTTGGAGATGTGGGTCAAAGTTGCATTTATTTCCAAGGCGCCTCAGCCCCATCATGCCTTCGATCAAGCCCCTTTAGTGGAGAAATACATATTGGGCCGAGCCTATAATGGATGAGGGAGGCCATCGACGGTCGGGGGAGATGAGAGGTTTGCATTATGTATTAGCTTTATCTCATTGAATGAGTGGCTGTGCAGATAATCACTATCTGATGATCGTCATTTCTTTTGTTCCCAATGTGCCCTCCCGGAATCCTGGTTACGTAAACTGTACACTCACCATCTTTTGTGCGACAGATAATGGGAAAAGAGAGAGAACGGGAGAGGGCAGATATACAGAGAGAGAGAATAAGAGCGAGAGAGAGAGTTCGAGAGACGCATACTTTTAGTTGGATACAGAAAGAGACAGATCTGGTGGAAGATTTAGAGAAAACAATGCATACTTTCGAAAACCAAAATTCTTTGGCAATCCTAAATCCATAGACAGTGTATTATTTTTTGCCTGTCAATTCACAACACATTATTTTCGAAAAAGTGTCACATTGTCAGTGCTTCCTTGACTTTGCAGCTGTGTTTGCAGTGGTCATCCTGGACTGTCAGCCATTTCCTCACCGCGGCACCACACAGGATGACATGTGCGATCTGCCCGAGAGGTGTTCTCACACCTGCCTGCTCCAGGAGCGGAGGTCATCCCAGAAGACCACCCTTTTCCTGGTACTAAATTTAGCTCTCTGACATGTGTGAAAGTTTCCATCACCCTCTTAGTCATGGCAGCGTACAGTGCCGACCTTCTAGCAAAGTCACGGCCACAGCCGAGTCTCTGGCTTTTCCTTGGGTATGTCTGCGTTGCCCTGTCCACATGTGTCTTTCATGTCTGTTTGGCTGTCTGTCCGTCTGTCTGTCTGGGGGGTAAATTGCTGCTTTCATCAAGACAAGATAGTAGATGGATTAATTGGACAACGATACTTCCCGATATCACAAAGACTGCCCCGATATGACTGATTCGATTCAGTGGCCTGCAATGTGACGCTATCACCCCCATTTGACACAACCTTTTAAAATTAAGTTATGATTTAACCATTATATCTCTCAGCTCGTCCAGATATTTAAAATGCAAAACAATTGGTCTCACAGTCACACAACGATGTGCAGAGATAGTCAAAATATAAGTGTCTATCGAAGATGGCGATAAACATCGATGTTTGGGTGTTGCATCAATGAGGTTTGATCTTTTTTCCAATTAATGTTTAGTCACACCCCAAATGCGTGTGTGTGCGCGGATAAGTCGTCCCTGCTTTGCCGCTCACCTGGATCCCGCTTTCCTGTGAAACCATCTTAAATCGACTAATCAGTACACAGCTTATCTAACCCGGCTTCCATCCAGTCATTGCCAGATCGTTGTTCCTGCTGCCATTTTAGCGACACTCAAGCTTTCAAGTTATTTTCTTGTTGAAATCTCAGTGAACTGTGTTCCATGTCCCTGCGCTTGATTTAATGCTTGTTTGTTTCCTGTGCCTCAGGATCCCTGCATGCATGCCTGCCTGCCTGCCCACATGCCTGTTAAACTAACCAAGCTTTCCCCATGCTTCCTACTCTGCACCGCATTTTCAATTCTCCATTCCGCCTTGTGTCTGTCGATTCCAGTCATCCTTTCTCCCCGACCATCTCTGCTCGCTAACCTTTGCAATAAACCAGTTGACCTTCATCCGTCTACTAGTCGGTGGCTCTGAAAAAAAACCCTTTCAAAACCACAGTTGAGGACAATGCTTTTCTTGCTTGTTTCTGAAGCAGTTGAACACTATGCTGCATAGTTGAAGATGACATTCAAACTGGTCTTCAATCAGTCAATGTATCAGGTGTCACGGGAAGTCAGGTCCTTTCACGCCAAGGGTGTTCTGCTGTTGCAAAAACCAACATCAGGGTCCTAGAGGAGGAGTTCATGGAGTGAAAACAAGACTGTATAGAAAATATGAAAGCATCGGAAATTGCTGAAGAAGTAAAAGAGTAAAGAATAAGTAAATATGCTGGATTAGGAGATGCAGTCTTTGCATCGAATGGTGATATACGTATATAACCACCCATTATACGAAATCCTTATTGATAACCATTAATATATACTGACAATAAAGAACAAACCAAATACTTATGAAAAGGTTTCAAACAAGTGATATCAAATATTAAAATGCTGTAGATCTTAAAGCACTAAAGGAAAAAGAACACCTATCAGAAATGTGATCTATAGTGATGCTAAAGATTGTTATGTTTGTTTTGCAATTTCTTGCATTGCCTTGGGTATGATATTTTCAGTAATGCACAGTATACTACTTTTTTTTTTCTTTCCAGCCATTGCAACTTTACTCTCATAAAAGTGGCAAATATAAAAAGGGCATAAAGACAAGAGAGAAGTCCTTTTCTGTCTGAAAACACACACACACACACACACACAGGGGGAGACATTATCTTGAGGCGATGGATCATGTAAATGGCATTTCTTCTACATTATGAGAATGTGGAAGATGTTTTTCTGCATGACTGAGGCGCTTATCAAGTGGGACTGTCTGTACCACCAACTCAATATATTTCATTTTCACAGATGAGGGCAGGAGGCTGCACAGAGTGAATTTTTCTCTAAGTTTGTTTGCATGTTTGTGTGCCAGCTCTTGGGTATGTGTGCGGTATGGGAAATAAAATATACTCCATAACCTTATCTGCCTCTGAACTGGAAAGATTTATTGAATCTAGCAACTATAATGAAATGAATGAATTGCCAGAAAAGTAGAGAGAATTGAAAATGGCATTTATGAATTTTACCAAATAATTTTACAGACAATCAAAGTCATTCAAAACTGCCTTCATTTAAATGATTCAATTCTACGGTTTATCTAATCTGGTTGGGAATAGACCCGAAAATGTCTTCATTCATGCAAGCAGGGAGAACACTGTCTCTTTGAGTAGACTTTACTGCTAGTGTATACTGCAGACAAAATATGCTGAAATTTAAAAGTGTGAATTTCTACATTAATAGGGGAGAACGGGGTTATATGTCACACGGGTTGGTTGTCACAATCATCATCAATGTCTCGGAACCAGAAGGCGCTGTCTGTGAAATGTTGGTATGTAAATGTCCAGAATTAGGATCAGAGGTCACCTACATAGTCTTCCTTGGAGTTAGACTGCTGAATTTGAGGTGAGAGGACTGTTTGTGTTTTTCATGTCAAATTGAAAATATTTAGCTCCTCAGTATTTTTCTTCTAGGCTTTTACACAATGGGTTTATAACAAAACACTTGTTACCCTAAAACAGTGTGAAGGGTAAACTATAGTTTAGATTGTGGTTAGCAAGCTAATTAGTTGTCAGATGGTTGTTGGCCTTGATGCTAGCAAGAAATTCAAGTTGGGGTTGGTCGTCACATTGTTTGGGGGTTGGTTGTCACATGTTATCCAAAGGCTGCAGCCAGAAAAGGAACCCAATAACGAAATAAATTGTCAAGATGTATCCTCTCTGACACCCCAGAGAAGGAAATAATAGAGCAACAAAATCAAAACAACCCAGTGCATTTATGTTTAGGTGATGAGCAATTCTCACTAGAGTAAAAAGTGTGCCTACTATCCCCGGTCTCCCCTACGTATCTCAAGGTTGTATCATGGCCCAGTGATACATTGTCATACTTTTGGAAAAGTTAATTTTTTCATGTGTTTGTTCATTTGAATTTAGAACCTCATAACTTTAAAGGTAATTATGGGCATGCAATATAGTGGAATAGGAATTATAAAATAAACTAAATATACCTAGTAGACGGTTGTGAAAGTAACACGCATAGCTTAAAACTACGATTGTTTTGTTACTTAGTCGGGGGCACAGATAAGGTAAACAATGGCAAAGATTAACAAAAAAAACATTAAATGCATCTGAAATTACAGCAGCTATGCAATGTTAAATAAATATAAGTCTGACATAAATATAGCAATAAACTTATGTTTGGACACATTGTTAAATGTTGATGTAAGAATTAAATTGTAACTGGTGGATTTTACTACGACTGATACTTGATCAGTGATACCTTCTAATAGATCAGATGTATCTCTACTGAACTTTGTGATGTGCAGAATCCTGCTGTCCATTCACAGTCATAGAATGATGTTTCAGAATAATGTTTCCACTGATCCTTGGCTGGATACAGACATTGGCGTGCAGAGAGCACATTACCTGGACACCAGCCAGGTCTCTTCTTGGCCTCCGGTCAAGTTACTAAAGTGTTTAAACTACGTCTGATATAATCTGCTACTGCCAGCAATTTTTTAACTGATGAAACATGCCATGAAGGTGCCCGCTACCTGTATGTTTTTAACATTGTTTTTAGTAAAAACTACTACTATAAGAGTCTACTGCGTGGACAAGTTCCAAATACTGTTCATTTACAATGCCACCATATCCATCCATCCATCCATCCATCTATCTATCCAATCTGTGCTGCTTGAAAGTATGTGAACCCCTTGACCGTTTTGGAATTATATTTAGTCCATCCATTATTAATTCATTTTTAGCAATACCAGTATTTTTAACATGAAATAACAGCTGTGTGTTTATCAATTCCATGTTTTTCTTTTCAGGAAATTATTTAACAACCCATACAGGTCAGACATGCCAAGAGGAAATAAAATCTCAGAGGATCTCAGCAATAGAGTTGTGATGTTGCACATTTACCTGGGGACAGCTTTAAATCAATTTAAAAAAAAGTTTGAGCTCCATCGTTCCACTATGAGGCAAATCATCTACAAATGGAGAGCTTTAAGAGTGACTGAGCATCTGTCTAGAAGTGGACTTCCTTCAAAAATATCCACAAGCGCCACAAGAAAAAAATATTTTTCAGGTAAAAGCCAATCCTAACATTACATGGAGGATTCTTTGAAGCCCAAAGCAAATGCCAAGGTACAGTAGTTTAACTATACACTTTTGATGCTTGGTATAAGAATCAGCTGGTTTTTGAGGAGTAGTTCTTCAGTGAACAATAGAGGTGGTCATCTATGTCTATTGGGGTCATGTGGGGGCTGTTTCTGGGATGATGGAGTGTGATCTATGTCAGGTGAGAAGAGGTTGGCAGGACAGTATATGAAAATAAGTGTCATGCCAAAAGATAGAAAAGGTTAAAAATAATAACCTTAAAATGAAACAATATAGTGTTTACAACAGGAACTCATATTTTCGGTGAGATATAGAATCTAAGAATAGACTCACACTGTGGGCAAGAGATGGAGTAGTGACTGAGACCTCTAACACCTTCGCTGACCTTTTCATCTAGACCTTCTAAGCCCGTCTCAGGAAATACCAACCTGCTATTACAGCTTAACTTCACCGCCCATTTATATAGAACAATTACATGAAATAATGCATTCAAGGAGGAGTCAGTAATTCTGGAGAACGCTTGTTGTCAAAATCACTTTGTCAAAATCAGTGAATATCTCCTCACGATCTGCTACCTGCAGTCAGTACTTAATACATGACATAGGCTCTGTAAATGGACAGTTAGAGGATCGTAATGAGATATTCATTTTGAGAATAAGTGATTTTGACAACAAGCGGTCTCAATAATAACCGACTCCACCTTTAATGGGAGTTTCATTTTTTGTGTTTGATAAATTTAATTTTGTTAAGTCAAGAGCAGGAAGTGCTGGTAGCCAGTGCCAGTGAATATTGCTTTTAGAGGAGATAGGAGATCACAAAACATTTTAGTATCCGTATTGAGTTAATTTGTTTATCAAACTATCTGATCCATGTCCACTTTCTCCCGAAGAGTTAAAGACATGTCGCACGAATGCAAATGCATCAACACAAAAGGGGAGAGTGGAAGAAAGAAATTGAGAAGATAAAAAGCAGAGATTAAACAAAATGACTACTGCATCCTGTAACAAAAGATTTATCAGCAAATAGCTAAGAAGCATGGAACAAAGCCTGTCTCAGACAGACACTCTTTATGTGACATATTTTGATCTTAATCTATGAATCATTGATGTTGTTAAGGTTATTAACCCTCATGTTCTCAATGGATCTTCCCCATTCTTTCTTTGGGTAGAACTTCAGAAGCGAAAGCAGATGGACTTCCATGACAGATTGCCTGTGCCTATGAATTAAACTGGGAGGTACAATCTTGAGTAGTCTTTAACTTTTAATAACATAACAACATACTGACCATTAGTCAATAACATGTTAAGTGCTGTAAAAGGAAGCAAGCGCAAAAGTAAAATGATGACAATTCGATGTTACCGATGTGGATATGACAATGTGTACTGTAAGAAAAACATACAGCATGTCTGCAACATAAGGTTGAACAAATTAAATATGGTGTTGCGATCTGACTTGCAATGTAATTTTTAAAAGTCAAGCTTTAGTTAAATGTTGACCATGTCAGTGTTATTAGACACCATGTATTTTGCGTGGTAATGCACTATGGTGTTCATTAACTCACGCTGCCCTAATGGTCCCTTTTTGATTCAGTGAGACTTGATTAAGTGCAAGTCTCAAAAGGCCATGAAATAGTAGTGTTGAATAGACTGGACTACAGCATCAGTACTTTCACTGGACGTAGTGGCTGCCCACTCGTCATATAGCTGCCTGTGCTGCTGTTTACAGTGCTGATTTAGGTTGGTGGTGTTGCATTGTTTTGTTGCAAATATGTCATGTCAAACCCCAAATACTCCTCCTATGTTGTCAAACGTTGCTTCAGGCTACTTTTCCACACCATGAATGTAAAGTTTTCCTTGCACTGTGCGTGTTTGCTGTTGTTGGTAGGCGTATACACTGTCGCCTTTGGCTGCTTCTGATTGGTTAGAATGACTGTCAAACAAGGAGGATTGCATACATTGTACTGTTGAAATGACAGTTTAAACCCTGGGTCAGCTAGACTGTAAAATGTATATCCGTAATTGGAGTCTATGCGATGCGCTGATGGCATTCCATTTTGAATTCAAGTAACACTTGGTCAGATTACTGCTGGATACTGTATGGCCTATGCTGAATTGTAGCCAAATATATACATGGATATTCAGAGAGGGTGTATATGTCTGCTGTAAAAAGCCTCCTGAAGATGTAATTAAATACTGTTTACATTTTTTTTCATTTTAAAAGAGCAATGGCAAATGGAAACTCCAACACTTGACCAACAACCAGTGGTCAAACTTCATCACTCAGTGAGTCAGGGACATACTTTGCATTATAAGGCTGGCCAAGCTTTACTGCGGTCCAGTCAAAATGCTGAAGAGACAAAAGAGTGCTAGAGTCAAATGAGGCATCGGGAACAATACATTTTCCTTTGAAGAGTAAAAGTAGGCCCCATCAATGCTCTAAACATTTGAACAAGTTGAAGCCATTTCCAGGTGCTAAAATGGAAGACATGAGCGAAAATAGTGAGGAAAGCCAAACGGGCAGGAGAAAGCGACAGAGAATGTCCAAGGTTTGGGATCATTTCACGTTGAACATTAATGAGAAGACCATAGTGTGTGTCCACTGCAAGACCGAGCTGGCGTACCACAACAGCACGACTTCCATGCTGCAGCATCTCAACAGAAAACACCCATTCCACTCGGCAGACCACCGACCCGAGACAAGGTCATTTTAAAATCAATGCTGCTATAATTTACGCTACATTAATGCAGATGGAGGCTAAGTTGTTGTTTATTATGACTAACGTTATAAGTATAGCTAGTTAATTAAATGTGCCGGCTAATAATTATGCCCCCAAGACTAACGTCACCACAAAGTTTTTTTTATTTTCAAAAAGACAGCGCTGTTCAAGAAATAAATACACGATAGCTTAAGCTGAACCATAGCTTGTCACTTCTAGTAGACAATACAGTGTTTTGAAGCAGATATGTGTGTGTCTTGATTGATGGATACAATATATAAATAGCAGTTTAATGCGAATTAACTTTATTATCATATTGATCCATAGTCATTTTAATTAATTGTTTTTCTTTTTCAGTAAACCATTACAGTCTCGGATGGATACATTTATGCAGAGAACCCCATCATGTACCCCTGAGCAAGCAGCTGAGTTGACAGACAGCATTTTAAACTTGATTGTCGCTGACATGCGCCCGCTGAGCATGGTGGCAGATAGTGGCTTTAAAGCGATGATTTCCACTTTCCATACAAAATACGAGCTTCCATCTAGAACCTTCTTCACAACACAGATGGAGAAGCTGTATGAAGGCATCAAAGGCAAGGTGATGCACGCCCTGCAAGAGACCAGCAGTGTTGCACTCACAACTGATATTTGGACCAGTGTTGCAACAGAGGCTTATATGGGGGTGACATGCCACTATCTTGGGAAGAAATGGAAAATGATGTCCCACTGCTTGACAACAATGCCACTCGATGAGAGACACACAGCTGCAAATATTGCAGTGTGGATTGAGGAGGTAATTGCTAAATTTGAGATCCCACCAGAGAAAATCAAGGCTGTCGTCCATGAGAACGGTTCTAATGTTGTAGCAGCAGCAAATATTTTGCAAGAAAGGCATGGATGGGCATCAGTTCGATGTGCAGGACACACCCTCAACTTGGTTGTGCAAAGCTCTCTGAAGATCAACCAGGCTATCATCAAGTGTGTGGCTGCTGCCAGAAGCCTTGTTGAACACTTTAAGAAGAGTGAACTGGCATGCACCAAATTTAAGAATAAGCAGAAGCAAATGGGTACCAAGGAGAACATGCTGGTGCAGGATGTCTGTACACGTTGGAACAGCATCTACGCCATGCTGTCCAGGCTGCAAGAACAAAGATGGCCGGTGACTGCTACACTCTCTGACCCAGCTACCTCGATCTCAAGCCTGAACAGTGGAACCTGATTGAGGAGCTGAACCAGGTCCTTGAGCCCTTTGAATCGGCAACAGTGTTCCTGAGTGGACAACACTATGTCACACTCTCTGAACTTCCACATATTTTGCACAAACTTAAGAAGAACATACAGAGTTCAGACATTGAGACTGCACCTGTGAGGTTGTTCCAGACTCAAGCGACAGACCAGACCACAGAAAGATGGCAAGGACTAACTTTTACACCTGACACTCCAAATATCACCCTTGCTGCTTGCTGCTCAGACTCCACCACCAGTGATGAAGAAGAACAAGATGAGGAGCAGCAGTCCAACGAAGCTGTACAGAAGGAGGGATGTTTTATTTTGTTTCCCCATTTTGATTCAATAACAATTTCCACAAGCATTTTACACATAATTATAAATGTTCTACAGAAACTGGAAATTACTTTTTTAAAACAATATGTAATAAATTGTTTTTCTCTTTTGTCTTGACTATTCTACAGGTCTTGATGTATTTTGGAGAACATCCCCTGTCCAAGAAGGAGAATCCACTGACATGGTGGAAAAAGAATGCAGCACACTATCCAACACTGGCAAACATGGCAAAGTCCCTGCTGTGTATACCCGCCACATCCACGCCATCAGAGCGTCTTTTTTTTCAGCAGCGGGTAACATCGTCTCAAGGAAGAGGGCAAGCCTCAGCCCTGAGCATGTTGATATGCTTAACTTCCTTCACTGCAATCACATGCTTCTTTAAAGACTTGTGTGAGCAAGAAACATAAGGAGGTGTAGCCAAGTTATTCTTCACAGCTGCACGTTTTGGCCCCCTAAATGCCAAAAAATGTTAAAAGAAGAAGATGGTTATGGCTGTTGTTATGCCTGAAATGTAGATTTTCAAATGTGAAGTTGTACAAATTTAAGAAAGTGTTTATGTTTTTTATTGCGTATTTTTATTTTATGTATAACTTATTTTTGATACTAGGAACAGACTTAATAATTGTATTCATCTTTCTTTACATCTCAGGATTTGTTTTTAAAGCCAGAATCTGTGAAACTATGCATGGGCTTTTTCCAAGTTTCCAAGCTTATGTTGTTCCTGAATTGCAAAGGTAAAAACTTGTAGTTCTGAAAGTGAAATAAATGCTAAGAATGTATGGCACATAAATGCACTTAATTTATCTGTCAACATTGTTATTTCTCATGGTACAAGTACAGACTAATAAACAATGGGAAAGTATCTAAATTGGTACTTTGGTAGAAAATATGGTTTGCTACTCCATACATTTTTTAAATAAAAAAATTGGAAAAAAGGAAACAAATTGGTTGTTCATTATTAATTGACATGTGTTATTTTCACATGTTTATTTATAATAACTTTTCAATTAAGCAATGTATGCTTTATCCGATTAATTGATGGAATAATCGGTAGAATAATCGATGACTAAAATATTCGATAGCTGCAGCCCTATTACCAACGGTGGAGGATGAACAGGTATCACTAATGTTTATACTTCTTCCTCGTCTCTTTCGTCTGTCTCATTTTCAGTTTGTCGCATTTTACCTTTAGAAAAAAGGGATAATAGGCGTATGCGTTATGATGTTGCTAGCTAAATATAGCTATCTAGTTAAGTGCATGTTTTTTGGTAGTGCTCATGATTGTAGAATGTCATTTTTTACAAGGGACAACACTGGATCAGTGTAGTGACCATAGATAGTAAATAATATGGATGTAGCATCCGGGCTGACCTCAGTTATTCACACGGCATCCAATAATCCTGGTTTGTGCGCATCGCCATTTTGTGAGATTTTTACACCGCCTCACGTCGGGGGATAGCTGACGTATACCTCCGAGGCAAAGTGAGGGACAACGGGCGGAGAGCTGTCTCTCAAGAGATCGCGCCAATACATTTTAACCTCCGATAAAATAAAAACTAGCATGGTCCAAAGAAATTCACCCCCCTCAGTGTTGTCATGGAGATATGACCTAAAAATACAGATTAAAATTGTTTTGTGGACCAGGCTGTAAATAGGTTTAATAAGACTTTGAAAACAGCCTGTCTAACAAGTGAGTCAAAGAAAAACTGGTACCACCCCCCAGTGGCACTTCCGGGTTACTACAGTTGTGGTCACTTCCTTATTGGATGCTGGTAGAAATCGCTGAGGTTGGGGCTTGGTAGTGACCGATATGATCTTCATAGTTGCATTAGGCTGCATGGGCTGAATTTAGTAAAAATCCTAAATTCAGGGCCCAGATAATTGACTTTTGTGCTTGGATGTCAGCAGCAACCTGTTAGATGCTCTGTGTCCCCAGATTCTATGGGAAGCAGGAAATTAAAATTGTACAGGCCAAGAACAAGAAGATCTTAACAGCATCAACTGACCCAGTTGCTATCCAAAGAATAGGACAGATACAAGCAACCAAAATGAGTTAATGAGAAAGGGTCCAAGTGATTGACTGCCAAGGAGTGCACCTGGATTGTTGGCATGTTGACCTTACATGAAGAGCCAACAAATGTTGCTTTCCCTTTAATTAAAACTAGACAAGGTGAGTTGGGGTTATACAAATGAAAATGTGTATAAACTGAAAACCAGCATATGGTTATAATTGTATGATCCTTTTTGGACATTAGTTTGGTGTTCTATTCAATACTAAGTGTGCAAGCTAAAAATACTCAAGAGGACAACATACCAGATATTCTGCAACATCCTCAGGATGCATTTGAAAAAGTCACAAGGACATTTTCAATGACTCTCTCCAGTGTACAGAACAGAACATCCATTGTGTTTGCCCATTAGCGTCATTCCCCAGTCTGTATTTTCACTCAAAACGGTTGGAATGCCACAACTGCTAGAACTTCAAATTTCATCATTCACTTCAGATAATTAACGATAATGGATTAGTGTATGTCACTGGATATTTAGGACGGTTGTAAGTTTCAGGCTTTATTGACATTGCTTTAACAGGCTCCTTTTAATAGCGCCCACATTATTGTGTGCATTCAGTACAGATGGATTACTTGAAAGCAACCTTTTTAATTACTGTAGTTAATAAAAACAAGACGACAAAACAAACAATAATAAAGCAATAAAGATGTTATTGTACTATAACATGAGTTGTCCCTGTGCAGACCTGATTGCATTTTTAAATCATTTAGTTTGAATCCTTACACACAGAAAACACATTGAAGGCTATTACTATGTGTTCAACAGTGAATTAAACGTAAGAAAGGGCCGTTATCTTCTTATAGTAGCCTATCAGGATGCCGTATATTTGCACCATGGGATTGTGCTCAACCCAGACAAGAGCAGTATATTCAGCACGCTCCAAACCCATTTCCAGGCTTTGTTGTGCCATCATTCGTAATGTCTCTGGTTACCAAAACGATAAAAAAAATGATTTGGGCCCCACCCATGCGCACCTGGGGCTTACTCATTGATATATGTTCTCGTCAAGATTCACAAAATCCTGGTGTGTACTATGTCTTTCTCCAAAACTCTACTTATCAGTAGGACAAAGCACCTTTCACATATTAATGGGGACGTAAGAGTTTTGGCTCTTTTGAGTGCTAAACGAGGACAAACCCCAGTACTACCTCTGCTAGATGTTGCAGCACTGCTAGAATTTGTGGCATTATTATGTATGGGCATAATATACTGTATATGGGGAGGGAATGGTAATTTGCAAAAATGACTGCTTACCTGATTTATCAGACAAATGACCACTACGGAAAAAGGAAATTGTATCTGGAATGTATATTTGTTTCGCAGTACTATTTCATTGAAGGTTCAGAGGGACTTTTGCAGCTTTGTTTTGGCCCATTTTGGACATAGTTAGGGCAGTGGACACAGCAGCAACTCACTTCATGCCAAGTTACTACATTAGGTTATAGCATTAAGAACAAACACAATAAAACCACAAGGCCAATTATAGCCTCTCAGAATAATCTGTGAAATGCATTGCTGCCCTGGAGGTAGCCTAAATGAATAGCATTAAGGCTATTACCTGTTTACAGCAGAAACAGCAGGTGTGTTGTAATAGATTGGATTAATTTACACTACATTGACAATTCTCCGCGCAACCAATAGCAAATATTTAAATATATATATTTAAGGGTTAATCAGTTAATTGATTAATCGGTTACCAGATTTTAGTGCATTAAAATTTATTCAAGTGTTACATTTTTGACAATGGTGGTGAAGGACCTAAATAGGTAGTTATACGTTTTAACATTAGTCCCATTACCACAGGGTCCTCTAAATAGTCAATTTTATTCAGATGACTGACCATCACTTCTTTAAAAGTGGGGCTTCCTGGAGGGCTTTCACGTTGTATTTTGATTGGCTTAAAAAATGCAGATGCAAATGATGGAAATGATTGACTCGACCTGAAAAGGCACAAATCCAGGCACAATTTCATAATCACTTTAAAAAAGACAGTAGTCTAATACCCTAATGGAGTCAGGTTAGAGGGCAAGAAATATGTATTTTTGTATAATACAAAAAAAAATGGCAGCAGATCAATAAATGAAAGTAAATGAATAATATGGTGAGAGTTTATATGCAACATACACAGTACAGTCTACACAGACAGACAGACAGACAGACAGACAGACAGACAGACACACACCTACTGTTAACATCTGACAATGATCAACTGACCAGCGCTTCCTCCTCGTGGTCACATTTCCCCTGCACACATGTCTCCTATTTAAAGTCCCCTCTAATATTTCTTCTCCATAATGTATCATATTTCTCCTCTCCCTTTTTCCTCAGATTCTGTGACGGAGGAGTATGTGTTTTTGAACCTAGATGTCAGCAAGAGGGACGTCTGGATTTAATAGAGATTCATTATTTTGATTGATGCTGTGCGAATCTGCCACTCTTGGCAGACATAAGAAGATTCGGCTACATGCTTTATGGTTTATGAAAACCTCAAAGGAACCTTTAAGTCCCTTTATAGATCTCCCTGGTGCTTTCTCTTGTCTTTCAACTCGATCCTGACAAATGGCCCAGAATAGTTTTTCCCTGCAAATAAAGTTAGAGGCAGGCTTTCTGGAATACTCTCTCTCCTCTTTATTGGCTGTGTTGTACTGCGAGGCATGATCGATAGGATCAATATTGCAACGGGGATATATCTGGCTCTTTAATCTCCCAGATGGAGAGGCGTGAGAGGAATATGAGACTCCTGTAGGCAGAGTTAAGCTAAATATGTTTGAGAGATTAGAGAAATGATTTGTGTTTGGGTAAATATATGATTGCTCTGAGCGGTAATCGAGCCGTCATTGGGAAAGACACAGGGTTGCAAAATACAAGAGAAGCAATCAGAATTAGGATTGAATTTGTCAGCTTTGTTTTCTTGAACGTGCAGAGGTTTACTTTCATAAATCTCAACCGTGTTGCCTGTGGTCATGCTTTATATGCAGGGAATTTAATAACAACATAGCCTATTTGCTTTGGTAAGGCTCTATGAGCAATACCGTTCTATTCCGACAACAAATCGGAATTAATGCATCATGCATATGGTTCAGGGGCAGAATAACAGAGTATAGTTTTTTCACTTGGGAACCGTAATAGTGTAACCCTTAGGCATGACAGTGAGTCATAACACTTCCTGAATTACATATCATGGGCAGGATGTCCCTGGCACCTGCAAAAGGAAAGGATCTCAGAAAAAAACACCATGCAAAAAAAAATAAAAAATCGTTTCTCATCTGCAGTAATTTTTTCTCACCAGCTATTCACTTTGCTGGCATAAATTCAGGAGGAAAGTGCACAGGGACTGATTAGAAGCACAGGTGATATTTTATACTTCAGTGGGAAATATTACTATGTCCTCTTCTTTGGGGAAAAATGGACTCACCCAATTGATAACCGAAGCCATTTTTTTTTGCGAGACGAATGAAGGAAATTCCTCCCACCATCTGTGCTATAATGCAGTGGATGTTAAATTAAATTATGATCCGATAACTTTAAAAAGTATTACACTTATTTGTCAAATTGTAATTAATGTTGATCGTACCATGTACGAAATCCCACATAATATATATTCTGCTTTCACTAGTAATAAGTCTTAAAGCCACACTATTCAATATTATTTTTTTAAATAAAGAATGAAAAATGTCTCAAATGCATATGTGGAATATCAAAGGGTGACGGCATATCTGACTTGCCTTCAGTTTTACAAAGCTTTTAAGCGATTTTCAGCTTAATGTTCAATCATAAATTGTCTTAAGTGACTCGTGCATAATGTGTTAAGTATTCCTGTATTGTAATTCAGTCGTCAACACACAGGGTGAAAATACACACAGTATGGTAGTACTGTTCTTTACACAACCACACACACAGAACTATGCATGAGAGATCTATATAGCATTGTGTTATGCTCTGTGATGAAATAAAAAGAAGAAAAAAAAAACGTGTTTGCCATTGCAGAGACACGAGAGCCGGTGGCAAAGTGGTGTCCTCTACATAAAAAGGAGTGGAGTACATGGCTACAGTTACAACTGCTGTCTCTGCCTGAATATACTCACAGCAGTGGGCTCTGATAAATGATTCATGAAAGTGTGCTATCTGCCTTAGTTATAAAAAAAATGTCCCCTTTGTTGTATCCGTACAGTCGGCTTGCAAATGGTCACTGTGTATGGACTTACTTTCATTATGCTGATAGAATACTGTGTACGGAGCGGTTGGGTTCTGGCATTGACAAAGACTGTGCCTTGTGTTTTCATTCAATGCTGGTAGAAAAAAAAATACAAATGTAGGCCAGATCCCCTATAGTGTTTCAACTTTGTATAACTAGAACACATGATTGATACTATGTTTAGCCATGCTAGTGGTATAGCTCTGTGGATGACAGTCAGTCAGTCCATCACTTTGGTCTACACTGAAATGTCTTGGCTATTAGATGAATTGCCGTGTAATTTTGTACAGACAAATAGTGATCTCCTGACTTGTCTGACTTAGACATTATGTAGCTGACATTCTTTTTTAATTAAAATGTTTTACACAGTGATTTAGTATAACAAAAATGGTAAAGTAAAAATCCGGATAAAGAAGGCATGCAGTTAAGAACTGTGCGTTATCCCACCTGCTAGAATTTGTTCGGTCACTGAGGGTCTATCTAGTATGTTCATAATCTCAACATCACACCCAGTCACACACACACACACACACCATTTTCTGACAGCACATTGTGTGACATCTTGGCAGGAGACAACGTGATTCCCATTGCTTTGAGCTTAGCTGTAGGTGACTGTCTTCTGCTAAATCATATGACTGACTCCCATCGCACGGCCCCAAAAGACTAACATGCACGGGCATATGAATATGTGCATGCGCCCAACCACACACGTACCTCCAATGTCACAAGTGCAGAGCAGAGCGCCACAGGCACTGAAAGGGGGAGCTCAGGGCCCTCGATGAGCAACAGAGCGCAACGGACAGAGTGAGGGAGAGAGAGAGAGATGCAAAGAGAGAGAGGGAGAGAGAGAGGCAGCGCTCTGAGCCACAGTGCAGTCACAAGCAACGAGTGATGAGAGAGGACAAGGTCACAGATCATAGACAAGGGAGATATGGGCAGTCATGTATGGCAACATACCTCCTCACCATGACTCCCTGCAGCATGCACTCCACAGAAAGTAGGACAACCCTGTGACGCACACCTGTACACATGCTTATAGCCCAACATGGATAAAAGGAGGAAACCGACACCCAAAAGACAACTAACCCTTACACAAATAGTTTGATCATGTATCTTTCCTCAGGGCACAACAAACCTGTATTGATAGACCAGGCTAATTTATGCATGTACATATTAGCAACTATTCAAGATTTTTGTTTTAGCTTATCGCCCGTTATTGTATTTTTTTTCTTTAACTTTTTTTGCATGGGAATGGAGGAATAATTGCTGATTCCAGGTCTGTTTACCTGTTAACCTCGCCGGTGCCCCTGACAGGCAAAAGTAATATGCAAGAGCTGATCTGAGAGCAGCGCCTGCAGGCAGTTTGTTAAGCTCCCTCCCTGGTGAGTGCTTTGCAGACGGGTGTTGCCCAGAGTTGAAGTCTATTAGTTGGGAGTTTATTTACAGCCAAATGCCCAGAGACGCGCCTCTGTAATGTTGTTTGGGGGGAGGGGGGATAAGAGCCAAAATTGAATGAAAAGCATTGCGCCACATGCATTATTCATAAATATATCATTATCAAGCGCATGCAGACGCACAGATGAGCACACGCATAAAACAGCACCGTGAACACATACTCGCCCAATACAAGCAGAGGAAGAAAAAAAAACACCAACTACATACGCACACAGGTCATTATGTGTGTTTATTATGAGGCCTTTTCAGTCATTCATCCAGCATGGGTCCTATTTAGGCGTAATAACACAACAACAACATCACAGACAGAGTTAAGGACTTATACTCCGACCAGAAGCAAGGAGAAGGAAGAACAATAAAAGTGGTAATTTAGCAAAATCAAAACTAGCACCGGTGCTGCAAATTGTCTTTTGGTTTCTCTCCCCCCCCCGGAGGCGCATACAGTATACGGGTGACCTCGCATGGCTGGGATTATGTTGGTGTGTGTGAACCAGTGTGTACAAAGCTTCAGAAGAATCAGGAAGGAGGGTAATAATGAGAAAGGCCAGTTGAAATCAGTGAGAGCCTGAGAGGAAAATAAATAGACAGCGCAAGAGGTGAAATTAGAGTATCCGTTTGTCTGCGTTTACTGGCATCGTCTGGCTCTCCTGGGCCCCTTTGACCTTAAACTGTCTTTGATGTACTTCTACCGACCACAAGTAGCTTGTAAAATACACACACACATACAAAACATGTGCAGTTTTAGAGTAAATGTACTTTAATACTGGTTTTCGCGCCAGCACACCTATACCGCAAACATTTTTCAGGTTATACCATTAGGAGTGCTTACTGGAGCAGTACGCCAGAGGTGAGAGAATTCAGCAGGATTCTCCTGTGAATAGAGAGAGATTCTGGTCTCATTCAGCAGACAAATGAAGCGTGAGCAGTCTGAAGGGCGCACACCCACACTTACACACAATTTCTACACAAACTCCTTAAAAAGCTAGAAGTACAAACACACACACAAGCCATTGCACTGTGACACCCAGCCAAGGAATGGAGCTGCAGAACACTTCTTAATTATTACGAGGCAGCCAGCTGTGTTAGCCAGGGCAAAAGGAGGAAGGAAGACGAGGCCAGAGCATGGGCCTGACATGATCCAACACACACACACACACACACACACACACACACACACACACACACACACACACACACACACACACACACACACACACACACACACACACACACACACACACACACACACACACACACACACACACACACACACACACACACAGGGCATGTCTTGAAGGCAAACTGTAGGCTAGTTGTTAAGTCCTTGAAACTCCACCCAGAAAACGTTCACTGATTGATTGGGAATATACACTTCACACACGGCTTTGGAAGCTGGTTAAATAACAGCTGAGGGAGTGGAAGCGGAAAAAGGAAAGCTCCAGAAAGGAGGAGGTATTAAAAAGAGATGAGAGATGAAAGTGAATGGAGACGGCGCTCTAATGCTTTTCCGACTTCCCTCCTGAGATCCGGGTAGCGATTGTGTGTGTGTGTGTGTGTGTGTGTGTGTGTGTGTGTGCAAAGACTATCGGAAAGCACTCAAAGAGATTTGGAGCATTGTTTGAGACGGGCTTCTGTTATGTTGCGCGCCGCATTGGTAGACTTCTCACAATCGCTGAAAACTCCCAAGCCGCTTTCGAACCTAATTGAAGGCCACGTGCCGAGACGCTGCCAAGCGGGATGTGATCTAAAAGTGAACTCACAAGGGAAGAATGATACACAATTCATAAATTGTTCCAATATTATGTTTTTTTTTTGTCATCTTCACGTCATTTGAAAAAAAATAATCCAGCATCACTCAAAGTAGGAAACTAGCATGTGAAGTTATAAATAAGAGATCTAGTGTCGATGTTAGGGATCCTTTTAAACTTTTGAGGCGTCATTTTTGTTAAACATAATTTGCTTGGATATCAATAGCCACTTTGTTTACTCTGATCTTACATACTGTACAAGTTCTCCCCAGTGGTCGTTAGTGTGCAAGGCACACATACTCGGATGCCCTTTATGTTTCACTCATGAAGCAGGAACAAAAATGACAAAAAATACGAGGAGGGGGAAATAGTTCATTTTGATGGTAGATGCTGAATGGAGCAAGGCATTTCTTTTTACGTCCATGTTTCATTCGTTCAGCTGCCATTATTTAAGAGTTAACTTCTACTACTCGTAGCCTTGGTGGACCCCTTCAAATCAATCTGAAGACCTATAATAAAGCTGTCTCATCCTGCCTTGAACTCTGCATGCGTGTGTGGCTGTGTGTATGTCATTGTAGTTGCAGGAAAAAGCTTGATCGGCCTGTCTGAGTTAAAGGAAGAGACAGAGAGGGAAAGCAAGACAGGTGAAGACGAGAGAGAGAGAGAGAGGGAGGAAGAGAGGGAGAAAGAGAGAGAGCAAGAGAGAATCCCCCTTCGGCTCCAACAAACCTTTATCCTCGGTGCTTTATCCTCACATACTACCTTTTTCAAAGTTCACACACCTAGCAGTGATTCTTACTTTCTGATTTATTCCTCCTCCATGTTTCCACCTTGGTCTCATCCACTCTTTCATCCCTTATGCTTTCCTTTATTTACTTATTTCCTTCATTCCTTCTCTCTGACCACTTTCCATTATTGCGTTATTGTTCTTTCAGCAGTCTCTCTGTTCCTCTGCTCAATAATAATGAGTTTTTGTCCACTTTTGTTTTCTTTCTCTAACCGTAGAACCCTCTCCTTCCTTTTCCTTCGCTCCGTTCTCCCTTTTAGGAAAGCCAATATTGTTACATTGACATCCGAATGCGGTCGAAACCCCAGAAGCTCAACCCTCTTTATCACCCTGCCTTTTTTATGTCTTCTGCCGATTGTGTTTTTTTTATTTTATTTAAAAAAAAAATGTAATCAACTTAGCAGCTGCTAATCAAGATGAAGCTGTTAGGTTGGGAGACCAGGGCACGCACACATAAATACAGTCGCACACACACACACCCTTGTTGGATGCTCACTCAAACAAGACACAGAGAGAGCCAGTGCCTAGGGGTTGCCTCGAGCTGTTTCCCAATCAACGCCACTGGGGAGAACAAGAGAGACCTTCAGTGTCTACAGTGGGAACTCTGAGTGGGCTTCAGATGCACACATAAAGAAACAGACACACCTCCTCCCTCTATGAATAGATTCCTCTCCTTAGGAAACCCATTTAAAACCTTTCTGACATCTGAGGGCGTCGCTGATCAAACGGGCGGCAGTCTGAAGTGACTCACGCACATTCAAACACCTGGAACAGCCTCTACATCCCCGTTTGAAATGTACAGATTTGCATTACACACAGTGCGATGAGGCTTTGAGCAGATGAAACACGAAAATGGTCGATGTAAATGTTGAAAAGGAAACTCTCGAACTTCAAACCACTTTCTCGATTGATCATGAGTTAATTGTTCAAAAAAATATATACAACACGTTTTTCAGGAATAACTTCACGGCTTATCTGCTGGTGAGACCCGTGACTAAGCTCTCTCCCTATCTTTCTCTCAAAAAAACTGCCGGTCGTCCCTTTAAATCGCCAATAGGTGTGTGTTAATAGTGTTCTTTTCAAAACGAGTGTCATAGTCGAGGCTTTGTCCTTTACTGACATGCTCTATGGTGTTTTGTGTCCTTCAAGGCAGCTCTGCCTGGAAGGCACTACCCGCCCCCAACAGTTAGGGTAAGGGTTAGGGCCTTCCAGGTAGCACTACACACCATCAAGCCACTGACATTGGAAGACAGTGTGTGTGTGTGTATATATATATACACACACACACACACTATATGGCATTTTATGAACCAGGGTACAGTGCTGCACACGACAGAGACATTTAGCCTTTGTCATTATACACATCCAAGCAGTATGTAACACAGTATTGTTGCAGCTGCAGAGGCAGATGGTGAGTGTGCAGGGTTCACTGAAGCATTGCACCATGAGGTAGTTATACTGAGTAGGATCAGATGGAAAAATAAATCATGAGCATTAAGGAGCACGGACCAAATCCCAAGGTGAAAGTGGCGTAGGATTCAAACACACGTTTTGCGGACTGTGCAAACAACGCCAGTTCATAATGAATGAGTGGGATAAAGAGTTGGGGACAGTATGGCAGTTTAGTATGCAGTGGAGTTGTGTGAGAGCTGATGAGGACAGCAGAGTCAGAAAGGTTGTGAAAGGAGGTCAGTACTTAGAAAACCACTGAAACCACACAGTGTCTTATGCTACGACTTGGAACAAAACCACTATGCAATATATCCAAGTGCTATAAGAGGTTGTCTCGAGACGATGGGCGGGAATTGTCAATCATGTCACCTGTCAAAACAGAAACTGCTTCTTTTATTATCGTGTTCTGTGAAAAGGTGACAGCTAGATATCTGAGACATAAAAAAGGGTAGTAAAGCTGCAGAGAAGTGGAGGACTGATTGAAAAAAGACTCAAACTGCTTTGACGTTAATAGCGTGCTACTAGCTAAGGCGTACAATCTTTATTAACAGATGTCAGCGACCACTCAAACATAAACTGCTGGTTCAGTTTGGAGTAGGTGAGCAGCCTTCTATGGGGACCAATTGAGAAACGTAATGGCCTAAGTATTCTGAAATACAGAAAATGTCTTTCTACAGTTAAAAGGTGCTGTAAGCGGAATGGTTCTTTTAGCTAACTTCCTGTCAGTTACTGCAGTTAGCAGTCCCCTCGCTCGTCTCTACGTCACCACATTAATGCACTGCGGTCTTCAAACAGCGAGTTATCTGGCACCATCTCAGATTGTGATAAAATTTGATAAAAAAACATTGGGAAGGATTTTTACCTGCTCCGCCATTGTAGGCGCATGAACATTCACCCATCTGTCCTCTGGCATGCACTGGCAGTGAGACGGGTGTTGGTTTGTAGCGTTCTCTTGTGATTGGATATTAATTTCGGGATCCCCCGAAAAGTTTATTTGCCGATTACATGCAGAGCAGCTGACAGAGATCGGCTTTATGAAACGCGCACATTATGTAAGTGATCACTGTATGAATAAAGAGCGATTTAACACTTATATTAACATAAATACATCGCTTACTTCACCTTTAAAAAAGACTGGAAACAGCTAGCCTAGCAGTGCATTGCATTCTGAACAATTAGCAGTGGAGGAACAACAAAGGCCACACTGTTGCAAGCGGTTCAGAAAAGGTTCAGCAACATGGAGAAGTGGCCCCAGTACTCTTTGGCCACTCCTCTTGACCCCAGGCAAGTTATCATTTAAATGAGTATCAGCCTACTGCTAATTAGTTAGTGCAAACGTCCATGGCTATCCATAAGTAGCTTTTGAGATATTTCAGTCTGGATCAAAGTGCTGGACCAACTGACTCAAGAAAATGAATTTGTCTAAACTGTTTGGGTAAATAAGACCACAGCTGTCATATAAGATGTACCATTAATGCCACTATTATTAAGCAGGATTAAGCATATCAGAATATTTTCAAAAGCAATATGATTAGATTAAATTGTACACAGAGTGGACTAAAACCTTAGTTGAGTTAAGCCTGATCATTGACAAATGGAATAGATATCATAAGAGTTAATATTTAGATTGAATTATACCGCAACGTTGAGGTCAGAGAGCATACCACGCCAACTATTCTGCTCTTCTGCCTGCCTATCTGAGCTTTGTTCAAATGGATGCACAGTGGCTTCCGTATGGACTTCCAGAATTCTTTTAAAACTTGACCTTTAAATACTGTGTCCCCGTTAGGCCGATCGATATCATTTTTCAAATGTCAGATCCGAGTATGAAGATGCATCACTCCTCCCAAGTTTCATCAAAATTAGACTAGAGTGAGATATCTCTGGAGATGTCAAAAATGACTGACGAGCATCCAGCATGTGCCCTTCTGAAGTGAGAGATATGGGCGAACGCTATTTGAATCAGCACATCCAAGTTGTGGTAAGCTGATGTCAAAACACTTGTCTTTGAATACTTGGCAACTGGGTTGACCTTAAAACCACATATTACCACTAAAGGGCTGTCAATCAAGTGAGTCTCTTGATAAGATATTTAATGTGCGTGTTGACTAGGCCACTGCACTCCATTGTACTCCACTGTGCTACTTTACCTCTTAGATGGGATTTGGATTTAGTGCACTTTGTGCTGATCTGATTGATGCCCATTTGACTTCAGACTACATTTCTCTCTGATGCTGGGCTGACTGCGTGTCCCCGGAACAGTGGCTACTATAACTCACCTATGCATTTTGCAGGGCTAGTGTGTGACAGACACAAACACACAAAACTTCAGTTATATACTAAATCAGCATGCTATCTATCTCCATCTAGTATACACTCATGCACGTTCCCTTTTGTCTGCTGATCTTCAAATCTCACTAAATGCATTTATTCTCTCAAAACACATTACAATATAGAAAAACAAACAGATACAATGGAAGGTTCTACTGTAGTTGGGATTACGGGACAGATTTAAAGTCTAAGCCAGTGGAAATCCTGCTGTAAAATTATGCTAATCTCTCTCTGACAAAGACGAGGGGCTTGATCCCCCCCCCAAAAAAAAGTGCATTCCTTTCTATTTTTTGATGAAATACTAGACAGAATCAAATGGGAAGTTTTAGCTGGAAATGGAAGTATGGCATTGCACAGAGTCCAAACAATCAAAACAAAAGAAAGTACCAACTCATGATTATGGCTTGGGAGGATCTTCTCTATAGTCACCAAGTTATGTTAGAAAGGCTTTGAAGCAGTGTTCTGTCAAGGCAGAGACACACACACACAGTACCATTACTCTCCAGGCTTCAATTGATTTGGGCTGCTTGGACAGTTTTCAAACGGATTGGTAAAGTGTGTAGGCGTCCCATGTCACAATAAGGACTGATGCCATGTTGGAAGACGTGTCGTTTGTGCTACATCTTCCCTCCTCTCAGGCTTAAGTATTGAAGAAAATCCACACACAGAGGACAAGAGAGCACCATGGATTTTCCACAACACAACAGGTGTTTTAAATATCAATATATCAATCATGGATGCAATTGTTTAGCCACTTGTCCTAAGTGTACCGCTTTCTCTCTTTTTCCCTTTTCACAGTTAAATGGGTTCCAGTCGTAACCATTCCGGCTGCTATTTTGTAATATTAACAACACTAGGGCACACAATGCCTCCTTGCCTTTTACGATTAAGGCGATCATTGTTATTGCGCCCACTTGCAACCTCAATTAAATTTGGAGGCCGTTATGTCCTGGCTTTAAAGAGCCTCTGACTTCCTCCAGGGGCTTAATCCGATAAACCACTATGACCCACTGACATCATAACTTTAAGCCGCAAGGCTATGTCAAACTATGCTCTAGGGGAAGGCAGAGTAAACATTCAGGGCTTTTTGACTTTGTGTGTGCATGTGTCAGTTGTACAAAGCCATCCTTGCTTGATGGAGGTGTTATCATGACATATTATGATGATTTCCTGATAGGCATCCTGGAAAATAAACTGGCATCTTTCCTTTGCAATGCTACTGTGTGACTCTAGAACAGGGGTGGCCAACCCGCGGCTCGCGAGCCGCATGCAGCTCTTTGCCCAGCTTCGTGCGGCTCTTCAGTTCATATCAAATTATGATTATAATTTTTTTTTTTTTTCTTTTTTTTTAATACTTTTTTTTTTGTGGGCCTATGTGTGTGCATGTTCGCAAACGTTTCATGCGGCTCTTACGTTCGTTTTACATGTCTATTATTTCATTTTTTATTTTATTAATGTGTAGGCCCTATGTGTATGCCTGTTCGCAAATGTTTAATTGAGGACGCAACATAACGTTCGCAAACGTTTGGTGCGGACGCAACATAAAACTGCCCGCTCAGCTTGGAGGGAGGTTTTCCGTGAGTAAACTATTTGTGTCAAGTTCGCTCCGAAACAAAGTGGGAGAGTTCATATTTTTTGTTGAACGTTATGCCAAGCCATTCTGCCTTATATGCCAGGTGTCATTTGCGCATTTCAAGGCTTCAAATCTTCAGCGCCACTTCAGCTCTCTCCATGCTAAAAGTAAGTCCCACAAAGCAACATGCATAGTAAGAGAAAAACGCTATTTTAAATTGTTATATTTTTGTTTGTGGACTTGGTTGAACTGAGAGTTTGTGTGTGAGGCAGTGCACACAATGTTCATTGTTGAAAATGACTGCCCTGTCGTCTTTAGTCCAGTCCTGTCATTATCACAGGGGCGGCCTTAACGATCTGGGGGCCCGTTTCAAGTCCTAGTGTGGGGCCCCCTGTCTTTTTTTTTTTTTTTTTTTTTTTTTTTTTTTATAAATAATGCTTGTGCATGCATGTGCAAGCTCCCCGCGAAAATAAAAACGCCCCCCCTCCCCTGAAATCTTACTGGCCACCCCAGTGCCCCCCCCCCCAGTTCAAATGTTATTTTTTATTTTCATTTTATTTTTTTTATTAAATTTTTTTCCTGATATGTATCCTAGTTCAGAGATGATATGTATTTTTTTTACTTTCTTAACTTTTTTTGATAGGTAGTTGCCAAGTTCATCACACAAACACTCCAATCCACTGATATGAGATCAGTTTGCAATTTTCAATTACTAAATTAATGGTAGGACTGTGGCCACTAGAACTGGTCTCTGGTCAGCAAAGGTCTTGAAAACAGCATAAGTGTGCTTGTGACATGCGTGCCACCCATGCATGTGTATAGGCACGTGTCCCAGCAGATTTTTGAAATCTGAATAAAAAAATTAAAGTTTGTAGTTAGCGAGTGTAACATGTTCTTAGCAAGGGCAGACTTTCATAAATAAAGGCTTATTTTTTTAGCAAGATATTTGGTCAAAAACTAGTGGTCATCCGTCCCTCTGTCCAGTTGTTAGGCATTTGGCTGCTAGCAAGTTATGTTGTCTTGCTAATTTTACTATTCATCGGAGCTGAAATAAATATTGACTTTTTCCTTTATTATCTTCGCGAGAATGCACCAGAATGCTTAGATTACATGTTAAAAACACAAAAAAATCTTCTGGGGGGGGATGCCCCCAGACCCCCCTTCAGGGGTTTATTTTTCTGACAAACATTACAATGGATACTAACATGATTTGGGCATTTGGGATTATAAATCATCTTTGAATTGGTTGGTGCGATGGCCACCCCACTCTAACTCTGTGGCCCACCTTGGCCACCCCCAGTCAAAATTTCCTGGAATCGCCACTGTGTGTACCCGTGTGTACGATGTGGCTCTTTGCAGTAACACAGTAAAAAATGTGGCTCTTTGTCTCTGACTGGTTGGCCACCCCTGCTCTAGAAGGTACAGAATGGACACACATGTGCATCCTATCATCACAGTGGTTGTACCTTTACAGACACTGTAAAGGACACCTGTGTTTTACTGTGTTATACGATGACTGCTTTGCACACACAAAAAAGGGTAATGAGTTAGAGTACATTTCCCTCTTATACGACACCTGGCCCTTCAGAAAGTATATTCCGTGACCATGGCCTAAGTCCATTTAATCAGACCCTATCAACTGAACTAAAGAGATTGCTCATTCATTTCTTTACTTTCCATTTTGACATTTAAAAAGATGGGAACTTTGAAATGTGCTCTATCCTCTTATCTTAAACCAGCTTTGAGCCGAAAAAAAATGTCTTAGTAAAGTCTTACTGAGCATCCCACTCCTGTGTGTTTCTGTCCTGCTAAAAGTACTTTATCCCCCCCCCCCCTAAAATGTAACATTTGATTTCAGTTTGGAGCTATACACAATAGTGTTGTGTGGGATTTGCAGTGGGTGACCCATTTGCCATGTCAGGTAAGGTATTTGTGTCCTGTGGTGTGTGTAATGTATAAAGCGGTGGAACAGTGTCATCGATATACCACCCCAGACCCGAGGGCCAGAAAGCCGGGGATTAGCCCCAGGAACAAAAAAGACAAAAACACTGACGTGTTTCTGTGATGTTGACAAGGGATTAGAAGGCTCCCACTGACAGGATTAAAACAATACCTACTGTTTTTCCTCTGTCCTTCTACGCCAACCCTTTTATTATCCCAACCTCACTTGTTACATTAAGAGATAATGTGTTTTTCTTTTCCGTCCATGTGTTTGGAGCTCCTCTCTCTCTGTATCCCCACTACTGCTTTTGAATAGTTCACCTGTGTTTTGGTCTTTCCCCCTCTCCCTGAAAGGATTATATTCAATCCTGCTTAAACCTAAAAGTCCACCTTAATACTATGTTTCTTAGTGGGCCTGTTATTTATAAGGAAATACATTTAGATGAAAAAGAAAGAGTGGTTTAATGATTTTTTTAAGTTTTTAGCCATTACAAGTCTTGTAACTGGTTGAAACACTCTGTGAACCAGCGTATATAACACCAGTGATAAAATTAGAAGAAAAAAACATGTTTTTTCAATCTATAAACAATGTTTTGCTTTCTGAGCGACAAGGAAGAATGTGTTTAGGGGTTTTGTCTGAGAGAAGCAATACAATCAACTGTATTCACCAGGCAGGCACACTGCAACTAATTGAGTCAATCAAAAACGATTACCTATCAACCCGGAGCATGGAAGAAATGGTCAGAGAAAATTGGGTCATTACTGTTGGGGGGGGAGACCTCATACTGAAAGTAATCCAACACAAAAGAAAAATCAAGAAAGATTTGGCACAAAAGGGCCGTTCTAAATGTGTCACAATGCCGGGGCAGTGATGGCAGCCTAACTGGAAACATGTGGCTGATGTGGACTTCCTTCCACAATGTGCGGTGTGGATGATAGGATTTAAACAATACAACCGCGAGGATACTTTAATGGAACAAAAATGAAGTGTGGACAAGAGTCAAGGCCCAATATTATATTCACACAGTGGGGATTGAAATGTAATTAAAAGATTGAGTGATAGAGTTACAATCAGTGTGACAGCCAGGAGATGATAGCGGATGTTGACACAGCTGATTTGTGGAGATGAGACGACTGGGCTGTGACCACACTGATTGGTCTGATGTAATTGGAATGTTGACAAAAATAAACAGCGCTTCTGGAGGGCAGCAATTATTCTAAAACTGTAGCCTGCCAGGCAAAAGCAATCACAACCCGACCAAACCTTACAAACAGAGATGTTTACACATAGATAAGACCACAATGACAAAACCCCTAACAAAAAAAACGCTTTGGTGCGCGGCTGCGATTACAGAAAAAAAAATATATAAAAAATTGAGAGTAACTGGACAACGATCAACCTCCGAGGCAGGAGTAATTAAACACAGAACGCCTATAGGGGAAACAACGGCGACAATCAAACGCTAGGCTGCCAAATACGAGCTAGTTCGCTGTCAGGCTGAGGCGGTAATGATATGATGAGGATGAAGAGGTATGTCTCCATCCGGGAACTGTGTCGGAGCAGAGCGGACACGAGTCAACCATGCCCTGAGGGTCGCTCCTGGTTACCTTCTGATCGGGAGAAAAAGTTTCAGTGAGTTATCCCTCTTTCAGTACAACCTAACAAAAAAGTCAAATAATGAGACATCTGCCAATTACATTCAGAAAAAGAGGCCTCTCTCACGTGGAGTAAAAGCGGTAATCTTGTCATCTATTCCATCCGTTCACCAAACTGTCATTCATTTGCCTTTTTTTGACCTTCAAAATCTATCATTCGCTTGCTGTGTGACATGCACCGTCTTCTTCAGATTGACACTCCTGGTGAGCCTGGGGGGGTGGGGGGGTGGGGAACTCAATGCTGTCAAGACAGACTCTTTCTGACAACTCAGCACTAGTGGGCACGTCCAATACTCCAAGACTTGTGGAAGGACGATGCACAGAGGAAGGTGCTCAAGTGCTTACTCATACTGTACATATTTTTAGTTGCTATTTACTTGGTGTTTCATATTTACACACGTCATGCTTAGAACCATCTGTCATTGTCTTGGTCACCGTTTCTATTGGTGTGTGTGTGTGTGTGTGTGTGTGTGTGTGTGTGTGTGTGTGTGTGTGTGTGTGTGTGTGTGTGTGTGTGTGTGTGTGTGTGTGTGTGTGTGTGTGTGTGTGTGTGTGTGTGTGTGTGTGAGATGTGAACCATGCCATCGCTTTCCCATCATCCCCGTCAGCTACTCATGTCTTGCTCTTCTCCCAAATCGTTCTGACCTTCCTCAAATAAACCTATCAGCTGTAATCAAGAGCTATCTCGTCCTCTATCTTACATTCGCTTTGACATCTACACACACACACACACACACACACACACACACACTTTTCATGCAGGTCTTTTTCTCTCCCTTGTCAACTTGTAAGACACAGGCATTGTGTGCTTGGTGGCATCTGTAGCCATTCAGGCACCTGTCACATGTGTCCATATCACTTTGAGAATGAAATAGTTTATACCTTTAAAAACAAATACTTTAGATATATAGAATACAGACATTTCTAAATGGGCCACATTCAGACTAATCATGGTTAACTAAGGCGAGACACTGCAAGTGGATAAGGTACAATGTTGTACTTGCATGTCATCATGAAACTTTGCCAGTTCATTACTTACATTAAAACAATTATTTTTGTATTACAATTTATTTAAGAAATGTTTGAATATGCAAGTTTGCCTAACTAATAATAAATAGTATGAAAAGAGACAAAATAGCCAAAAATCTCAAAATTGACCATTGCTTGAAATACACATGGTTTTGCCGCCAGTGACTGAAGTGATGAATACTAGGGACAAAGCTTCAATTGCAATATGACTTAAATATTCCTGCCCTTCCTTCTCGTGCACACACACACACACACACACAGTATCTCCCAAGAGCACCCTGCTCTCTTCTCCCCCTCAGTCCCAAGGCTAGATGATCACAGACAAAAAAGTGAGCGAGAGAGAGAGAGAGGAGAGCAGAAGGTTTTTTTTTTTCTTTTTCAGTGGGTCGCACGGTGGTGGCATGTTTAACTAGCTATAATATGATTAGATTTAGCAGGGTTCACAACTCACATTGTCAGCCCACATCAAAGTCCACCAGCTACTGTGAGAGCAAAAAGGGCCCTCTGTGAAAAACCAAAGAGAGCGAGAGAGAGAGAGATGAAAACGAGATGGGCAGACGAGGAAAAGGGAGAGATGTTTTAAACATAAAAACACACAGACAGAATGGGAAGGAGAGATGAGGCAATCACAAGGCAAGAAAAGAAGAAGAAGTGCTAGCTTAACCCGTCAAGTGAACCGCGTGACCTGAAAAGTAGCAGTTACCAGCCTCCTCTGTCTGTTTTCATCTGTGTCTGAATGAAAAGGCCATTGAGAAAAACTTACGGTGTCAAGTATGAAACCGGCTGGCTGACCTTGTGGTTTGATAATCTGCCTTGAGACCCAGTTTGCGAACACACGTCTCATAATGGTTTATAGTGCGACGCGAAACATATCAAATTGCTTTTGGACTAGATCGCTACAAATTGACCTGCGTTCTTCCACAGACGAGCATACGGCAATAGACAGACAAAAATATATAAACGGTATATATTTCAAAACAGAATTGTAAACATCAGTTTTCTTTTTTAGCAGAACTTATGATCATCCTTCTGCCAGTATATCTATCATTTCTCAGACATTTATTTGTATTTTCATTCATTCCTGTACCATTTGGCTGTGTGACGTATACATGCATGAATGGCATGTGTGTTACACTACAGTAATCAGTATGGACATTTTCTCCCTGTTAGCCATTTCTGTTGGGGAGGGTGGATTCATTTCTCCTCACCATTACTGACAGATCTGTGCCATTAACCTCCTTTTCAGTCGACATAGAGGCAGTCAGTGGCAGTAGTAGAAGAAGTTTACATTTGCCATGTCATTTGAACACATATTTAGATACTACATGCTAGGCCTAGACATAATGGCATGGGTATAATTTAAGTCTTTCATTCTTTTGACACTATTTAAGTAAAATGTAGGTTATTTGTTTGATGCGATGATTTATATATTGCACTGACTGACTAAAGCCGGACTGCTGTAGTATTTTGCACCAGGTTCTCTTTTGTATGGAAAGCCATCTATCGTGTTTACCATCACGGCTTCGACGACGCATTACCAGCACTGTCGTCATCCGTTTACAGCCGCCCATATCAGACAGTACGATTTGATTGTAAGCACCGAATTTTTCCGACATAGTTAATGAGCTCCAATGGTTCGTGGCCAGACCAGTAAGCTGAGCAAACTTAAATGTGCCATCAGCAGGTCTGGATTTCCAGGCTATCCAGTGTGAGCTCCCAAACCCAAAATCCAGACAGGTGCCTGACATTGTATTGAAAAGGGACTTTGGCTGTAGAAAAAATTTCTGCCTAGAGCAGTTTGAATAATTCTGAATGAATAGAACATAACTCCAATTTAAAATGGGCCTACTATTTATGTGAAAGTAAAAAATGAGAATAGTCTAAAGCTCTTGTTAATGTCCAATTGAGCTTTAGAATTATTCAGATGATGCCAGCATACTTTATTTTTGTATAGCTTGCCTTAGCATACTACCACTACTACTACTCTGTTGATAACTAAACTAGAGATGAGCCTGAATCAGAATTCTCACAGATCTATATATATACAAAGACAACACCGTCCTGTTCACACATTCCCTTTTGTTGGGTGGGAAATCACGCAGGCTTTGAACTTTCCCAGAATACATTGGATAGGAGGCAATACAAAGCACAATTATACGTACACTTTATTTCAGCTGAACATGTGAAAGCATTTGGAAATAATTTGAACAATATCTCAATACAAACATGAAAAAAAATTATGAGCAGAAAATCAAGACACAGCAAGGAAAATAACTAGATTGCTGTTCAACAACAGGTGCTCAGACAAATTGGACAGCATCTTAGGAGTAATGTTTTTGTTTGCTTTTTCCTAATTTAAAATGGCTGTTTATTTACAGTGTGTGTGCACTGTCTGCAAGGTTCTCCTCCAACATGACTTCAGTGTGAGTGTTTTTCTTTTTGTTCATGGCTCATTATCAGGCCCCTGAGATTGGCAGCTATTGACATTAATGGCTTTTTCTAAAGCTGGATGTAAGCTGTTTTGGCTCTGCATAATGTAAAATTTGGGAGCTACAGTGTGTCACTAGTGAATTCTACCTCGACTCAAATGTGTGCGGTGACTGTTAGCCAAGCAATCTTCACCCACATATTTAAGCTGTGGGTCTCATTTGTTGATGCTTTGTCTTATTGTTGTGTTCCTGCTGATTCTGTTCCTGTGCCAATTTAGGTTGTAGAGACATAAATGCATCCTAAATAGCTCACAAGGACCTAAGAGTAGACATTGTAAACACTTGCATGCTTGTAAACGTGAGGTTTGGGTTGTGCTGGAAAGGCTCAGTCTTCCTTTATTTAGGGGAAAGAGCAACAATTGGGAAATAGGCTTATTCACTTTCTTTGAGATAATCATGCAAAGTCAAAGTTTCATACTACAGCCAGCAGATTAGTTAGTTAAGGCTAGCATGCGTACAGTATGGCTGTGTGATTAATCTAAAGTTCCTAAAAATCTCAGACCATTTATTTTACTGGTTGGACTGTTTTAGCATATTGATTTCAGAAAGAGTTGAGAAGACCGATACCACTTTCATAACCTGGTCCTACCAGACCATCATACTTCATTTCATTTGTACAAAAATCGCTAATTTGACTAACGTTACCTCACTTGAAGGAGGGTGTCAGTTGAAGTTTAAAACTATTGGATCTGCCCAGCGCCACTCTGGATCTGCCAACCAATCGCATAACGTTTGGTGGTGGCGCACAACCTCAACATCAATGTTCTCAGCCACTCCCACTGTCTGCTGATTGGCCGGCAGAAATCTGCCGGAGAAAACCCGTGAATAAACCGCAGGCCCAGACTGACTACTGAAGGGAAATAACAATTGAGCGGAAGGCGGGCGGTGCCAGGCTACCACTTTCATGTGTCAGACAAAGACTGCAGCCAGTTAGTTTAGCCTTTCACAAAGACTGAAAACAGGTGGAGGAAAGCTAGCTTGGCTATGACACAGTAACACAATCTGCCAACACCAACACCTCTAAAGTTCACAAGTTCACTTGTTATAGCTCACATTTAAATCTAAAGAAAAAAATGTCTTTGTTAAATGCCAGGTTAGCTGTTTCCTCCTGTTACCGGTCTGTATGCAAAGTGAAGCTAATCTTGCACAGACAGTTCCTTCATCCATGGTCACATTTTCTTCATGGCCTCTATTTACCCCCTCTATACTACCTACAGTGTACACTATCCATCCCTCTTTCTCCCCCGTGTGTGCATGCGTTCCTCTCTGCTCTCCTCCCAGTGCAGAGTGAAGGGCACAGAGGACTGCCACTCTGCTCCTCATTAGAACAATATGTGTGATACCTTTTACAGTTGTCAGCGTGAGAGGGTAAATCTGGCCGCACTCCCCCCTCTGGCTGGACGCCTGTCACATCAATGGCCAGTGCTTCTTTCTGATTTGCTGTCGCCCATGGTTACAGACTGATTCTAATCTGTGCCCGGGCCCCCTCTGCACTGGGATAATTATGTCTACAAGTTAGAGCACGTTATTTATAAAGTATTCCAGCTTGCTCTTATTTTTTATTTCATCCCTATTCCTTGGTTGACGGGTATACCAGTTGTAGGATGTTCCCACCTCCGAGTGTGACATGGTGATGTTTGCAACAGGAGAATATGAACAGAGTGACAGATTTTTCTTCAAATCTGTGGAGATACAGTGTTAACTGGTAAATTGTCAAATCAAATACCTGATGTTGAAGAACGCTTAACAGTCGGGAAATCTTATTATTGTTTGCTGTAAGCCTCACTGATTATGAAACCACAGGAGGATTATGTAAAAGTGTGCATAAGAATGCCAGTAAATGTTAATTGCATCCAGTGGGAAGAGATCTATTGGTTGGAGGCAACAATACTATAAATGCAGTCCATAAAACAATGACATACACTCTCCTGACAGAGCTCATAACCAACACTGTATATCAATTTATTGATCCATCGATAGCCCAATCCCCACGCTGCTTCAATTTACTAGATTGTACATCACACTCACGCACAAAAAAGGTATCAGGTAGGTGCACAGGCACAACATACACACACTTAATATATCTCTCGCGCGCACATACACACACACACGGACGCCCACACAGACAGGATTGACTAGCATATTTCACCGGGAGAGGGGAAAAATGCTCTATAACAGAAATGTCAAGGTGTTTTAAGGAAGAAATATGCTCTGGCACACAGCAGCAATTGATGAAATGTGACCTTGAGTTCTTCTTTTGCCATTTTTATTTTTGGCATCAGAATAATAAATAGTGCTGGGTCAGGAGAAAAGGGGGGGGGGATCAAATCCTGGAGCTATATGAGGAACCATTTAATGGTTATTACAATCAGTTGTCAGCAGAGAGGGGGGGGGGGAATAAAAAATGAATTTTAAATGTGACAAGGCATGCATGACTCACTGGATAACACAGAAGCATTCAACAACTAACACAGATCACTCTCTGTTTATAATAACTCTTACTAATTACTTTTCAGGATCGATAAAACCTGCAAATTGAATGCAACTGTTCTTTTAGCACAATTTATAGGGATATTTGCGTGCGTGCGTGTGTGTGTGTGTGTGTGTGTGTGTGGATGTGTGTGTGTGGGGAGGAGGTGTTCAATTGAGTTGAGAAATGGGAACGTGTTTGATAATTTGGCCAACGCACAGAGCAATTGACCTATTATAGGGAGCTACAGAAGGGGGAGATGAGGGTTTTAGGAAAAAAAAGAAAAAAAATTAGTTAATTACATGATGATTCTCTTGGGGACATTTTACCTTCAGAAGTCCCTTTTTCACTGCATGAGCACTACTTTTTTTTATCTTCCTTAATTAACCCAAATGTTTAAATGTGGACTTGGTTAAACACACTGCACTGAATTGTTTTGTATGTATGTTTGCTTTCTGGCTTTCACCTCAAAGATCTACATAATGAAAAGGTTCTATATGGACTATTCAAACAAGACAGTTCCCATTATGGATTGAGCTGCTATTTGACATCTGGCAAGGGAGGCTATAGGCACAAGGCAGTTACAATGAATGTAACATGGTGGGAAAGTGTTGACTAAAACATGCTGTTATATTGTCCTCAGCATAGCAAGCAGTTCCATAATGTTAGGTTAATCGGCTGCCAAATAATATCAAAGATGCAGCAGTTAAAGAGTTGCTTGGTTGCTACAATATACTGTATGTAAAAGGACCTTAGGACAAAAAAATATAAACGCATTAAATTTTTGCTTAAATTTTCCAATGGCTGATATCAAAGATCTTGGACTTTTTCTATGTAAGACAAAGGACCTATTTCTCTCAAATTGTATCAACACATTTAGTTTAAAATCTGTGTTAGTGAGCATTTCTCCTTTGCTGAGATAACCCATCCACCTGACAATTGTCGCACGTCAAGATACTGATTAAACATCATGATTATTGCACTGGTGTGTCTACGGCTTGTCACGACTAAATGCCAATCAAATGTGTTATTACATGTTTGGATTACTGCAACAATGCTGATATATGTACTTTGCAAATTGTCAGTCCTGCTCACTGATTTAGGGGAATTGGTCCCTTTGTAAAAACTGCAGAATAAGTTCAACAGAATATCTCCTCATTTCAGATATATATATTCATGTCCAGTCAGAATTTCTAATCTTATTTTTTACCTTTCCTTTAGACCCCTTTGGTTCTGTTCGACTCGCATACAATCTCCACTATCAGTTACACTGACACGTGACCCTTCTCATCTACTTATCCATTTAGTCTGACCTTCTATTTCTCACTTTCTTCCCAGTTCCTGTCTGTGGCTTCTCTCATGTCTGGTTTTGAGTCCTCTCCATTATCCTTTCTCCCAATAACTCCATTACATGTCCAACCAATGGCCCATTCCGTGGTATTTCTCCTCTGCTCTTTTTCCCAGAATCTCCCTCATTCTATGTACCTACCTGATCGCCTATAGATTGTCCTTTTTCCTCCTTACCCTCCTCTCTGCATCCAACCTCCTCCTCCTCTTCCTCCTCTACCCTCCAATCCCCTTCCTCCCCCCATGAGACCGGGGCCCTACCTCATGAAAGAGTCATCAGCGGAGCATAGCTCTTAATAACAGCTAATCTGTTTAAGCAGCCGCTAAAAAGGTCATGGCATGGGCTAGCCAGGGCCAGAAGGGATGGAGGAGGACTGGTGTGGAATAAAGGATTTAGAAGAACGGATAAGAGGCCTCAAGAACAGACAGAAAGGGAAGGGGAGGGGGTACAGCTAGACTGAATTTGAGTTGTATAGGATTTCTTATATAAAATTACAAATACAAAAGCTGAAAAGCAAAAATATGTATTGTTGGAGGAGCTAACGGTATGCATTTAGAGTGCTTCTCCGGTACATGATCTGAACTGAAGAGGCTCCAGAATCCAGGGTTGGTTCAATGGGAAAGTGATTTGTGAACACTCACAGCCATCAGATCCTATTATGGCCCCTGCAAATTCTCTCATAATGACTGTACGGAGACAGCCAATGGTAAAATCAATCATAGATCCATGCACTTATTGAGAAGCCATCAGAGGCCGAAAGGAGAGTGAGGAGGGAGGATCAATATGATATAGCAACAGTGAAACACGCATTGTACGGGAAGATGGCAGAGGGCTGCTGGCTAGGTCAGTCGAAGGGCCAAAGCTGCAGAGAAACACTGGTGTAGCTAAAGATGAGATTGATATTTACTGTGGCAACAGGCTCAATCAAAACCCCCCAAAATAAAATGGCTGAGTGTGTCTACTTTGATTGCTGGCCTGCATACAGCATGAGGTGCTATTGGCAGGGATGTAAAGGTGCACCAAGTGTAGGTAGGCATTAGTTTTACTTGCAGCAGCTAATGTAGCATCGAGCAGCTAGCTTTACGCAGAGATGAGGAGCAGGCTACAGGGCGCACTCACACTGGTCAAACGTACTAGACTTCAGGGGGCAAACATACTTGGGCACGGTTCATATAGCCAATTGCTTTTTAGAACTGTATGATGATGGAGGTGAGTGCTACAATCATCAGAATAAGAAATACTTCATTGATCCCCAGGGGGAAATTCGGTTTGTTACAGTTACTCCAATTATGAGTAGAAACACGTGACAGAAACAATCGAGAGAATATGTGCTGAAGGCCACACGGTTTAACCAACAATAATTTGGGACAGACTACAAGAGCTTTGGCAATTCCTCACCTAAAGACATCCTTCCCCAAGCAAACATATGTCCTACTAATAAACTGGATCCAAGATGTCGTCCTGGTGGAAATTTGAAAAAAAATATTTGACACTGGTGATCATGTGAATTTGAAGTAAAAAAAAAAAATTCTGTTTGAACATCGTCAATGAACTAAAGTATTGGCCTAGAATTGGCTCCATTTTTAATGGACATGTTATTCTAATTGTATCGCTCAAACACGAAATGTTCCTTGTTTTGCTATTAACATGGGCCACATCAAAGTTTAAAACAGTAAGAACGAAAATGTTGCATTTTGTCTCGAGTAATTCTTGATCAAACGACCAGACGATTGATTGTTAACATGTTGACAAATCAATAAAGGAATTTCTCATTTCGCTAGCGTTAGAGTTGGCGTATAAATAAGAGTGCTTTCATTTCGCGAGTCAAAAGCTCCTGAAAGGGGCCGTTATATAAAAAGGATTATAATTGCCTTTTCGTGAATTGAAAATATGTACAGATACATTCAATTTAAGAATGCATCCCTCTACGATAACTTTGTTAAACATGTTTTACTTCACATTAAAAACAAGTGTTTTATTTCCTTTCTGTTTATATTAAGTAATCTTTACAAGTGCAGGGCTGGTATTTCATGTCCTGTATTGGATTTCAGGACACAGAACAGGCTTTTTGTCTTTGATGCATATAGAAATTACAAGCTACCCTTGAAAATATGTCTGCCCACTTCACAAAATATTTCAGAAATCCAACTTTCCTAACAATCCTCTTACACACACACTTACACACTTACACACACACACACACACACCACTCTTAGGAGTCTTTGGAGCAGGTGGACTTCCCACTTCAACACAAAACTAAAAGACAAAAAGCCACTTCAGAATTCAATGACTTCTAGCCCCCCACGGGACTTAGCGGATTAGTTAGGAGTGAGGGAGCGAGAAGAGGGAAAGACTGAAGAATGAAAGACAAAGAGGAAAGTAAGGGAGAGAGGGAGAGATTGGCTCCCCCTTTTCTATTCCCATTGTGGGCCATGGGCCGTGCCGTCTGAATAGCTATGCTAATAGGCAGCTGAAAGTACGAAGAGATAACACAAAACCCACTTGACTTTCTGACACCTACTTGAGTGAGGCCACAGCATTTTCCAGGGCTAGTTGTTATTCATGGGGACTCAAAGTAGCCTGTCCGTCAGCCTTAGGGTTGACTGTTATTTCATCTTCGGAGTAAAATAGTTGGCCACAGAACAGGCGCCCCTCTTTTGTGGGTTTCCGTTACAAATGGCGGCTTAAGCATTAATTATCATTTAAATGCTTGTAGGAATGGAGAGGGTCTTTTTGAAGGAGGGCGTGCAGCTTGGGGTCTTGCAGTGAAGATTTAGTCCGATCCTTGGCAAGAGGTCAGCAACTGGCAAGATGTAATCGTCTGCAGCAGCTGCAGAGATACCTCGCGTACATCTACGTATGTCTACCAATGGCTAACCACATGGTAATGGAGAATGGTATTACAAAGTGACCAAGAAGAACGTCGTGTTGAACAAATATGTACTGCGACCATGTAACTTTCCCACACCTGAAAAAGAGAGAGTAAAAGAAGAAAACCCCAACCGTGTTGGCAAACAAGGGTAAAGAGGACAATCAACATGAGCCTTCACTAAAACCAAAAGATCTTGAGTTCCCCCCGTAAGACTCCCCTTCCAGAGACACAAAAATACACACCCATGCAGACAAACGCATCCTAATACATTGCGGATTGTTACCATGGTGAACAAGATTCTCAATAACATGTTCCAGGGACAGAATGTACCTCAGAGGCTATTCATAGTGAGCCGTATTTACCCCCCATAGCTCACTAACAGGTTTTTATAGTTTACAATACACATTGTGGCAAACACTCTTCAGCATTACTAGTGTGTCACAACATGTAGAGGGTAATATTGTGATGTTATTCATTACAAGGCCATCACTGGCATAATGTGCCTTATCCAAATTGAAATGAACATATCGCAGTACAAAAAATTATTTGAATTTGTTCTGTTTTTAAAGGATGTCACACTGTTCCAAATGTTTGGAACCCAGAGTGTTATTTTTTTTTAATGAGGAGGAGTTGTGATGGTTAGCGGAAAAGGTCATCCTCATGTGTACATGTTGTGTAAGCAGCAAAGAGTGACGTGGCATGGACAGTTGAGTTGATTAAAGGGGGTGTGATGGTTCCTGATTAAAGGGTAAGTTTTGTCCCATATCTTTTGGGCTATGACAGCACAGGATGGCAGCTCACTGCCATTGAGGGGAAACATACTCCCATCAAAGGAAGCAGTAATGAGAGGAGCCCCTTTCTTGGCAATGATCGAAGCTGGTGGAAATAGATCTTTTCAGCCTTGCAAGTTATACAGTACAGTATTGTTTGATCAACATTCAAAACAACTTATTTTTTCTTTGCACATTAAGCACTTGAATCAATGATTGGTGTCGCACTGTTTTTTTTTTTAAACTGCAGAGAGAAAAATTGCAAGTGTACATAAATTATATGTGGCCAGCTTTAGAGATCTTTCATGTTGCATTGAAATACTTAGATGTTTTTTCAATTTAGTTGTTCAGGTCACATGATTACATTGCTTTTGGGCATCCTGTTCAAAAGACCCCTGTAAATGAAAGACATTGCATCAGCCAAAGCATGAGATCACTAGCCTTAAGTAGTTTGACTTAAATGCTACTGCACTTCAGGTCCAAGATATTGTGTTGTCATTTTGCCCTCAATCACAGAATTGCTTTGATGCTGGTCTTCGTCAGAAGACAAAAAAGGAATTCCATTTTATTCCTTGAAAGCCTTATCCACATTTCAGATTATATATTTTATTCAGGATTAGGATACAACTCATTTTTTTGTTCCGTGTTCATGTGTAAATTGTGCTGATAATTACTGGGCGGAAATCTGTGTCTGGGAGCACAACGCTAGCTCTCACCATCATTTTGGAATGCAGGCAATTTGCCAGTGGCCAGCCCCAGAGAATCAAAAGGTTGATTAATGTGTCCAACCACAATTTATCAGCAGCTGTTCAGGTGGGTTTTGATAGAGTGAGTGTTGGAGTGAGAGACTGACAATGTAAAGCCCTGTTCACACAATGTTTCATGACACTACAAGCGTGGTGTGAACACTTGCCCACTTTATTTGCTCATGTCAAACATTTTGAAAAGACTTCAAAGTTCATACCCATGAACCGCAACCCCTGGGCATGTGCCCCTCATGCCTGAGCTGCCCCACACTTGTCTCACTAATGAGACTACGGTTCGGTTCTGGTAGGTGTTTTTCGTCATGGATCAGTTTTCTTGGAATGGAGCAATTCAGAAGACGTCGAGATTGCAGGTTTCTCAGTTTTTGCAAGTACTTCTACAATTTGTGTCTGTACTCAGCTGAGGATTTTTTGTGGAGGCAAAATAAATCACTCGATAATACCAGCAAACAACCGATCAGCCTAGTGGTAACTGACCTAATAACATCAAGCGGATTTCAGGAGACTTGTATGCACATAAGATGAAAATGTTAAGCTTTTCAACTTGTGCATTTATTTTGCACTTGTGCAGTTCTAATTCATCAGGGTCTTTTTGATCGGAATATTTTTAATCGGAACATTTGAAAAAATAAAAGCAGGGACTTCCATTAAAATCATAAGCAACAAATTAATGAATCTAACATAATGTGTCCAACAAAACATACACACTTTCTGATAACCCCCATCTGCAAAATGACGTCCTTTTTCTTTTCGATCTAAAACTGTTACAATTCACTTTAATGATATTCAAATGCTACGGTTTTGATAAGGCACAAGTAAAATTTGTTCATGTACCGTAATTTTCGGACTATAAGCCACGATTTTTTCCCCATTTTTCGACCCTTCACTTCAATGATATTCAAATGCTACGGTTTTGATAAGGCACAAGTAAAATTTGTTCATGTACCGTAATTTTCGGACTATAAGCCACGATTTTTTCCCCATTTTTCGACCCTGTTATTACACAGCACAGTATATGTTCTGTAGCTACTAGGGATGGGCGTTAGTAATCGAGTACTCCTCGTTTCAAATTAACTCGATTGGTGGATGAGGAAATTTTTTTTTTTTTTCTTAGTGTCTGTAGCCTTTAGGCTGACGGGCCGCCCCTATTTTGAAATGTTATATACGTGTACAAAACGGATAAAATAAAGTTTAACAAAATTTAATATTTTGATGCAAGTGCAATAAACTGAGCGTTGTGTTGTGTCAAACAGCAACTGCTAATAACTGCCACCTCCGTGCCACCGCAGCGCATCCCGTGTTCTCCACAGCACCGCGGCGCTGAACACGGTCTCTCCTTCCTCCAGAACATTTTCAGGAATATAACTGTCCAATTATTTCAAAGCAGATGATCAAGTTGCGTTTATAAAAAGGGGAGATGACACCTGTTACTCTCAGTTAGTAATGAGTAGACTCCAGGTGAGCATGCAATTGTGCTCTCCGCTTGGAAAGAAAAGTAAAGAAGAAGCAAGGCTTACTTCAGGCACATTCGCTCCGAGCCAACAACAGCTAAGAAGCCTTCAATAGGGAATATGGGGATAAGATTCAAAAACCGACCGGTGTAACGTTCCGTTAATGAGTAATTAGTCGCGGTAATTATTCACGGACACGGAGTGAGCATTACGCGGTTGGATATACAACTATCTGCTGTGTTGAGTTATTTATTTGTATTTAAATTGTAGGACAATCATTTTATATTATTTGCTGCCCTTCTTATTTTAAATGGTGACTTAGGCTATTTCTTTTTGTTACAACTACAGCCCATGCTTTTTTTCTCTTTGTTTCTCCGCACCGCAGACCTACTCGATTGGTTTAAATTGTGGCCCGTCTATTTAATTACTTTCAGTGAGGAAAATGTGTTTTAAACTTGTGGAAAACAATCCTTAATATTATATGGCAACTGTGACTGTTTGACAATAAGCATTGAGCTCTTTATTGCGGTGAACCGTTGTTCTGCAGACAGATGCATTGCGTTCTAAAAATAGAAAAAAGTTTAATGAGGAATCGATTGATCCTCGAGGAATGCAAGCGTCACGAGTAGCGAAAACACTTGTGCCCATCCCTAGTAGCTACTATTGCACTAAATGGTAACACTTGAATACGTTATGCAAATATGCAACTTGTTTGTTGAAATGTTAATAAATGGGAGCTTCCTCAAGCAGCCATCTCTTTCCCGACAATCCCCTCTGTGCACAAACTCTTACATAATGGTAATTAAACATTATAACACCTGCGGCTTATAGTCCAGTGCGGCTTATAGTACGGAAAATACGGTATATAGAAACATTGTACTCAATCTTCCTGTAAAAAGACAGAACGGGAAAGCCTTGGAGCCTCGTGCCTGGATAGAATGTTTTTTTTTAATAGGCCTATAGGCTACAGAAAATAAGCACAGGCCTACACCTTTAACACTGAATACACTGCACCCAAAAATGATCCGTCAACAGAGATAGGCAAAGCAGCGCTGATGCTATTATGAATGCTACAATGCCCTTGAACAGCGGTAGCTTGTAAAAAAAAAAAAAGGTGTTAAAATATAAGTAGGTTGCACTTGTTATTTCATGTTTCAGGGACATTTAATTAACTTTTCATAGTTATTTCTGTTCAAATTATTTTCAGTTTGTCGTCAAAGGGTGTGAACAGTAATTTGGCTGCCAATGAAATTGTAGTGTTTCCGTCTTCTCAACAACCAAAAAGGTCTACTGAATTTTAATTTGTGATTATTTTGTTCATGTTAGTTACATACCAATTTTAGGAGCCATAATTAATAGCTGTTTCAAAGGATGCAGTATCCTTTTCATACTGGAGTTTGTTTTTGATCATATTGAAGCCCAGCATTCCCCAAAAAGATCCAGATAGTAAGTAATGGAAATGTCTTAACTGCACTTTTCTAATAGGGATCAAATATTTGCAATGTTTTTTGATGTTGTTAAGCAGACGACCTGAAAGAAAAAGGGGCAATTTGAGAAGCGCAGGTTGTTTGTAGAGAAGTTCAAAGTAGTTGTACAATCAAAAAGTTAAACACCAAACGAACACTTATTTGAACCATTGCAAATGAAAACTTAAAATAGGTATAATTATAAACAGCACTGAGCGGTCTCTGTTTTCAAAACCGGCGTGGCTGGTCATAACAGAATGCAGTACAAATTGAGATGGCTCTCCACTGAACATGAACTTCCTCCATCTAATTTTCATTCTCCATGCTAATTTAGTCTGCACTGCAACAACAACAAGAAATACATAACCACATATTTTTTTAAATCATGAGAAATCTTAATCAAATTTAACATTCTACTCTTTTGCAGGACACGTTGACAGATTGGAAAATAGATTGCAGCCTGACAAATGAAATAATTTTTTATGCTGTTATAGTGACAGTGGATATGCCGAGGCCGTTCAGCTGGACCATCTATCATACAATCCCTGACACGGAGTGAATCAATCAAAACGATGACCGAGAGAGGACCAGTGTGCTTTACTGCGTGGCCTCTTTCCTACCAAATGCCTTTTTCAAACAGCTGAGAAGACTGAATATCACTGTGTCTGGTAGAGAAAATGCACACATTCACCGGATGACTTGAAAGTGGGGGGGAGGGAGGGGGAGAGAGAGAGCGAGAGAGAGAGAGAGGTGTGCATGGTCACAGAGGTATGGAGGAAGGGATAGACATGCAGGAGGAGAAGTGGGAGAGGAGGGGGGGGGGGGTGAAATGGAAACGTCACCGAGGCACAATGGAACTATATAAATCTAAGCGAGTGCATTTGATCATTGGCTTTTGACAGGAACAGGGGTGGAAGAATGTGGTTGAGGCGAGGGATGCAGAGATGAGGAAGTGTAATACCACGATGTGACTCGCTCCAGCCATTTTTACGATTTTGTGCACGTCCGGAAACACTGCCTCTTTGTCATGCCAAAAAGTACAGCGGTGGCAAGGGTATAGTGCTGTGATATTTCCAGCCCGCTGCTGCAGTGACACATGTAATGGCTTCAGGCCATGCAGGTTTAGTTAGGAGTCTGACTCATGGTCATGATGTAGTGTCTAACACAGCGATAGCTTTGAGACATATGAGCTGGTATTTCCAGTGCCAGACACGGGGCCAACATTTCCCCGGCTGGATTAAAAACCATTCCCCAAGGAGAACTCTGGATTGATTGTGTTTTTAGGTTTAGGAGCAGGTCTAAACTAAGGCTGTCACGTACGTTTCTAACATGCTCTGTGACAAAGAATCCAACTAGGAGAAGATAAAAATATGAAGTGCTCTGTAGATTTATTGAGGAAGTTGTGGCCTGTGTTGTGTATCGTGGACTCCCAGGGTCAGAAAACAACAAAGTCAGGTGGCCGCTGACAACAGGCCCATTCAAAACCAGCTGAATAGCAGTTGTTTAGTTTGTACATCATAATACTTTTTACATACATAATTGAAATGTTGTCACTATAGGAGCACTTCAAACTAAATGTTCCACAACTGCCACTTAAATTGTCACTAAGAGTACAACGCAGTCTGTGAAAACGGTTATAAGTACCTGTATGTTTCAAACACTAGCTCAGTATGAACATGGTTCCACAAATTGAGATTACAGCACCTAAGTGTCATTGCAGAACATCAGAAATGCTACCCTACCCTGACATATATTTTCACCATAGGTGTTACATATTCAACAGGAATAACAGCATGTAGCACCCAGAGTTAAATTACACTAAACGATATTCTTCATGAATGGTCAGAAAGACTTTAGATTAATTATATCACAGTCTTTATTACAGATGAGTTATTCTCAGTCTCATTATTGCATGCTCTTTTTGCATGTTCTCCAAAGTACTGGCTTTCAACTCCATCAGTTGACTAGTGTGAATAGTGTCCCTCTCCTTTAGACTATTACCTATCTTATTCAGCCTGACCTCTGTCAGCCAACCACGTTGTTGCTGTCAAAAGTTTAAAACACCCGTCTTCTTTTTGCTGTCAGTTCTCATTCAAGAAATCCATGCAACCCTCTTCCAGCCTGTTCACCTCCAGTCCCTTTCACATCATCATCATCACAAGTCCTACTCAACAGCAACCATCCAGATCTTCACCTCTTCCCCACCACCAGTGCATAGACTCTGTCAGAAGGTTACTCCGCACAACCCATGGCTTTTGGCAACAGCCTTTTCAGACGACATAATGATGGGGTTGTATTGCCAAAGCCTCTTCTGATTTGTATCTTGATCAATAGCATGTCAATAAAATAATTTTGTTCATTTAAACTTATGATTAATTAAAGCTGATTAGAGTTAATGTACGTGTTAGTATGACTTACTTCCTACAAACCTGTTAAAGCTGACCGTTATAAATCATTGTGAGGATCAAAGTAATACCGACATGACGTATTGTTCTGAGAAATTAAGAGGATCACTTTATAACATCCTTCACAAAATGATTTCAGCTCCCCAAATAGGGGAACCTTATATTAATGTGCACCAGGCACATTTATGTAAGGTTATGTACATGTGTGATGTTCAATTAAACAGCCAAACAAGAAATCCAACACATCAAATACCTTAGTTCTGAAACCAGAGAAAAATGGAAAACTGATACAACATTAGCTTTACTCTTGAGCTGAAGTTATTAATTGAGAGACCAGTGACTGGCTGCTCAATATACAAGGTCTGACAAACACCAAGGATCCTTGTATAAGCTTCATTTATTTCTAGTTGAGAAGTATTGCCCGAAGCTCAAGAATTCTAGGGCTCTGTTGTTGTTCGGATGTCGATGTTGTAAACAGTTGTATGCACAATAGGTGTACATCTGGGCCCCAGACTCTTTGCAGGACAGCTTGAATACAAAGTTGGATTTAAACAGTTCATTAAATGCAGCTAGGGAGCTGGTTCCCCTTACAGAGGATGAGCCATTTGTCAGTCTGGTTCTTTTGTTCTGCTAACAGCAAGAAGGTACAGCTGCTGACCCTCTGTTACCCTTAGGTGGTTATAAATGCTGCAGCATGGCTGTGAAGCTCAAAGTATTGCAATGAAATAGTGATGAGGCCATTTCATATGTGGGATTTGGCATTCTAAATAAAATGCTGGCAACCAGTTTTTTTACTTGCAGTACCTAGCTCCTCTTACTCAAATTTTTTTTTGTCATTATTACGTTTAGAAGCAACAACTACTACAAGAAGCTGTAATAGTTCTACTGTATCTCCACTGGTGACTTACGACGGTCTATTAGAGTTTTAAATAAACATGCCACAATTCAACAACTATCCATAGGTCCCCTCCACCGTTGCTAACATTGGGGACTATAAGCAGCGACATTTTAGGAAGGGCTAGGGCGTAGGGGAAATATTCAAACGGCTCCCAATATCAACTAGCAACTCTCTCAATGGTTACTTGCTACAGTTGGAGTAGTGCTGACAACGTCAAAAACCCAATCTGCAGTTGTCAACAGATGGGCTACAGCTCTGACTACGGCAACAGGTGGTGATGACATACATTCTCGAATGGAGTCCTCTACTGCCATAGCCGATTATCCGTCCACTCAACCACCGCTGCATAAAGTCCCTGCCAAGTCGCTGCTGCAGTATCTCACAAAAGTGAGTAACACCCTCACATTTCATTATATCTTTTCATGGTGTAGCCCCTTTTACCCCAATAATATAGAGGGCAGGGCCCTAGGTTCTTTAACCCAACTTGTTTTATTAGCTTGGATTCCCTATACTAATTTGCAAATGCAAACAGTACCCTTAATATTTCTTTAACATGCACAATATCACCACTCCAATGTATGAGTAAGCAGACAAACAAAAAAGTAAGTAATTAAAAATTAAATGTTTACTTATTTTCTAAAATAAAATATAAGGTACTGTACGTATCACAGATACTTGGTTTATCAAAAGTTCCTTTTAAACTGTGTTCATCAATACAAAAGAAATGGGAATGCAATGAAACCTTTTTGAATATCCCACAGCTTAAACCAGTAGGCTATTAACAAATACACATGTGCATTTACACTCCGTTATAACCTAAACTAAGCCGGCATAATATAAATAAAACCAAATAAAAGAGTCCTTTATAAAAAACCCCGTTGCAGGCCTGTTTTGTAGAAAGGAATCCTCTTCGCTCCTCTGAGCTAAAGAAACACTCACTGAACGTCGAGGGAAGGAAAAGGAAAAAGGGCGCTCCTTGCGAGCTTGCTACTCGGTTCCTCTTCGCGAGAAGGAGAGAATTGAGCAGGAAAGGAAGTTAGCATGCAAAAGAGAAAAAGGGCAACAAAAACGACCCAGTGCATCCCAAACTGGACCAGTTGCCAAGGCTACTGCACCCCAGTGCACTCCACCCCAGCTGGGGAAGAAGAAACAGAAGAGAAAGAGACAGGAGGAGGAATCTTCATCAGATGAAGAGGATAGTGTGTGTTTGGTTTGTATGGAAACGTTCTCCAGCACCCATTCAGGGGAGGTAAGGGAGAAGTGGTGTATGTGCAACCAGTGGGCACACAATCTCTGCTTAGTTAGAGTGAGCAGACCCTACATTTGCCATCACTGTAACTCAGATAGTGAATGTGTGTATCCTAGTTGAGTAGGCTATTATTGTTAGACCTATTTGTTTTGTTACATACAGTATGTTGGGCTTAATATGGATTTAATTTTTGTTAATTCCTTGCTCATTTTGTGTTAAGATGCATAAAGTTATGTAGGCCTATTTTTCAACTTGACAATGAAATTAAACTTTCAAATGTAGTTCTGCTTTCAACCGACCCCTTGATGGGGTTGGTTGTCACAATGTGTTAGAGTGTCTATGATGGTAAATTTATTATTTATTACAAGTAAGAAAAAGTGAAGGGTTCACATTTCAAGCCAACACCTTAAGCTTCAATTTAATGTAGGAATGACTATTGAAAGATGTTTAGGTGATGAGCAATTCTCACTAGAGTAAAAAGTGTGCCTACTTACCCCGGTCTCCCCTATGTCCCCTGCTAGTCTAATGCTATGTCATGTCAACAGCTTAAAAACAGGCCATCCCACTTGTGATAAGGTTAAAAAATAACAATGAGCATAACATGATCAAAAGAGTTGAGCTAGTTGTCTGTCAAAGCACTCATATCTTAATCTGGTTACTCTCAGTAAAAGCATTAAAAATAGAGAGTGGATAAAAAGGCAGTAGTGTTTATTAATTGGGAAAAATAAAATTTGTTTATGTGAGATCAGAGTGAAAAGACAAATGACAACCAATATCACGAGTAAAAGCACTTAAAGTAATTGAGTTGGCCGGTGTTATGGGACGGTGTATGCATGTATGAAGGTAAACTTTATTTTTCGAAGAAGGTGGTATGACTCACACAATAGTAGTGACATCAATGTTTGGACACTAGCTGGTCATACAGCTGGTTTACAACCTGTCAGATAAGCACCAGCAACAGACGGAGTTAGCAAGCCTTTAAAATCATTAATTGCTGTATTAAACAAGCTAACAAGGTTCATTCAACAATATACAGAGAAAATTCGAATTTTTCGGGCATATTTCGAAGATAAAATTAATCGTGATTAATCCATAGAATCCTGTGCTTAATCTGATTAAAATATTTAATCGTTTGACAGCCCTAGTATTTCTACATGAATGTGTTAATATTGAAATACACACACACACACAGCCACTTTTAGATGCATAACTTTAAAGTGGCTATGAATCAAAAGACGAATCAAAAAGAATTTTGAGCTTTCATCTGTTTAACCAAATTATCTGATTTTATCCTGGTCTGGGGATGTTATTTGTACTGCAGTAATTGCATTTGTCAGACACTAGAACAAAACTGCACTAGACCATATAAAAGCCATTCAAATTGGGAACACAAAATATCTGCCAGTTGGCTGAGCTCTGATGTTTTTTAAGAATTCAACCACGTTCTCTCTTGTTACACATATTTTAAAATTCACCCGTCGATTTAAGGAGCTGCTTTGTATTTTATATGTACAATAAATGGTACCTTGACTCATCTCTTCCTGTGGATACTCACTTTGAACACATTTATATGTTTTCATGAACATTTTGATTTGATTTGATTTATTGTAACGATGTTGTGTGAGAGAATTAAAATGTGGGGAAATAAAAAAAGGGAGACTGAAAAAGAGAGGTAAAGAATGACCACCTGTTCTTTGGGCAGCACAGGTGGTGAGAATGAGCGGGCAGTTGGCATCCCTGTCTGAGCAGGAGCTGATCTGAAATTACATTGTTGTAGAGCAACAAACAAACACACACACTTGCTGCTCACACACACACACACACACACACTTGCTGCTCACACACACACACACACACCTTCATGCATGCCAATTCCGATATAATGCGCGGATGTCCTCTACATTTCATCATCAAAGCCTTATCAGGCAGCGCCGGGTCTGAAGGGGAGAATATGAACCGGATAAAACAAATCGTTTGATGTGTGAAAGACAGACACTCCAGCTCCAAAGTATTTAAGCTTCTCCTCCCAATGGACTGACAAGGGATGAGGGTAGGAGGGAGGAATGAGTGCTGCCTGCTCCCCTCGATTTCCCGCTTCCCCTTTATGGTTCATCACACGGAGTTTCCAAACAGTTGCGTCATTGTTTATGCAAGGTCTCAGTGTCAGCACGAGCAATGTCAATTAAATAAATAAAAGAAGTCAATATTGACAGACGTTTCAAAGGCGTGGTGGAGCACCGAGAGAGGGAGAGAGAAAACAGTAAGACAGACAGAGCAAGAGATGGTGAGTCAATGAGGAATGGAGTGAACATGAAATCTGATGAGCATGTTAAGTGCACATTTGTGGATGTGTGTGTTGAGCCATGGCAGTATAAAGGGAAATGTGTCTGATAGGTTTGATGTCTGGCGTTGCTTTGATATCAGCCCCAACATGACAAAATGTGTCTTATTATTTTGTATTGTACATTTTGTTCCGTTAACTTCTGCAAATCTTTTGATACACTCAGCCATTTTATCGGCTGTGAAAAATCACCCGTTGGAACCGAAGCCATCGTCTCGTTGAAATATGAATTTCCACGGCCATTATTCACTATCTTGTGAAGTGAAACAGCTGGCACATTCAGTTTCTTTGTAGATATTAAAATATTCACCAAGCTGCCATTAATTATTTGATTGTCTAGCTTGACAAAAGCCTTTTTAACTCTGGTTAATTTCCCTTCAAAAAGGAGTGGGGGCGTCTCAATGAGTTATGACCATGAATATGGCTCTTTTACTAAGTCTTTTAAGATGAAAGGCACCATCTGTTCCCATGTCAAAACACCCAGCACACCTGACCCTTTAAAGTGCAGAAGGGCTTTTTAATATTAAATTCAATTATTCTCATAGACGATCAGGGTTTTGAAGATATTCAGACGACAAAGCCTTTATAAACATTCATTTGATTATGGCAGGAAGTGTTTTGATGTTGTGATTGTTGCTATCTTAAAATGTTTTAGCTTCCATTTAGCATATTCTCTCCTGTATACATTAATGGTTTCCCTCAGAGCTCCCGGTTTCCCATCTGTGAAAATCACAGTGAAATTTCATTATGGAACACCAATGATATTCACAAGCAAAATGATCATATCTGCAAACACGTGTTAATGATGACCATAGGACCGGAAAGATGAAGTGATGAGATGAGCTTTGCGGGGTTATGAGCATGTTGACCAGATGCCAAGCCACCTGCTACGAGACTTCAGCAAGTAAACAAGACAGCACACACTCCAACAGCAACAAAACAGGAGGGAAACAATTCCACAGTCTGGTCCTGTTAAGATAAGATCAAGAAAAAGGCCAGAAGAATACGCTTTTATCTACAAACTTACATTTCAGTTGGAGCGCTGCACCTGTTAATTAAGCCTTCGTCAATCTGTTTTAGGTAGTGGAGAGCCTTCATCTAGCATGATTAGCAAAATACTCAGATGCCAGTGACATTACTAATCAATAAATAATTTCACTGTACCCTCTTCACTGTACGAGATCACACATCTGAAAAACATGAGCAGAGACGGCATCTTTGCAGAACTTTTACAAATATCTAGCACAGATTAAAATGATGCACTAAAGGCCAGGACACACCGGCCCGATAATCGCCGTCGGAGAGTCGGGAGGGGTCGGGGACACAAATCTGTTTGGTGTGTGCCGTGACGTCGGTCGTCGTAGATGGCGGCGGGCAGTCTTTCAGTTGGAGCAATTTGATTGGTGGAGGGCTAGCGAATAAGTGAAGCCCGGAAGTGAGGCGGGTAGCACAAACGGCTAACAACCATGCTAACAACAGTATCGCATCGCTAGCCATTGTTTTAATGCGTTTGTTTGTTTCGTTCAGCGAGTACTCACATGCATCAACCCTTGTTGACTGCTCAACACCATGCTTGACACTCTCTGCTAAAAATGGTGCTCGTTATGGTCCAGAGATATAAATACGTATTTATATCTATGTTTATGGACTAGACAGCTGTCCCATCATTTCCGGCTTCCGTATTTTTTTGGGCCACAATACAGATTAGCGCCGCCTGCTGTTATGGAGACATTAAACGGCAGACTCCATTTTCGGGTAGTCGGACCAGTGTGCCCTGGCCTTAAGATGATCTTACTGTTAAAAATGGAGCTTGATCTAGGAGCGCTCATGGTATAGTGGTTGGAGCGTCCCCCTAGAGGCTCAGGCCTGGCAGCAGACCTGGGTTCAAATCTCTGACATGCCCCTCTTTGACCCATTTTAACTGGCTCTCCAATTCTGTCTAATAAGGTGGGAAAATGAAAAATATTATCTTTGAAAAAAAAATGTAGCTTCACAAGCAGCACAATAACATAGGTTGGTACCACATCCCTGCCAAGTAACTTTTTTGAAGTTGTACTTTGTTCTAGACAAATACCTTGTGCCTTTTACGAATGTGATTATTTCACTAAGTCTCCATCTGAGTGTGTGCAGAGTCAACCTGTCTCCCATTCGCTGATGACCCAGGTCGCCTCATTTATCCCATTCAGGAAGCAAGAGATTGATTGTGCCTCTGCCATCGCTGTAATTATGCTGTCATCACTTAATCAACCGTATTGGATTCCTCAAGCGGTCGCAGTCCCCCAGGCCGGAGCTGAGAGAAAGATTGACTTTTTTTGGACATTAAGAGAATGAGAGGGAGAGTGAGAAGGGACTAGAGAAAGAGAGAGAGAGAGAGGGACCAAATTAAGCATGGAGTAATTTGAGAGGCAAAGCAATGAGGTAATGAGGACAGAGAGTGATCAAGTAAGCGGACAATGGTAATAAAGGAGTGTCGAAGTTACAAGTGGATGTCAAAGATGAGTATATGTGAACAGGAGTAGTGGACCAGTGAGTTGCACACAGGGATGATAGGTGACCAGGTAGGAGGGATGAAGGCATGGGACTCTGAATGATAGTTTCCTCAAGTCTGTGTCTGTCACGACAGAGAGGAAGTAACTAATGGTTAGAGTGTCACCTGCAAAGGCACTTTAATAATTCATTTGTCTACCGGACTGGGCAGAAAGGGCTGCTTTGAAGCACAGGGCACAGATGGTCAGCAGAGTGAAAAAGTAACACACATAAACTCAACCACACAAAAACACACAAACACACACTAGAGGCCTGTACTAGAGACTGCCTCATCACCTGGGTGCACACCATATGCCATGGTGGCAGACAACCTGCTATCTAAGCCCATGCAGGGAAATGCAAACAAACACATATGCTTCCCCACACACACAAATCTTTCCTATTTTATAACCACCACACAGATCCTTTCTTGCATACTGATGTGCAATTGTGTTTATGTGGGCTTCAAAGATAAGAATGTACCAGCTGATAGGAATGCCTGGCGGATTGTCTTCCCCCATACACACATTGAGCACACCAGTGCAAACACACACACAGAGTCAAATACGGGAAACACAAACAGCCAGGTATTCACATGCTGAGGTGCAAACACACTCGAGAGCATTTGATGAGGAACGTAAACTGTGCATTCTGTCAATCCATCATTGTGTGAAATTACCCGTTGTAATGATAGCATTCCCTCTTTTGCCATTTCACATCTGACTAAGCCCAATCTAAACACTGAATCAGCCCGTTAAATCAAATGATGCAACACCTGTACCAACCAAGCCCTGCATGCTGCCGTTTTGTCAGGACACATACGTGCCTTGCAGACACTAAAACAGTGGACTACCTTTCATTCAATTACTGTACTGACTTTAATGGTTATGAGTTCTCCTGTTTGTGCCTGGCATGCTTTATTTCTCTCCTTGTGTGGCGTGCAGGTGATCACTCAAGACAGTAAAGGTCACATTGGGGGGGTTCTACAGTTTGCAGAACATACAGCGTGATTCTTGGTTTGATGTGGAATCTTATTGTGATATTTCCATTATAAAGAAGGCAAAATGAATATCCTAAAAAAACCTTTCTTTCAGGGTTTTCAACTAATTTGTGCTTGTGTCTTGCATCATACGGGATTAAGAAACCAACACAAGCTTGCATGACGAAGAAGTGAAGACTAAAACTATTTACAAATGAGACAAGAGTATGACTGGCCATAGAGGCTGAGTGGATGGGCGGGGAGTGTAAACCCCAGGCTGACCCAGACAGTCCAGACACACTGTATTGATGGAACAGACTCCAGACGACAAGCACCATTACACTGTGGATCACACCAGCTGAAGAGAGGGCAGGGGGGAGCAGAGGGGTTAAAGGAAAGACGCTGGGGGAGAATAGGGTGAAGGCAGAGAGAAATGTGCTGAAATTAAACCCAACAGATAGCGGGGATAGACAAAAGACACAACACATCTAGGTTCCATGTTCATCTATATATTTTTATTTTTTTTAACTTTGGATTTATATAGCGCTTTTCAAGGCACTCAAAGACGCTTTACAGGGTTCCAGGTTCCATTCATTCACACACAGTCATACTGGTGGCTGCCATTCAGCGCCTACGGCCCCTCCGACCACCACCTCAAACATACAACAGTCATACACATTCACACGAGGCAAGGTGGGTGAAGTGTCTTGCCCAAGGACACAACAACCATGACACAGGTGGCAGAGCGGGGATCGAACCGATATGTGGTTACCACCACTGACTCTGTAGTGTCAAAGTCAATTTGGAATTATTCACTATTGAAAATAACCAAGTGTGATACAAAAAAATTATAATTCTGCCACTAACTTCTCAAATTTGGATTTTTGGTGCTTTGCAATTGTATTGAAAACGTTATATCTTATGGTTTTGGACCGTTGTTCGCCTAAAACTATTAACATGTATCCCTATGTGTAACATAGCACCACATCCAGCTAGTTGACTATCTCTGCCCACAGGATACCTACATATTAATCTACTCCCACCATCTAAGAAGGCCCAGTGGATTAACTTTAATGGAAGTGCCCACAATGATTCTATTTTCCTTCATACAGTTTTTTCATCAACTGCATGGAGAGCAGGATTTGCTTCCAAATTGAAGCTCAAGATTGGAGGAGGTTGGACTGTTGAACTCAACTTAAGCATGTTACACGGCTTTAATTGAAGGCCTACAACCTGGGGTATTGAGGGCCTTCACATTCAAATAATTTTTATTTGAATGATTATTTGGCTTCATTTTAATACTGTGTAATCAGTTTATTTCTCCATATTTGGTAAAAATGATTATTTTCCATGAAGTAGTATGTCTCTTTATAGCTCTTGCCGTGATTACACATCTAAGATGATGTTGGAGTAAAGTATAACTGTCTGTGGTATACAGCCCAGCACATTGCCATGGTTTCCTGCCAGAACACAAATACCATGCTCCTTAGCAGAAGGTTTGCAGATGACTCAAAAGGCTAGTAGCCCTCGAGTAGTTTCAAAATACAACCCCACTTCAACAATACTGAACTATCCCTTTAAAGCTGTATTCCACAAGTGCATTTAATGGATTCAGAAGAACATACCGCTTCCTATACCTTCCCTGGGTGCCCTTCATTCTTTTGCACACTTTCTTGCGTGAAGTGAATGACCATGAAACTCTTTCACCTGCACTTAGCCTGTCACATGACTTGAACCAGCAGACCGGATCTCTATGGCGACAAAGGGAAATTGTAGGTATGGGGTAGGTATGAGGAGAGAGAGAGAGGGGGTGGGGGACTCATACAATCAGTAGTGACAAACAATCACATAGGGGTTATATAAAGCCGAGCATATGTGTCGAGGAGACAGGGCAAAAGAGTGACAGATGACTCGGCAGAAGTACAGAGGTTAGGAATAAAGCAGCGATGACATGATTACTGAAGGATGAGCCTGATGAGCCTTAATAGGATATAATACAGAGAGCCAGGAGAAGAGGATATTTTTGAACGTGTCTGAAGCAGAGGCTTGAGTGTGGGCTAAGGGAAACAGCAGAAGGCAAGTGGTGGTTAGCGGCAGACAGAGGGGCTCGGCGAGTGTACAAGATTGATTGGTGATTGCTCTTGGATTTTGTGGCACAGTGTGTGTGTGGAAGCAATAAAGAGAGAGAGAGAGAGAGAGAGGGGGGGGGAGGGAGAGTTGTAAAGAAGAGGGAATATAAACTCCCAGATGCCAGGTATTTTTCCTACCGGGAGCTGAGACGACAGGAGTCTAATGAGTTCCCTTATAGCCGGGCGGGTTCCATCTTATGAATCACACAAACAGTATTTTCTTTTTTCACACAAGCACACACACACACACAGGATTACAGAGCTCTCAGCCTAAAACCTTGGCCCCCATACCTCATCACATGATACACGCATACATCATTTTGCAGGCGGATCGATCCCCCCCACAGCCATTTGACACAAATACACACGGTATCGAATGCTACATGACATATTCCATCACCTGCTGTACCCTTGAATCCCCACCGACATCCTCCAGAGAATAGTTCACACAATGGACATCAATATATTGGCGCAGTCTAATCAAAACCATGAAGTCCCGCTTTGTCTTCTGAAAGGCTTTTGGTGGTCAGCTTTGCTAAAATCAGATCACCGATAAAGCAAGCTTGTAGGAGTTGTATTTTTGTAGAACACAGACCTCAAGATCATGTATAATGGCATTTTGTTCTTAAGTTGATGTAAGGTATACTTAAAATCACACATTCTTCAGATTTGACAATTTGAGACTGTCAATTGTGATTTCAATATGCCCCAGGGCCAGAAAAGGAAAATAATAAATAGTTGTCCAAATAGGAAAGTAAAATCAGCTAGTTCCAGGATGGAGTAATTTAGGGGTAGACACTTGAGTCACTGAAATAAGGATTTGCACCAGATTGACTGAGCTATCATCCAGAGAGAAGTTGACAAGCTGTCAAACGGTGTCATTACTAGTCCAAAAAGAACCCAACGTATGACTTCACCTGAAAAATGTTTTGTGAAAATAATACCCGTCACTAAATGGTAGCGACATCTGCTTCTGTTCAGCCTTCAGCGGTCTGTGAAAAGTGCCTGAAGTCTCTCTGCATCTTTGAGTGCAGTCCATTGCACACAACAGCTCTTTGACATTTTATCTGCGTTTTTTTGATATTTTTGTATTCATGTTTTGCATGTGAATACACTCATGGCAGATGCTCAATCCTTGCCACGGGGAGTTGGCGCATAAGGCCCAATAGGTGTTATCACTCTATATGTCCCACAGCACGGTCTCCTTTGCCCCCGGTTCCACACCTGCAGTATTGTGTCTTCAGCATCTCACTACATTGCAAACACATATAGACCTGCAAACACCTGCCACATGCCTGAACACCAGCACCTAGCTAAAATATCACCCAGCAGATGAAATTATTGATTTTAAAAGGAGTCGGGGGGGTGGGGTGGGGGCAGGGCTGGAGTCAGGCATGATGAAGTCAGCCATGATTCACTGGTATTCTCACAGCAAAGCGACAAAGTGTAGAGAAATAATAAACTTTCAAACCAAACCCATTCCAGTATTCGAATAGTGATTCTAAAGACAAAAATACCATTGAAACAACATTAATCCAAATGGTAGGCATACAGAAATGTTTTAGCAGTTCCAAATGTATCCAGTAGTTGGCAACATTATATAAATAATACTCTAGACACTTTTTACGAAGCCTACCACAGTCGGGAATGTTACAGCTTTCTTCCAATAGTTTGAGACATACAAGGCAAGGCTTAACAGAACAACTTGTCAATCTTAAATTTTCAGGGGAAGTACAATTCCGGAAGTGTTGTACGCCTCAAATCATAAAAGTGTGAGTGCACCAGCAGATAATTCTTAAATTCTCTGCTTTATTGACCCACACGGGGGATTTAAATATTTCAGAAAGCAACAATAATTTTGAATTGATTTGACATTTTCATTGACTTTGCAGTGACCTCTTTACATTCTAATGCAGGTCACCGCAAAGTCACTGAACATTTCAAATCAATTCAAAATGGTTGCTTATTGTTGTCTTTATCATATATAATTTATTACGTTTTTATCATCTCAGCATGTGGAAAGCTGTGTAATGTACACACTGATCTGCCAGTATGCTGGCTTTGCTTGGTCCAGTGTAAATCAAATATCTCCACACTGCCCATATCTTTGGTTACTTCAGCCAGTCAATTCAGCAGCAATGTGCGCCGAGTTCAATTTAACAGTCAATTACGTGAGAAAAAAAAAGTTGTTAATTTTTTTTTTTTTCAAATGCTTCAAAATACTTAATTGAGCTTTGAATAAACCAAATGAACAAATAGTAGAATAATAAACACATTATTTACAGACTGGATATTTTAAGTCTGCCTATGCAGCAGACATTTGGTAATTAGAGGTAGGGAAAATATTGTCGGAAGTCGCAAGTTCGCAATATATCAAAATTCCTTAAATAATTTCCCAGATCGCCCACATTGTTTCAACATGAATGTATGGTAAACACTTTTATATCCTGCTACTGTGCTGTTGATGTGCCCCACCTCCCTGTCACTGGCTCAGATTGACCGTGGCCTACTAATAAAATAAAGAGAGATGCTCCCTGTGTGATGCTAGTGCTAAATCAATGTGGGCCCCTCGCGCCACACTGACAACCACAGCCTCCTCTCCCTTTACTACGACACCACCAATATTAAATGATGTCACCGCGGGGGCCATGAGCACAGGGAGAGAGGGAGAAAGAGAGAGAGACAGAGGGGCTGACCAAGGCCCCAACGGGTTTGTATAAAGGGATAGTTCAGTATTTTTGAAGAGGGGTTGTATGACGTACTTATGCATGGTTAGTCTACCTTATGTAATTTTAAAGGAGCAGGAGTCAGCATTGTACCGTTGCAGATGGGGCCTGCCGAAAAACGTGTATACCCCATGTATATAGACTCACTGGCCACTTAATAGGTACCCCTTGCGAGTACCGGGTTGGACCCTATTTGGCCATCAGAACTGCATTAAATCTTCATGGCATTCTTTCAACAAGGTGTTGGAAACATTCTTCAGAGGTTTTTGTCCATATTGGCATCACACAGTTGCTGCAGAGTAGTCAGATGCACATCCGTGATGTGAACCTCTCGTTCCACCACATCCCAAAAGGGGGTCTATTGGGTTGAGATCTGGTGACTGTCCATGCCATTGGAGTACAGTGAACTCATTGTTCTATTCAGAAATCAGAATATACCGCGGACCCAGACTGACTACTGAAAGGAAATGAAAATTGAGCGGAAGTAGGTAGGAGGGCGGTGCCAGGCTAAAAAAATAAAAAATGGTCGGTGAGTGTAAATGTTTACCTTAAAACTAAATATCCATTCAATTGTAGCCTACATTTAGGATTTGTGTTACTGCTGATTTGCCATCTGATACATGACACTTCACTGGCATGAGTTGGCGTAGGAAAACATGGCCAAAGTACACTTGAAAAAAGTGCACCAATAAAAGGCTTTCTGCCGGTGCAGTGCAGCGTATCAACCCTGCTTAAAAATAAAATACTGAACTATCCCTTTACAAGAGAGAGAGAGAGAGCGTGAGAGAGAGAGAGCGTGAGAGAGAGAGAGAGCCGCAAACATGATGATCAGTAATGTGTAGCCGGAGGGGGAGAGATCAAGTGAAATCGGTGCTTATAGGGGATCAGGTGAAATGGTCAGGGTGTGTGACGGTGAGGGAGAGAGGAGAGCACCTAGGCAAAGCATGGCTAGTCTCATTAGCATAAAGGAAGGAAAGGGAGAAGAGAAGAGGGAGTGAAGAGCTTTGAGTGTGGAAAGGAAGCAGACAAGAAGAAAAAAGGGACAGCGGTGAATGTATGGCAGACAGCGGGGAGGTAGAAATCAGAGACCCATGGGTGCTGGAGAGAGATGACAGACAGACAACCTTCAGCCCCCCCAGATCACACACACTCACTGTTAAACTTGAATTACAGATATCTGTCTCTTTCGGTGGAGCCAGTGTCTAGTTATCTGTAGAGGGATACAGGGGGGGTGGGTGGAATGTATAGCTCTTCATTCAAGTCACTTGGAATAAATAAATAGGCAAATCTAATTCAGAAAAAAAATAAAAGGCAGTTGTTCTCAAAAGCCATTATTTCAAATGGTCGTCTGATATGATTCATCAAAATGTAAAAAAAAAAAATAATAATCCAGTCTTCCATGGAACGCCCCGATGCTCACCACAGCTCCTGGATTTAATTAGCACAGTCATCCATGTCATTACCTCCTTTGATGTACAACACTACTACCAACTCATTTCTCACCATGGAGGTGTCTTGTTCTCATAAAAGCAGTATTATAGAAAAATAACAGCGCCCACAGAGCTCAACATCCTCACTCTTAGCATTGAAACATTGTAATTTATGTGCGGCCACGTAACAGCGAGAACTACAGTGGGGTTAATTAGGCATTGCAGTGATGTAAACCGAGGAAATGTCTGCATTTAAATTTTGCACAGAAATAAAGATCAGTAAAGAATGTACACACACACACACACACTCATGAAAAAAAAGAAAACACACACAAGCTTCTGTTATGTCTGCTTAAAGCACAAATCAAAGAACACAGGGGAATAAACTGCTGACTGAAATGCATGCAGACAACAAAAAACATACCTGCCCATATGAGATGGATACAATGTTTACAAGCAACGTTTCACTGTGTGCCCCAATAGAGGATTTGATTCAGTATAATTAAATCAGTTGCATATGCATATTTGTTCTAACAAACGTCAGTGAATCCCTCACCAAACACATGTAGGTGGCCCTTTCTGCTATCTCTGCAGTGTTTTCTATCCCAAAATCAAATCAGTATGCACTCTGCCATTTCTGAATGCTAAATCTTAACAGGCACCTGCCAGTCACACACTACTGATACAGCATACAGCACAGACAACCCAGCGGCCTCGTTCTCTTGCCAATTAGCAAAGCCATACACAGCCGGTCAAAGTGTTGCAACACTGCTCATTAAACCAAACAATTAGCATTAAGCCCTAGCACAGGGCAACAAGAGTCAGCCTGTCTTACCTTGACAACAGGTGTTGTTTCCGGCCTTCCACCTGGCGGACGTGACCGTCACAATATTGAATTTTCCACGGGAACCTGGCACGTCTTGGGTTTTTTGTCGTTCATATTTCAGTCCCGAATCCGGAGAGCTGCCCCCTTCTCAAGGGCGCAGTAGAAGAGCTAGCTGGTGGCGCAGGTGAGCTTAATTGCTCTCTCAGACGCAGCTGCCACCAACAGGGCTAGTTAGCATCACTATAAGCTACTGACATAGTACAGCCACTGTGTACTCCCACCATGTTACCACGATTTAACTGCTATTGGCCAGTTTACTTTGTTTTAGTTTGTTCTCTGTTTGTTTTTTTCTACTCAATAAGTTTGTCAATTCCACTGCCTCCTTCCACCAACCTGAATTTGATTGAGGTGCCACCCGAGACCCTCCCTACAACCGGTATTAATAGCCTAAGCCCCGCCCTCTAGTGTCTTTTTTTAAACTTTAGGTAGAAATTCTTGCAGTGCAATAGCTTTACAATCAAATGTAAGTCTACTGTGCAGCCTACCATGCTCATTGGAGTGTACAGATGTTTTCTATTGGCTAAGGGGTTTCTTCATTTCAGTACTGATGTTTATAAAGGATTTTAAAATGAAGAGGACAGCTATTATTAAAAAAAATTAAAACAGAAATAACAACTGGCAAAAGTTGACATCTTTTTTTTTTATCTCGCAGCAAGTCTATAAAAGAAAAAGGCTGCTCTCGAAGGTCTTTCATTTAAAGCTGTAAAGCATTAGAGTAATTATAACATTATTTACAGCATTCGATCCTCTATCTTTAAGCGGTGTGTCTTGGCAAAACACCCACATACCTCGACTGGCCAACGCAGTAAATGTTTCTATTTTTAAAGACAAATCAACACAAGGACGAACAGTGTCACAGCTTGGCAGCGCCGGCAGAGTGGAGGCGAGCTAGAGAGACCCTGGCATGTCTTCTAATGAGGGGGCTTTAGAGGCCAACTAGATGAATGTATGAGAGGGGACGTGCTGGAACCAACATGTGGTTTATACATCACAATGTTTTTAACTTCACACAATTATCTTTAGAACGTATACAGCCTACATTCACTCACTCATTAACTCACACAAACACACACACACACAGACACGTACTCACACTCACTCACTCACTCACTCACTCACTCACTCACTCGCTTGCTCACTCTTTATCTGAAAAATATAGCATTAAGTAACAAAAACATAACAAGAGACCATGACTTATATACTTTATTTACTTATTTAATTTAATTTTATTTTATTTTATTTTATTTTATTTTATTTTATTTTATTTTATTTTATTTTATTTTATTTTATTTTATTTTATTTTATTTTATTTTATTTTATTTTATTTTATTTTATTTTATTTTATTTTATTTTATTTTATTTTATTTTATTTTAAATATTTTTATCCTATTTTATTTCTGTTTTCTCTGCTCATTATATGTTATCCTTATAATTGTGTTTATTTTGTATGTTTGTTGTCACTTTAAACGAGGTAAACCTCATTGTCTTTTGAGTGAAAATAAAGCTTATTGATTGACTGATTGATTGATTCAGTTTCATCTACCTGTCATCAATGCATTGCAGTAGAGCACGTCCACTGGCCTCAGCTAAGGTCACTGTAATTGAAACGTTTCATTGCATGATTCGATAAATGTGAAAGCCACAGCCTGACGAAGATGAGAGCCGGCATGAAAATAAAAGTTCACTACGGGATAATGGTCAGCAATGAATGTGAGGTCACCTTCCATTTTATTTCAAAATGGATATGATGGGCTTGGAAAGAAAGAAAGAAAGAAAGAAAGAAAGAAAGAAAGAAAGAAAGAAAGAAAGAAAGAAAGAAAGAAAGAAAGAAAGAAAGAAAGAAAGCCCTTTAGATTTTCTTTTGTATGTGTAACTGAGGGGTTTCTGAATACTGTACATATGCTTCTACTTACTGCAAGTGCTGCGGGGTGCTGATTGCTCATAAGGAAACTTTGTTTTCGGTGACCTAGGTAATTATGCTCAATGGTTCACTATAACAAATAATTATTGTGTCAAAAGGTACAAATAGCTGATTACTGATATTATACTTAGTCAACATAATAGCTTGATTAGGGACCACCAAAATCAGTTTTGATCCTGATAACATATTCAATGTTCCTTTTTGTTATATTTGTGCATTTAACGTTCTTTATTGATTACTGTGCAATCATTTTTGCCCTACAACTGATTGTGTTTGCAAAATGTTTGGATTGTGAATGACAATATGCCATTCAGTTTCAAAGCATAAGCAAAACATTCGAATGCTACTGCTGCCTCTTGTATACATAATATATACACTTGTACTCATTTTTTGGCCTCTTGGGGACCGTGGACTACCGTATAGCTGCAAACAATAGACAGATCTCAGCAGATGCATCATACAAAGTTGTGGCACACATGTCAGCAAACAATTTTACATACGCAGAGGACACTGCATAAAATAAGAGTTCCAATATTAATTTTGTTTGATCCCCAAGTTCCAGGGGGAAAAAAAACTTGCTCTTTAGATGCATGCAAGACTTTCACATTGGTCAAATTTGGAGAACAAGTTTTTATACTGTATATTTAATATAAAAATATTTGTGCAGCGTTAATGTTCATGAAAAAAACAGACTTAAATCATATGTAACAACCAAGTCATGTGTCCTTTTTCCAGTCCTTTATTGCGCTATTATGTTCATCCCCATTCGCTTTAGTAAAGCGTCCTTGGGTTTCTTGAAAGGCGCTAAAACTAAGATATTATCACTTCAGTTTAAAACTATGTAAGTGTAACGATAATATATCCACTTGAATGCCAGCATGTGTTGATGTATAGCCAGACACTTCAGAGTCACACAGCTATGCAGAATGCCCTGCATTTTTTTGTTCTTCTTCTTCAACACAGCAATAAAGCACGCACAATTCCCACCTGTTGACCTGTTGGTCTTGTTCAGGTTTCGTTCCATTCGCGATCACTCATCTGTAACCCGAAGCAACCTCTAACATAAGGAGGCCGCTGAGATGTTCGGAAATATGGCGCGCTGTTAAAATCCCTTCTAACGGAACATAAACATTGATGCTGGGAGGACGGGCTTTCTGGGATGAGCAGCTCTAAAACAATAGCCTCGTAAGAAAGTTGAAGTTCAGTGTGTCTGCCATGCACGCCTCTGTGTGTGTGTCTATCTGTCTATGTGTGTGTGTGTGTGTGTGTGTGTGTGTGTGTGTGTGTGTGTGTGTGTGTGTGTGTCTATGTGTGTGTGTGTGTGTGTGTGCACAGGCTTGTGTGTATGTGTGTAGACTATTGCTTTTGGCACGAAATCTCAGAGGCATTGCAGGTATTGCAGATTGTAAAGATAGAGGGAGAAAAGAGTTTGTGTTTGTTTCAACCAACAGCTACATGCTTCTTGTCTCTATATATATTCCAGATCCCTATCATGTAAACACTTTCATCTTTTCCTTATAAACCTTCCTCACATGTTTACTGCAACCTCTCTGTCCCTCACGCTGCTTTGTTTCCTTCCATGACTGTGAATAGTAAGAAGAGCGAAGTCACTCAGAAATATTTGTCATGAGCAAATTTCAGCCTTGGTGGCAGGTCCGCAAATATGACAACAGGGACAGCTCTCCTGATTGGCACATATCATTGATATGGACATTGTCTCACTGGTTTTTGCCACAGACGCTGTCCCCACTACTGTCTAAGTCTGTAGGTTGTGTGCGTGTGTGTGTGTGTGTCTGTGTGTGTGTGTGTGTGTGTGTTCTGTCCATTTGCTCCTGAAGGGGGGTCCCGAGGGTCTGCCTCTCCAAGTAAGAAATGACAGAGTCGACAGCCGAATCTCTTGCTCTGTCCCTCCCTCTCTCCGTCCCACGTCCCTCACCCCTCCCCCCTCTTCTTTCTTATTGACAGGTCTGTGGCTGCAGCAGCGCCACACGCACACAATGAATCTCAATGATGCAGCCCCGCATCAGAATTTACCATTACCTGCATGGCACCAAACCACACTGTGAATATGAATGGTTTGTGCCGTGGGTGTCACTGACCAATTGAAAACACACACACGCACGCACACACACACACACACACACACACACACACACACACACACACACACACACACACACACACACACACACACACACACACACACACACACACACACACACACACACACACACACACACACACACACACACACACACACACACACACACACACAGCTAAAAGTTTGAATGCTAAATATCTCCCCCAGTGCTCCTGTCCGCTGTCAGTCTCGGGCTAGAATGGGGAGATCCATGCACAATGAAGCTCATGAATTATCAGCTGAGTATGAATGTCAACTATCGGGGCCCCCACATGTGTATCCATCACTCTCACATGCTGAAATGTCAAAAAAAATGGGGCCTCGCTCAGCGGGGGCCATATACACACATGATTGATATGTGTGCCTAAGCTCCTGTCATTTACACAAGCAATCAATTATCCAAATAAGGTAACAAAAAAAAACACAGAGTACATAGGCATCATCATATCTCTCCGGACAGGCAAGCACTGTATGTTTATCTATCTGTCTGTCATGCTGATAGGGAACACATCATTTTCATCACCCTTTCCCCATATATTGTCACATTTGATTGGATACACTCACGCCTATACATTTTGTTTATAAATGTCAGGGCGCAATAAAAAAAAAAGCATATACACAGCCCCACATCATTCATGATTGTATGGTTATACAAGAAGTCATATGGGTAGATGTTTCCACATTGCGGCGCGGGCTTATGTTTTTGGATGCTAGGTTATTTGTTTACTACCTCCCACCATGCACATCACTGTAATGCCCAGAGCCAGGGGAGCAATATCCCATAATACATGTCTAGAGACGAGAGATGGAAGCTAGGTCCGCCCGCGTATGCTACAGCGGGAAGCCGGGCACAATGTAACTGCCTCTTCACATACTCCTGCCTCCTAGCTCAATACAGTTAAATCAATGC
>NC_137235.1:25390665-25405665 GCF_949987685.1 Ammodytes marinus
TTCTTCACAGATTCTTTCCAACAGAGATGGCTGAAATTTACTATTTTCCCAAAGTGCTGCTTAATGGTGGATTGCTGTTTTTAGGGATCGGCTGGCAGGAACCGAATAGCCGAGATTTCACTTGTTGCGCTCCCTTGCTGAAAAGAGAAAAAACAGACGTGTGGGTTATGTATGTTCAATTATAAGTTATAACACAGATAGGAAAAGAGGCAGGCAGGCAGACACACTGTGATAGTGGATTAAAGGGCAAAAAGTGTAATGAAAAAAACCAGTAGAGACTACTACTAAGAAGGCACTTTGGGCTAATGGCCTACGCTGCCGTGACTGGGCGAAGACATATTCAGTAATCTGTTGGTTTTATGGGATTAACTGTTCAATAGCACTTATTTGGCTTTTTACAGCTCCACACAAGTTCTATTTATAAAGGAGATTTAGAGGAGAGAGAGAGAGAGAGAGAGAGAGACAGAGAGAGAGAGAGAGAGAGAGAGAGAGAGAGGCGGGGGGCATGTGATAGTGGCTCACATCAGCATTTCTAATCATTTTAACAGACATGGCAAAACGCAATGGATGGATGGATGGATGGATGGATGGATGGATGGATGGATGGATGGATGGATGGATGGATGGATGGATGAGTTACGAGGATTGTGGCGATCAGGGGTCACACACAGGGCATACCGGCCATGTTCCTGCCAATAGTGGCAAATAAATAAATAAATACAACTAAGGCTGTGTTGTTGTTTTAACTGTTAAAACACATACAATTGTGCCTAAAGTGAGGCTTAAAATTAGGAGAATTTTCACACCGGAGCGACACATGAAGGCTAAGGCCATGTGTGTGTGTGTGTGTGTGTGTGTGTGTGTGTGTGTGTGTGTGTGTGTGTGTGGGGGGGCCGTGCCTGTTCACCCATGGCAGCCATGGTATAGCCTAGTGCTAATGAATCACCAGATGCCATCCGCAAACGCAACGAGAACTAGCGTGCTACATTTGAACATTTAGGGCATGTTTATACTATACATAACTGAATGAAATCAACAAATCCTTCGACTATCATAGAAACGATGTAGTAGTGTCCATTTTGAAGTTACACTAATAGCTGTTAAGACTTTCCATGAGTTTCCAATGTGTGTGTGTGTGTGTGTGTGTGTGTGTGTGTGTGTGGGAGTGTTTTCCGTTTGTGCGACTATACCCTCCCCTACTGTGAGCTGTTGCTATGGCGATTGTATTAAACACATGCTGTTTGTCCACCACCAGAATTACATTTAGCAAAACCCTAATGTCTTGTTTCCGCTAGCATTAAGAAAAAAAGTTGAGACAGAGGGACAGAGAGATGAAGAGAGAGAGAGAGAGAGAGAGGTATGGGGATGGAGAGAGCGAGGGAGAGAGGACAAAAGAGAGTTAACGTATGGGAGCTCTGACATTTTCCTGTTGATTCAGTGATCTGTGACAGTTATCGTTTCATCTTTACAACATGGCGGCACCCTTGCTATAGAGAGCATATTTTCATTTCATTTCATTTAACTTTTATTTATCCTCGAGAGACCAATTGAGGGGTGACCCTCATTTTCAATGACGTCGAGTTCAAACAAATTCCAAGGAAAAACAACAATGCATACACAATATTCAATGCAAATACATCAAATACACAACAACAGGTGAAGAGAAGAAAAAAAACAAAAACAAAAAAAAACCAATTGAAACATTTACATAGTGGTGAAGAGTAGCAGCAATTAAAATGAAATTAAATGGGTGAAAGTACAATATGTTATCAGCAGTAATTCATTGTAATTATAGTATTGTAGAGTGTGTTCGTTCATATGGCGAAACAGGAATGGGTAAAACTTATTCTGCTTTAGTCACAACAAACACGTACAAAAGACCAGAAGATATGAAACTTATGGTCAACATAATATCATTGTAGGGATATGCCTTCTGTTTCTGTGCCTGTGCTCTAAAACGGGGTATCTCTACTGTATTGTCTATATACCACAGTTCTCTCTCTCTCTCTGAAAGACGAGGCACGGCCCAGCTCTGTGAGGAAAGGCTTTACTGCCATCTCCTGGTGGAAGAGGGAACCAGTTATTAGGCATGCAACACACTGCTCTAAGATAATCAAATACAAATGGGATATGTATTGACCTATTGGAAGGCATGGACACAAGCATGCTGGCACTAAGCGGTGGACAGATCGACACACACACACGCATACATATGGAAGACACATTACATACACACGACAGACTCTTTATGGAACGACGATGTGTGAATTAAAATGAAGAAGTGGCTCTTGTGGGAAACTATGCATTAGTAGGAGGAACATGCACGCATGCACGTACACACACACATACGCACACTACACAAACACACACTCTCACATGCACTACTATAGCATGCTGTCAGCATGCAAAAATCAATTTTTAATTTAGCAGGGGAAAAATGAAACTGAAGTGAGCTCAGCAGAATCATTGGAGTTCTGTCTCTTAAAATGTGTATCCATACTGATGAGCACACACATGCAGAAACACACGCGAGGACACACATGAACATACTTACACACACACACACACACACACACACACACACACACACACACACACACACACACACACACACACACACACACACACACACACACACACACACACACACACACACACACACACACACACACACACACACACACACACACACACACACACACACACACACACACACACACACACACACACACACACACACACACACACACACAGCACGTTCCATTGTAACAAATACCACAGTTGTTTATTGATTTTATCCTATTTGGTATTCATTATTGCCACCATTTAGTGACCTGCCCACCTTACTCTCAGTCCATTGCCTATTTGGAACGTGTTGTGGGCTATTATTTTCTCCCGGGCTCCCAGGAGGACCAGAATCACTGTTCATTACAGGCTAGGACGCTATTATACTCTTGCTAATGTCTGTCTTGTGTGTGAGCCGCTCTCTCTCTCTCTCTCTCTCTCTCTCTCTATCTAAAAGTGCAGTCATTAATAGGACCCTTTTTATCCCTGCAATTTGCCTTCTCATAAGTGCCAAAAAAAGACACCAAAGGGGTGGATGAGACCTATCCTGAAACAGTTTAGGAGATTATGTTGCCATATTGTGGTTATGTATGACATGGCTTCTTGGAAGAGGGTATGTCGGTGTTCCCGTTAATAACAGATACTCTGGCTACATGGGAAGGCTGATGCCACAATATTAACACTGTGCCTGCATGGTGCTCAAACAACTTGCCTGATGTCTTTTTAAGCACACAAAGAGTGTAAATTAATAAAAACTAGACGTATTCCTATACCTTCATGCTTATTTGCCCGGAGCAGCCCATAACATAGAGCCCTCGGCCCCTTTCCCCTGCTTCTTTCTTTACTCTTTAATCTTGTGCGGGCCGTGTCCGCAAGATACAGGTGCAGCTCCGCTATCATCTCACCTCTTTTGCACCGGGTCAAAGGGCAATAGAAGTGCGATTAATCTGCGTTAATTTTTTTAATCGCGTTAATTTTTCTGTGATTAATTAATCGAAATTAACGCATTAATTTGACAGCCCTAATAAAAACATATGTATACTTGACAGTGAAAGCGTATTTAAAGATCTCAGTAAAGTTGTAGACTATTCTTCCTTTTTTCTTTGTGGCGCTCACAACCTCAGGTTATACTCTGTGGCAGCCATGACACCTCCCCAGTGGGAGTTTGTTAAAACTCTCAGAATTCAACATTAAAAACTAATGTGTTTTTGTTTGTAATTACATTTCACCTAATGTGCATCTAAAAAAAGATAACTTACAACCTTTTAACTAGGGGGCGCAGGAGAACAATCGGGGGGGGGGGAGAGGAGGGGGTGGGGGGAGCATGCCATTTCTTATCCTATTTCTCCTTGTCCTCATGAGATAACCAGCATCAAGTCTCACTCCCTTATTTTGGCTAATTAATCTATTAAATCATTGTGTCCCCGGCAAGTCAGACAATAGCAAAACGGCACTTCAAAAGAAGCATTAGTCCTTACTCAAAGCTATGTGTTAAAGAAAAAAAAAGACTATAACAGCAAATGTTCACATGTGAGAAGCATATAATTGGTGTAACCTATTGTCCTACGGCCGACTCATCAACTGGTCACCTTTTTAAAAAGTCACATTCACTTACTCAGTCACACTCACTTAATTAGCATACAAATCGGACAAGCGTGTTCTGACCTCTTCTGTTCAGGACAGGTTGCAAAATGGTGTTTCATAGTGCAACCTGGGCCAAGCTTTGTGACTTTAAAAATGTCTATAGTTTGCAGATGATACCTGATTATTTTTTTTTCTTAATTTGATTGACATCTGGTTGGAGAACCCATAAGTGTACAAAACAACCCCGCCTCCCCCTCCTCCTCCCCTCCCAGCATCCTGTCCATTCAGTCAGGCAATGAACGATGTGTTCTTGTGAGTGACACGAGCATAAAGGGGACTGCCGGCGAAGGTGCAAAGTCTGCAGTAATAGTGCCACGTCGTGTATGGGCTTGTGCAGGTAAATAAAGAGGACCTGATCCTAAAGGCAGAGCTTTTCAATACATATCCACTCAGAGCAAGGTCTCTCCCTGTCAAACCCCCTCACATACACGCTCACCGGTGACTGAAAAGAATACCGACAAAGATTTAAGCTGTCATGTTGTTGTTGTTTTTTTTCTTTTTTCTGCGACTCTCCACTATAGGTAGGGGGCGAGACGCTTAGACACCCAAGAGGAGACCTGTAAGTTGAGCTGCTCATCTAGGGCTCAGAGTGGAGACAGTTGAACCTAGCAGGGAAGGGCTAGCTCAGGCTGTGTCTCCCTATGGACATAAGAAAAGAAAAAAAAAACAGGTATATAGGAACGGACTAGAAGGAGACCCAGAGAAAAAGACACAAAGAGAAGACTGAAAGGATTACACATCTCTCAGGTGGTCTGGAAGTGATCTGTGACAACCCCATGGGCAAGCTCCATGCAGCAGCCCAGAAAAATGACATTTGGCTTGTTTTGCTTGGCCTTTTTTTTTTTTTTTTTTTTTTGGCCAGCTCAACCCTACCATAGATGAGTAGTTCAATAAATAAAAAAATAAAATAAAAAAGGGAAAGGTGCATGGGCGGATAGTCAAAATGTCTTACCAATGTGATGGTAACAAGTCAGGACATGGGTTCATGTCCACTTGTCAACAAATAAAAAAAAAGGTACCCCTGCCCTGCCGGAGTGTCCTTGAGAATGACAGAGAGTGGGAAAGAGGATTCTGGTGTGCCTTTTCCTGTTAGTGGCAACATGAGAACCCCATGGTAACACCCCCTCACCCCCCCACATCACCACCCTGAGGCAGCCTGTCTGAATCACCACAGTTTCACACAGACTAATGCAAAGATTAAAAAAACATGTCATGCATGTATATTCCATCAATTGAGTGTGTTTGAGTGCACTTAAAAACATGCACCGCCACAATCGTTATACAGAGGCAGAGAGAGGGAATAAAAAGCAAGGACATGGATACACAGGGAAGATTCAGAAAATAAATACATCTGAAGGCCACATAAACTCAAAATGCCATTCCTCCTTAAATGTAATTTCAATGCACTGTCCTGTCGCACCGCAAATACATTTCCATGACAAACCCGTACTGCACTAAACATACACACAATTGCTATTGGTACACACCAACGTCATTAAGAGGGCCGCGTGCCCGGGGCCACAATTAAGACTTTTGTGGCTCTTGCTATCATTCTCAAAAAAACTGCCATCTGATTGGAGCAGACACATCCAATCCCGCGGCAAGATTCTTTTCATAAAGAGGGCCACGACCTCTGCTCGGTTATTATCGCTGAAAGCACCAACTGTGTGTGTGTGTTCAGAGTGTATGTGTGTTCAGAGTGTATGTGTGTTCAGAGTGTATGTGTGTGTGTGTGTGAGCAAGCTAGTGCGATGGATAATACAAGAATAAAGGGACACGGGGAAACTCGTTGTGTCTCATAATAACCTGAGGATGAGCGTTCTTCCAGAACAAATTATTTCTGAACCAACTAGCTTCCATCAAAACAGAGGACATTCAAGTGTGTGTGTGTGTGTGTGTGTGTGTGTGTGTGTGTGTGTGGACCGTCTGGTGACGTCACTGTGTCCAGTGTGTGTGTGTGTGTCCGACCTGGTGGTGGAACTGCAGTAAGAGTTGGCGTTACACATATAATTAACTCCAAATGTCCACAAAATTAACTTGTTGGCACGCTGTTGAAAAATACAAAATTATTGCTAATTACGGGGAAGTCCGGTGGCCTAAAATCAAATCTATTGATTCTTAGAAAAAAAAGGCTCCATCCCCCTGCCGTCCACATAGCACGGCAAAGTAGGGGTGTAATTTCCTAACAAGCACACACGCTATTAGATGAAATTACAGAGATTTCGAAACAGCCCCCCCCCCCCACCCCCACCCCCCTTTACCACCTCCGAACCAGCTCCCTCAATAAATGTGCTGCCCGGTCATTTTGGCTGCATTACCTGTCTGCTCTGGTATAATAATGTAATTATCCAGTGACCGGCGTAATAATCTCGCTGAATTACACGGTGACCTCTGTCTGCGCGGCTTGCTTTCACACCTCGTCACTCCGTGGGGGTAATGGGCAAAGACTGAACCCAAATGATCTGCGTCTGATGAAGCGGCGAGTGCAAGCGTGCACACAATGGACACATGCTTCAAGGACGGCAGCAGGGACACAAAGTATGAACACACACAAATATGAGGCTCTATGGCTAGAAGTGGCAAAGTAAAAAAAAAACATCAAATTTATCTGTCGTTACTTTGCTATTACAGGGCAAAGGGACGTTGCTGACTTCTCTACTCTTTTCTTAGCTCTGATTCAACATTCTTGAGAATTCTTGTTGACGCAATCACCTTTTTTGTCATAATCAGTGAATATCTCCTCACGATTCGCTGCCAGTCTGTATCGTATGTGCTCTGAAACCAATCTGGTCTTCTTGCATAGCCTAGGTTCTGTAAACGGGTATGCAAACAAAAGGGGGCCAACCGTAGCTAGCAACATGCCCGGTATGTTTTTTTCCTTTTCCAGCAGGGTTACCTTGTTTTGGACAATTGCCAAATGAACCAAAGTTGTTTCCTCAAACATGGAGACTCATATGTTATTAAAAAAAAAACAAGATACCAGAGAAAGCAGATAATATGTCATGAGGGAATCATGAAGCAGAATAGATAACCAGCCCTGACGCTGCATATAGAATATCACACAATGGATTCCATCTCGACTGTAATTCTAGACTGCAGTCTGTATGTCAGCATGTGAGCCATGGTCAGTGGCATTTGTTTGGATAGGAGACCCGGGAGGTTACTGTGTCAGCATCTCTCTTTCATGATATTTTTCATCTATTTCTCTCCCTCACGTTGGCCTGTGCTGTGTACTGTATTGTGAAGTAGTGGGGGGGGGGGGGGGGGGGGAGGGGGGGGGGGCAGATAAAGGCCAGCCATGTCTATGTGTCTGTGAGATAGCTAGATGAGTGTCTGATGCTGATTGATGGCACTGTTAATAATTGAGACGTTCAGTGGCTTGTGATTTTGAAGTATAGGGAAATTACTAAAATAATGTTGAGAGAGAAGAAAGTCTCGGTTGTAGTGCAATAGGTTCAATACTGAATAAGGCTGTGTGTGACTGTCAACAAACCATACAAAATATATAGCATACTCCTGTATGCTATAGCGCAATACGTCTTTGTTTTAACCAAAAATCCGAAACCCCAAAATACGATAAGAATAAATTCGTACCCTAACATTACGTGAACAATGGCATGACTCGATATTAAAATAGTATAGTTGTAATGTTACGATAATAAGCCGTCATTTTCCATGAAAAGGCGTTATATTATGAGAAAACTACTTGATTCACGTCATTTTGCCGACTTTTTCTTGCCCCTCAAGGTGCCCCTATAACGCTGTTGTGAAAAAAAATATATTTGAGAGGAAATGTTAAGTGGTGGTAACCTGTTTAGTCTGTTTTTACTGGACTTCCATAGAAATTCCCATCCAATGTTTGGCACATGTCATCATACAGTATGTTTTGCGCTATTTACTTTGACCTTTGACTGTCTCTGCTGCATTTTTCAAGATCACTCAGTTCATGCCTCCTACGACAACATGCATGGGTCATCAGTTTGAATTGTAAGTCAGTCTGCCACCCTTCTGCATTCAACAGTACAAGAAAGTACTTTATCTGAATGTAGGCTATATTGAGAAATGTATAATTGGTTGCAGTCTTTTTCATGGGATTTTTTTGCAATAAGACAAAAACAGACAACATATAAAACACATAATACAAACATCAGCCTTATATTTATAACCATCATCAGCCCTATGACTCCGTTCAAACATGGCATGCACCAAAACCTGCTATGATATGTGGGCAAGAATCCTCAAAATGGGTTTACTTTGTGCGTTGCCTTTTCAGAACACCCCGCCAGTCAGCAATGGCAAACAAAATGTAAACAGGTATCTACGAGGACACAGACAAAATAAAAAAAATCTGAGAAGAAACTGAAAGCAACAAGAGAGGGAAATATGTGTCAGTGAAAAAGACAAGACAGAGAAGTTTGAAAAATATGCACAGAGACGGAGGGAGAAAAACAAGACTTCAAGGAGAGGAAGACACAGATTAGGGATTTTGAGTGGCGAGTAGCTCCAAGTTCCCCCATCAGAGAGAGGAGAGAGAGAGAGAGAGAGAGAGAGAGAGACAGAGACAGAGACAGAGACAGAGACAGAGAGAGAGAGAGAGAGAGAGACAGAGACAGAGACAGAGACAGAGACAGAGACAGAGACAGAGACAGAGAGAGAGAGAGAGAGTGAGAGAGTGAGGAGATGACAAGACATCTAGACAGCCGGTATCAGAGCGGGTCAGAGGAAACCAGGCTTGGAAACAGTATCGAAAGCTCTCGACAAGGGGCACCAGAGGAGAAGACAAATAGCTGGAGTGGCAACAAAGACTCTGACATATGTGTGTGTGTGTGTGTGTGTGTGTGTGTGTGTTGGCAAGTACACATACAGAAGTCAGCGCTTGCAAAATAACTTTGTATCTTTTGAGTCTTTGCGTTTGCACGTTTGACTGTGTTTGCGTGTGTGTGTGTGTGCGTGTGTGTGTTCAATTCTGGAGTGCTGACAATGCATACACATCGGCATCGCTGATCTCCTCTTTCTCTCTTCAATGCGTAGACAGGGGGACCTTGGCAGCCATACTTGACTGAGCATAGGCAAGGATACCAACACAGATGGTCAAAAGCAGAGATGCAGACAAAAAACAAAAACACACACACACACACACACACACACACACACACACACACACACACACACACACACACACACACACACACACACAAGTGGCAGTGGGCCAAATGTTCCCAACAAAGCCCAAGCTAAAAGGTCCCACCAACAATATGTTTAGTTTGGATACCAGTATGGTATAAATGACTTGGCAGTGTGATATCCCCACATAGAAACAGGGATTTTGGTCTTATCTAAATTTTTGCTCTCAGTGGAACCTACTGTACACATTGATGAGGAGTATGCACTGAAGTCTGATAAACTTCATTGAAAACAGGAGCACAAGGACGTTTGGCATTGTTTGGCATTTTTCAGGACTTGAGGAGCCAAAGAAAAAAAAAATATTAATTGCCATTAATAAGTTCTGCTTTAGCTGTGATAATATTGTGGGAGTTAATTTGTGTTTGAAAGCATTGGAGCTACAGCAATAAAGACTCTTTTTCTAATGAAATCAAGGTTTTTTGGTCAGATTTTCCTCATTGAATTTGCAGCTATTGAACGGCATGTGTGAGCTATTGAGCTAACAACTGCCATTGTGTTCTTGTAGGTCATAACGCTGAGCTCGCTGAGCACAGAATTTCATACATAAGGAGTTGGAAAAAGTTGAATTTATTTTTGCCACACATTTGTTCTTGTGGTGGATTTGAATAGCCTCTATAATATCAAGAGTTTGCTGACCGTGTATGTCTTAAAGGGTGGGGTCACTGGGGGAGAATGAGAGCACCCCCTAGAAGGACTAGTATCTGTCTATTTGTAGATAATTATACACTTGATACCCCCCCCCCCCCCACACAGATATAAGACACTGTTCTGTAACTAATCGAGTAGGTGCCAGGCGGCTCTCTCACTGCTGCTTTCGATGCTACTCTGAAGTCCTCTGTATTGTCTGATGGATGCTCCTGAAATAAACCTTTCTGAAACACAATGATGATTGTCCAGCCTCGCTGTCTTGGTCGCCATGGGGAAACAGTCGGCTACTACATTCTCATCTTGGTACTTTTTCAAACTCTCTAAACGGACCTTTTTCTCTGTTATTTTGCAGTTAGTTGAAATACCGTGCATCCTTTGAAGATTTTTTTCCCATTGCACAGGGGCAAGGCTCTGCAAATAATGTGGCTGGTTGGTGAATGTAAAAAGATTGCTGCTATAATCCCCTTCTCTCTGTTTTAATCTCTCAGACAGTTTCCTGCCCACACCTCCACATGGCTGAAATTGCTTCACCTTCCCTGTAAAATAGTTGAACCGACTTAAGGTATCAGGACCAGTGGCTGCAATGATCTCTCTCTCTCTCGCTCTCTCTCTCTCTCTCTCTCTCTCTCTCTCTCTCTCTATCTCTCTTTCTGCACATGTCTTTAAAAGATAATTTATTTTTAAATGAAGAGAAAGCGCAAATTTAACTTTATTTTTTAATTTTCATGTGAATACAATATTTTTGGAAAATCAAATCTCTGTCTTTAACCTCTCTCCACTGCATCTGATACTACAACTCTCTGTTACCTAAAAGAAATCCTCATATTTAGGAGTGTCTCTCATCTTTTGTGTTTTATGTTGATTAAATTGATTGATTTTAGAAATGATTTTAAAATTAACTTTTAGTTTTTTGTCTGATGTACAGAAGTCTTTACAACTGTAATGTTGAGATATTTGCACAGTGTGCCATTTAACATCAGTCAATAGATGTTATTTGAACAATGGGAAAGTCTGTTATTCTGATGACAGATTGTAGGCCCCATGTTCCCTACCGTTATTACTGTATGTCAGCCCCCCTCACTGCTAACACTATGTCTACACTCCATATTGAAGGACTGACACCATCTTTGTTATTTGCACTGTTCACATCTTAAACTTCACGTGTCAGATTAATGAGTTTGCCGTGTGCTGGTGCGCGCATGTGGTCAGTCAGGCCTCATTTCTCCCATTAGCGGGACTGAATATCTGCATTATTATTATTATTAGTGTATACTGTATAGTGGGGTGTTTGTTTGTGTGTGTGTGTGTGTGGCAGACGAGGTCAGAGCATTGAGGGACAATGGAAAGAGTGAGAGGTGTATATAGTGGAGATGACAAAGGAGCACCAGGGATATAGAGGAGTAATATGAGACTGAGGAGGGGCAGGTTGGGGCAGGGAGTGTATGGAAGTGAAGTGAAGTAGAGTGGGTGAGTGAGGGAGAGAGAACAAATTGAATGGGAGGAAGAAAAAGGGGAAGAGATACTGGATGAGACAGATAGGGGTGCGGTAAAAGACGGAGGCACTTAAGGATGAGGGCGAAAAAGAGAGAGAGAGAGAGATAGAAAGAGAGGGAGAGGGAGAGAGAGAGAGAAATAGAAAGAGAGGGAGAGAGAGAGAGGGACAGAGTGAAGAAGTGGGAGTAAATTGACTGCCGTGTGTCACATGGAAACTGTCCCTAATTGGCCAATCAGCCGACCCCAGATTGAGCCTGCCGTTTTCTCTGACACTGCAAGAGCACCTGTACCACACTGACAGGCGCACACACACACACACACACACACACACACACACACACACACACACACACACACACACACACACACACACACACACACACACACACACACACACACACACACACACACACACACACACACACACACACACACACACACACACACACACACACACACACACACACACACACACACACACACACACACACACACACACACACACACACTATCAAACATAACACCTGCCACCATTACCACCTCTTCATCCTCTCCCTCCATTTCTGACACATACTTTCAAGAAAGATCTCTGACAGCAGGGAGCTGACAGAGAGGGAGGACGAGAGGGGAATGGAGAGACAGTGGAAGAGAGACAGAGAAAAATCCTTTTTGGAGACCAGGTGGGAGTAAGTCATCAGCTTTGCTCTTCAGCTGCCTCCAACCTTCAAATGTGTCATCGCAAAATGAATGTAGAAAATCTCACATTTAACCTAAACAATCCCTTTTCTTCTAGCATAAAAGGTTTCATGATTTATGTTTTTGTTTGTGTTGGCGCTTAAGTTATTAATGTACTTTATTCAGATGTCACAGGAAATTCAAACTTAATAATTTAAAAATGAATTTCGAATATGTGGGTTAAGCCAGTTTTGTTCCTAGCTGAACTTACTGCTAAGCGAATTTGCAATACTTTGTGAATCTACATTAATTGATATATTAGCTATTTACAAATCCAGCAGACACAGAGCGACATAAGCCCTGCTTTAGAGTTGTTTTTCAAGTCCCATATTTGCCATATCCTATTAGCTCTGTTCTAGCTTAGCTGTAATAGTGAATAGCTGGTGAAAACCATTTTCAGATCATTTGCTACAAAGCCTTTTAGCCTCCCTGCTTGGCACCAACGACAGACAAAGTTAGCATTTGGCTAAATACCGCAGTAGCCGCTAAGGAGCAAGATATTTGTGTCCATGGAGATAGCAGAGACCTAAACAAAACAAAACAAAAACCAGGTCAATATTTATTAATTAACAAATCTTGATGAAAACCAGACCTCAAAGTAAGTTGCTAGTAAGCCTATTGATGCTTTTGGACATGAAGGCAAGCAAGATGTGCCATGTAGTAGGCTAAAATATATAAATTACGATGACAACTTTGTGTTATTTTGTGTGTTTTTTATTATTTTATTTTTTAACTTGTGTAAGTGATGTTGTGAATATGTTTTGATCAAAATAAATAAACTAAACTAAACTAAACTAAAATATATGGAAATGCGAGTATGTTTTTGAAGAATACTGTATAGAGAAGTTGTCTTTGTCTTTTCACATGCAGTATTGATTCATATAGTAGTGTGTAGCACCTCCGAAGGATTCACATGAAACAATTCATGCATTGTCCCTGCGCTGCATTCGCTGTCCATATCAGGGCAGTGACGAGCACTAGCTCAACCCTCTCTACATGTGCTCGCATTCAGGCTTTGGCAGACAGGTTGCTCTTTATGTCAATCAAGTCACAAGGAGGCGACATGGAAGAGGCGTGAACACTTTAAAGACCCACTTCACCGGTGGGAATATGAAGGTGTATTGAACTCTGAGGTCCTATGTAGTATAACTGTGCACACATTTTTGATATCGGTTCATCCTAGCCTGAGGAAAGGCAGAAAGAGTGTTTTATGGTCTCACTGTCTAACCCTACATTTTACTAGAGTGACATCACACTAGTAAAAATGTAGGGTTAGGATTAACAGGACAGCTGGGCCAAGCGAAAACTGAGGAAAGACTGAGGGAAGAAAAACCTAATTCATTATATTATAATAGCAATTTTATAATGATAGAACGCCATTTCAGTATGGGTGAAGTATTCATTCAAGGAATGACACTGGATATATTGTGAACGACCCAATCCACCAGCACTGCCATTCCAGCCTTCTGGTTAACCACAATCGTGTTAGGCACCCTTGGTCTATAAGTAACCCATTTGCCCTTAAGGGTTGTATCCTGCCCCCAGTGGCCAATAGATGCCTGGGATGTATAGTTCTCAAAAGTCAAGTTTAAAAACTGTAACTTTATACTAACACCCCCTGTTTGATTATGATGTGGCATATAACACTGTGCTCCATTAGTTCCTACACACTTTAAATAATGTCAACAGTCAAGAGCTATAGCATGTTTGACATGACGCTGTAACAGGCAAGGACATGACAAGACTGTGATCTGTGTGCAACTCTTTGTACAGAGACATGTCAGACACAGCTTTACTTGTTTACTTGAGGAATACATGGCACCATGTTCAAGCTGTGCTACAACATGAATGATCCTCAAGAGAAAGGCATTGTAGTGAGGCTGTTTGATTGTTCGCTATTTGGAGACCACACACACACACACACACACACACAACAGGGCCGATGTCTTGGTAAGTATGAGTGCACGCAGACCCAGGGTTGCTGTGATCTCTGGATAAATGGCCTCTGGTATCACTTTACTCCTCTGCATGTATTAACACACACAAACACACACACACACACACACACACACACACACACACACACACACACACACACACACACACACACACACACACACACACACACACACACACACACACACACACACACACACACACACACACACACAGACAGATCTCCACACTGCTACAAAAAGGTTGACGAATAATTCTGAAATGCGAGGCATAAGCACAAATGCATGCTCGCTCTTTCCCTGCGTTCACACATACACACACACAGACACCCACATTCACCAAAGGGAGATGAATTACAGTGCGGATGGGATCTGACGCAACCCATAGTGGAAGTAGGTCACATGGGGGGGGAGACAGGTCATCAGGGAAATAACACTGCAGTTGCACTACCTTCCTCTCTGCCTGGCTGTATCCCCCTCTCAGTATCATTGTCTTTTTTCCCCCCCTCTCTTGTTCACTCATCCTTTCTATCATGCCTTCTTTTTCTTCTGATTCCCTGGCAAACACTTCAGTTCCAATTATTTCTATCAGCGGGACTCCAATACGGCAATAATGTCGGAAAATCAGTGTTTAAAATGTATGATTCGAAGACGGAAAAATGATGTGTAAAGATGCAATCGCAATTGTGAAAAATGTATCATTACACGCCAGTAGGTGTGCAATAAACCTGAATTTGGTAGGGATCATTTCTTCTTTCTAGGTTTCTGGCTGTAG
>NC_137235.1:25408165-25438165 GCF_949987685.1 Ammodytes marinus
AAAATATGTGTAATCTTTAGGGATTAATACCTTTTCTTTCTCTTTCTTGTATTCTCCTCAGGCCTATATATCTTTCAAATAAAACGTTCTGAGAAGGTAAAAACAATGGAATTCTCGTGCGCAAATAAATCGTGATAATTTGATCCTTCAAATTGAATCGCGTGGTCAGAATTGCTGAGCATGGTGGCACACTCATGCCATTAGCACTGCTTGTTGCAGACAACCACATTACAGAGTGGAAGATGGACAGAATTGTTGACTTCAAACTGATGAAATGTCAGTCAAGATGACAACTTGAAGACGTCCGCTTTGCTCTGGAGTTCACTGCCAAATACAGCAGAAGTGCTTTCTGTCTTTGGTGGTGGTTTGTGAGATTTTCTTTTGACAGAAAAAAGTTTGAAGGTTTTTCAACTATAAAATACCATCATTTCAGGCTGAAACGCTGGGAGGCTCATCTCTGTCCTTATCCTTACACAAATTCTCAGTCGAAAAGTCATATTGAGGCCAAGCTTGCAGCTATAGTCTGATAGAGATAGAGGGCAGTTTTGCCCAGGGGACAGTCTATCAGGCTGCACTAGCCTTCAGACTACATTAGTTTTTTTTTTATTATTGCCAAACAGTGGGCAAAACTCTAACCACAGTCTGCATTACCAACCGTTACCTCAGCTTAACAGTTCACATCACCTGCAAAACTCATTCCCAGCAACACAACTCCCCACAGATGTCACAAAACAGGCTGAGTGCAGCCAAACACTATAAACAATCCACAACAAGACAACACACACCGTCCCTCAGAACACCGAGAGTAGAAACACTACCATCAAACCCCAATGTTCTCCTGTTGGGGGCAGCCTTTGGGTAAAACAACGTTCTATTGTAAATCATTTATTTTATAGTTAAAACCGTTTGTATACATTTTACATTTGCAATACGGAAATCATTTACTGTAAGGATGCAACTCTCACCTGCTTGTCCGCCGGAAAATGTGCATTACAAATGCAAATGTGGAAGATAGGGTTGACCATGATTCATACCATGGTGCATCAGTGTAGCCTTTATTTCGTAGGAAATTACAGCTCTTTGTCTTCCAGGTCTTCCTTGACGATTTCGCACTCTCTCTGTGACCCTCGTCTCCCTCCACAAACCTGTCTTCCTCCAGTTCCTTGGTCCATTTCCAAAATAAAGTATTGCTGAGCTTTCCCTGTTTATACATGAGTCCACTAACAAGCGTAAAGCAAGACAACTGATTAGGCTTACAGCTGCAATTGCAATCAGCAGTGTTTGAAATGCACTAGGCTGAAATCCATTTTGTTTTTGAATGTGTGGTTAACAGTTTTGACAGCAGTGTGTGTTAGCATGTGAACAAAGTGCTGTAGGTCCACAGTGTTGTGCAGGTTGTGGTAAAAGTCATGGGATAAGTGTGTAGAGTTTTGAAAAAAAGAAAAACTGTGTTCAAGCAATGAAAAACGAACTAGAGGTCGTTCCACATGAAATTGCCGCTGTGCAGACTGTGGTTAGAGTTTTGCACGTGGCCCCAGTTGTGCCCACTGTTGTTTAGCGATCGATAAAGACTGTAACGAGGGTTTGGCAGGGTTGTGGACAAGATGCCCCCCCCCCCCAAACACATGCCTGCAAGTTCAAAATGATAAATAAGAACACACATATCACACAACAGGACCACCTGACAAAATGTTCTGTATATGAACTTTCTCAAACTGTAAGGTAGGAGACATGCTAGGCTTTCCATCATGGGAGCTTTATCACAGTGCCTTGTAGCGGTATACACTCACACCAGCTGAGATCTGTTTATATGACAGGCCTTGCCAATATCCTGTCTTTTTTTCGTGCATATGAGGGGCTGGGGGTCACTGTGGTGTGTTTGAATGTTGATGGGAGTTTATTTTACGTCAGCGGACCAAATATGCCTAGCATCGCACGAGCCTTCCCATTCCCCTTCTTCATTTCCTGCCATAATAACCATCAACAAACACATTTGAAGCAAAGGCGTTTGTTAGTACTCTCAGGGCAGGCTGAATAGATAAACAAGGCCATGATAGGTGTGTGACTTTGCAATTGGGCCCCGGAGGCGATAAAAAGAAAACAATTAGCATTTTAATGATTTGGGAGAAATCAGTCGACGAGTTGTTGAGATGACAACTTAGGAAGAGCATTACAAAATTCAGTGTAGATTTGTGTGTGACGGAGATAATTCATTGTGTGTGTGTGTGTGTGAGTGTGTGTGTGTGTGTGTGTGAGTGTGTGTGTGTGTGTGTGTCAAACAGACAGATGGACGGACAGAAATAGCCAGGAGATGGGAGCGAGACATGGAGGTGTGCAGGGGGAGAGAGAGGAAACGGACCACAGAGTAAGCTTTGAGAGTGAGAATGAAAGTGTGAATGGCTCGTATGACTGTCAAAATAATTTAATGGTGGATTTGCTCACGGCAATAATAAGCTGGAGTTCATGTGTCCACATCATATCAGTGCGCCACTGTTTGGTATTTGTTTAAAATTAATTGTCTGGGTGCTAATAAATGAGCACGAGGACTGGATTCTTCACCCGGTGTTTTTTTTCTTTCTCTCTTTCCTATTACACACACCATTACCCTACGCCCAAGAATGTTCTCGTTGCTAAAGATCATCCATTACGTGTTGCCAATCTAACTTTATGACACACACACACACGCACACGCACACACACACACACACACACACATTTGGTCTGCTGCTTTGTGAAACTTCAATTTTCTCATGTTACCAAGCTTAACCGAGTTAAAGCAACTATTTTGACGGTTTGGAAAATATGTTACAGGCTTCATGAGTGGATTGATACCTGTAATAGCCGTCCGCTCAATATGAAGCTTTGGCTAGTAGCGAGCTTGCTTAGCATACAGTTTACAACAGGGGAGGCAGCAAGGCATGGCATTCAAGATAGTACGTGTTACAGTTTTTGCCAATTGCTTACACACATGTTGCAGACTTTGGCCCACTGTGTCAAAACTTAACACACAGGCCGAATAGGACAGAGCACATGGAGATAAACTTCTAACTTATACGGCAAAATGAAACTCTTGAAACATAACCTAACAATCCCATTTCAAAACTGTTTTTAGCATCAAAACAATACACATATGCATCTTTGAATTACTCTTTCCTAGCAGCAACAACACACAGATGTGCTTTATGCAAAACACAGCTGTATTCAGTACTTTGGATGGTTTTTGACTTTACAAGTTTCATACAGATTTTTTTTGTGAAAGATTGATTCACTACAGTTCATCTAGACACATGGAAATAAAAATAAAAAAGCTTCTGAAAAAAAGTGTATTTTGCAATGTCATTGTTTTGGCCAACAAAAAAACGAATAGGTATTGCAGTTCAAGAAGCAATTCAGTTTTTCAATATAAACTCTGAAATAATTACAGTAAAATAAACTAAAAACAGTGTTGTAAGGAATGGGGCGGGTGGAATATGAATCTTTTGGATACGGCCTCCCGTTTGCGTCTGGCCACATCGCCTCATCGACATCACATGCAATGTCATCCTTTGATAACCAAGAGCGAAAATATTCCTGATATCCAGTATAAATGTCCTAATTATGGAGCTACTGTGTAGTTGGGCTGGACTCTCTGCCCAGGCTCTTATATTGTTAGGCCATGATCTATAACATGGTCCACTATAGTGTCCCTGTTGTATGTGTCTCCGTCTGTTGTCTCCTTTGTCATCGTCCTCCTACCACTCTCTCTTGTCCTCTTCCCCTGACTCTTACTGTCTCACAAAGGAGCTGAGCTCATCTGAGGTCTATTTGTAATGCTAAGGCTCACACTGATTGGTATTACATTTGCTTTATTATTTTATTTTTAATGTGTGTGAGTCTGTGTGCTTTTCCAATTTTAGTTGTGTTTTGAATTTTAAATAGATGTGTTTTCACAAGGATTGCAGGAGATTTCCTTTTTGAACAATGTGTCTTGTGTAAAAAACAGTGTGTAGTGTTTTGCAAGAAGTGTGTTGCAGAATTTCAAACACAGTGCAAAGCCTATTTTGTGTTTGTGGGGTTGGTGCTTGTGTTTAGGGCATGGTCACAAAAGTTAGAGGTTGTGATCCTTTGGGCATAGCAACCACTATTAGTGTTTAAGCATTAGGCAAAAACTGTAATCAGTGAGGTTAAGAGGTTTTTAACTGTTTGCCTTTGTTTTTCAATGCTAAGCTGAGGCTCTAGCTTCACATTTACAGTATTAGATATTATCATCTCTTGTTTTCTCACTTGCGCATACTTACCAAAATGTCACACTACTTATTTAAAGCCACTACGAGTAACATTTTAATATATTTTAAACAGCCTCCTCTGATAGTCATAAATGACCTTTAACAGCAAACGAGACCATCAGTGCAAAGAGCATGCAGGCTCTATGGTCACATATTCGTATTGGTCGCAGATTTAAGTGTAGCGCTGCAACGCAATTTGAGAAGCCATTTCCCTCCAGGTGAGGGAAAGGGAGCGGGAACCTTGTTTGAGATAGTTATGTGTCGTCATAATGACTGACAACGGGGCTGAACCATCAAAGAAAAAAAAAGAAAATGCAATGAAGAAAAGCTAAAAGAGAGAGTGATAAACGGGCGGGAGGAGGCGAGGGCGTTGCCAAGCAACGTATACACAATTTCACGGGAGTGAACTAGACTGCAGTGTTTACTCCTAAATGAATGAGCGGTTGGTACTAACACAAAGTTTACTTTGCTTCACCATCATCAGATGACCATTATTCATCTGAAATAGTCATTATTTACAACAGCATAAACACATTACCTCATCGTGATCCATACTAACTGCTGGCTCTCGCTTTCTGTGAGGACCAAGCCCCAACCTCAGCGATTTTTACCAATAAGGAAATGACCACAACTGTAGTAACCCGGAAGTGCCACTGGGGGCTGTATGCAGAAGAGAGCCCGTTTCCATTGACTCCAATGTTAAACATGCCGTTTTCACAGCATTATTAAACCTATTTCAGGCCTGGATCAAAAAACCATTCTAGTCTGTATGTTTAGTTCATATCTCCATGACAACTCTGAGGGGGGTGAATTTTTTTGGACCACGCTAGTTTTTATTCTTTTGGAGGTTAAAATGTGTTGGCGCAATCTCTTGAGTGACAGCTCTCCGCCCGTTGTCCCTCACTTTGCCTCGGAGGTATACGTCAGCTATCTCCCTCCCCCCTACGTGAGGCGGAGTAAAAATCTCACAAAATGGCGACGCGCACAAACCTGGATTATTGGATGCTGTGTGAATAACTGAGGTCAGCCCGGATGCTACATCCATATTATTTACTATCTATGGTGAGGACACGTAATCTTTCAGCTCCGTGAGAGTAGTTAGGTGACACTGCATCAGGCATCAACTCATTGCAATCAGGTGTGTGTGGCACTGACTGGCATTAGTTGATGCAGTGTCAAAACCACTCTCACGGAGCCGAAAAGAGTCCGTGCCCTCACGGCTTTCAACACAAGGACACGCACTATATTGCGTCCTACTCCATTGACACTCGCACGACCGACACGCGCTAGAAAACAGCTTTACGACAGCTGCCGTCGTAAAAATACTACCGCTTTTGTCCAAAGGGGCCGGCAACAGACAAAGTTACTCATAGTGGCGTTGAAGCCCTACATCACCTCCTGAACCAACACCATTCCTTAATAGGCTACTCTTCGCTACTGTTAGCTAGTTTAGCTTGGTTGGAGTGTGTCCATGTTCCAACAGCTCTATGTAGCCACAGCCCTTTGTTCCCACATTTCTAAGTAATCTAACTGATACAAACTAGTATGTGCGTGTGTCTGAGTGTGTGTGTGTGTGTGTGTGTGTGTGCTTCACTCCTATTATAACCTCCCTGTCCCCTTTCGCTTACCCTAACCACCCAGCTGTGATGCCTGAACCTAATCGCCAATTGCAGGAACATATGGCTGTGGGACTAACAGGCTGTGGGAACATAGGGAGGACCCCGTCTGGCATACAGGAGTCTGATGCTACGTTAGCACTTAGCATGCTTCAGTTTTCTTCACTCACACACTGCTGAAGCTGCCTGTTTATTGATGCCTGGCCTCTTTAATGATGAAGACAAATGAGCTCATTATTAAGTGTTTTCATGCGTCTGAAGGTACGAGTGTGTGTGTCTGTGTGCGTGTGTGCGTGTGTGTGTGTGTGTGTGTGTGTGTGTGTTTGAGGGTCTATGAGTTTTCTTGTGTGTGCATCTGACGGTTTTCTGTATGTTCTCATGGGTGTCACTACTAGTGTGTGTGTGGCCTGCTAAATGTTTGTGTCTGCTCAGTAGCTGTGTGTGTGTGTGTGTGTGTGTGTGTGTGTGTGTGTGTGTGTGTGTGTGTGTGTGTGTGTGTGTGTGTGTGGCTGTGTGTATGTGTTTGTGTCTGTGTATATGCAAATTCTAACCTTTACCTTAACGCTCCGTCTCATGAGGTTAATTGCTTCATTTAGTCTTAGTTGGCGAATGTTGCCTCAGTGTTCTATTTCCTCTTGGCTGTGTGTCGGATGTTGTTTGTGAGTGTATCATTCCCAAGTTAAGCCCTCACAGTCACTGGCAGAGTGAGTGAGTGAGTGAGGGGAGGGGAGAGAGGCTCACCTCCCACATCCCTGTTTAATCATATTACCAGTCCATATGGCTGCAGTTTACACTATCTAGCTTTTGATTTCTCATCATATGCAGCTATTATCAAATGCTGTTCATTTTGCTAAGCATATTTACCATAAGCGCGATGCTTTCATGGATGAGAGAGACATTTAGAGACTGAGAATCCCTACTCTGAAACTCAATTAACACCTAAATGCTTTTTAATCTAAAGAGATCATTTGGGAATAAATTCATAGCTAATGGTATGCTTGCATGTGAATTGAGGTATTATCATGCACGGGGAAGGCATTGCAGATGAAGCACTGAGCCAGGTTTTTTTTCCGGTGTGCTGCAGTTCCGAGGCTGACCATTAAGGGGTGCTAAGAGACAGAGGGGTAAATGGATGCACTTGAGTGAGCATCACATGAGAATTGAATGAGGGGACGTCGTGAAAAGACTGACAAGCACCAATAACACTTTTTCAGCCATAATCCTGGTAGGAATTCCTTCCACTTTATTGATCATCCAATGGTCACAATGTTACCATACAAAACCAACTTCCAACATGGAACTGCATTGGAATGTGATTATTTTTCAATATGCACACACACACACACACATTCAATAACAAAATTAAATACAATTGTTTCTTATAAAATAAACGGGGCGAAGGGGGAAAGAGACACATTGAGTGATATTAAGACATGCAGTGACAGATATAAAAAATAGACATTTGTTTCTTTTTCTGTACAAACATACATGGACACATATAAATATATAGAAGTAAAAAAGAGTGTATTTTTAAAATACAAAGGGCAAAATTGTACAGTTTACATTCCATAATAACAAAAAAAAACTGGAGACGTAGCACAATATTCAAGTGAGTCGGCCTAATTCCACAGACACTGTACACATGTCTTACACTTGTAAAAGCAGAAATTAGACCACACAACTGGTTGGTTTCTCGCCCAGTCTGTTCACGCTGCTGTAAACATTACAAATGAAGAAAGGGTTTCGGTTGTCTTTTTTCTTTTCGTTTTGGTGGATCTCCGTTTGAAATCACCCATTCAAGCGACTTTTTCGAAAAAGACGGTAATAACAACTGAGCAATCTGTTCTTCAAGCTTTCACTTTGATGCCTTTCAAGTCCCCCTCCGTCGCAACTTCAGTGCCGTGTTTTTTTTTTTTGTTTTCTCTGTGCGAGTCTCTCTGGGCACTGCAGCAGCACGAAGGAGGAATATTTGGTCAAAATGAAACAAGACTAAATATTACAGTGAACAAGACACGGTCATTGTCAAGTTTATATACGTTGGCACGACGAAACAAGCAGTAGTTGCCAGGGTGTGGTGATGAAATGTGAAACCATGCTCTCTCTATGCCCAATCTCTCTCTCCCATTTCCTCTCTATCTCTCTCTCTCTCTCTTAGCTCTGCCTCACATCCTGCAGCAGCTTGTTGATCTCGTGGACCAGCTCGCTAGCGTCCATGCCGGGCTCGTGGCGGCTCTCGCTGCGCTTGCCCGCCTGGTGAAATACGCCCTCGAAGTCGTCCTCCTCGAAATTCTCCGGGATCTCCTCCATTGCCGGCAGCCATTTTAGGTGCGGGGGCTGTCCTTGGGTCGATGTGGAAGTGGAGGTGGAGGAGGGAGTGGAGGAGGGAGAAGGAGAAGAAGAAGAGGACACGTGATTGTTGTTTCCCAGCGACCCGCTCCCTGGATTCAGGTAGTGGGTGTTGGCCGCCCACGCAGCCACGCCCGGCGGGTAGGCGGGACCTTTCCCGCCCGGCAACAGGCCCCTGCGGTTGTCCTGGGGAACGGCGTTGTTGTTACTGTGGTTGTTGCCGCCGCGCGCGCTCCCCCGTTCGGCCGTCGACGTGTTTGAGGGCGCGCTCGTTTCGTTGCACTCGGCGTACGAGTCCATGCTGTTGCTGGCGGCGGCGGTGTTCGGGAGGAGCCTCTGGAAGACAGAGTTCATCTCGGTGAGGAGGGAACCAGCCCCTCCTCCCACTCCTACCCCTACCGCGGCCCCAGCGCAGGCCTCGTTTCCTGCCTCGGCGGAGAGCGTGACCCCCCCGGGCCCGGCCTCTTCGTTCTCACACTCCTTGCCAAATGTGGAGAAGCTCTTACGTCGCTCAGAGTCAACTGAGGACTGGTCGTCTTGGTCCAGCTGGGTCATAATGGCCTGTTGTTGCTGCTGCTGTTGCTGTTGCTGCTGCTGCTGCTGCTGCTGCTGCTGCTGCTGCTGGGAGGACTCCTCTCCAGGGATGTACATGTTGTTGCGGTAGTCAGACGAAGAGGCCGGCGAGGACAGGGGGGGCATCCAGCACTGGTCAGAGTGTCCCAGGACGCGACATTCATCCGTGCACAGTCTCATGGCTAAAGGAGGGAGGAGAGAGAAAAAACAAAGGACATGGAAAGAGTTAAGACGCGGTCTAGCTGCAGGAAACACCTCTTCTTTTTTTGTTAAAGATATTCTTTGACGTTTACAGCAGTTTGTAGTTAAGTTAAGCTGCTTTATTTGTCAATTAACACAGGGCAGATATATATATAAAGTACACTCACACAAGGGTAAACATAGCTCAACCACACATGTCACAGAGTTAAAATGGGAGAGAGAGAGAGAGAGAGAGAGAGAGACAGAGAGAGAGAGAGAGAGGGGGGGGGGCATGCAGTGAACGACCCAGGCTCAAGTCGAACCCGGGTCCGCTGCAACAAGGACTAGGGCATGCACTATGAAACACCGAGGTCAGAAATGCTTTTTCAATTACATATTCTGCAAATAAACGTGTACAGAATAAATAGAAACGAAGGGGGAAAAAACAACTCAAAATTCCATGGACAGAAGTGTGGTTTGTTCAAAAATAGTTTGTGGTACAACACAAATGTCTATATACTTGAATAATGCAACCCCAAGACTGCAGGAGGAACAGTGAGGTATAGTGTTGCCTTTGAAGAGGTGCACGGTTCAGGGGGAGGTCAAGATTCTGTTTTTTTTTTCTAAAGTTCCATAACAAGAGGCAGGGGTTCTGTTGAGCCCGACAGCCAAAGTCTTATGGTGTTGATGGCAAATGAATATTCCATGTACAAGGCCTGCTAAATATTTCATAATGGAAGTCTTTCATTAATTTCAAAACCACAGCTCGGCTTGGCAGTGCTTAGTTTACTCTCTCTCTCTCTCTCTCTCTCTCTCTCTCTCTCTCTCTCTCGGATCCTTTTGTGTTTCTGGTTGGAGAGGGCCAGACTGTTGATGTTTACAGCTTACCGCACAAAGGTCCAGGTATAGTCTCCCGGTTGGAAAAACAATCCCAGGAACTAGAGACATTATTGAATCATTTTCATGATCCCAGCCAAAATGGCATTAGCAGGCAGATGTTAATGCAATATTTGGCTGCTCTGCCAAGCATGTCCGCATCTCCCTCGCCTGTGCAGCTAGAAGGCATGGGATTTGCATTCTTGTTTGGTTCTTTTATCATACCCAGCACCCTGAATAGGCCCCTTTTTGCTCATCTAAATAGAAAAATCTAAACAAATTAAATCTATTGAGGAGAAACAGGGATAATCCTCTCTCTCGGCCCATTATCTCCTTCCCCTCCTTCTGTTTTCATATTAGCATAAAAGATAGAGTAAGGGAAGAGGGAGGGAGGGAGGGAGGGGGGAGGGAGGAGGGGTGCAGCACCTCCAATTCATTCTCAAAGGGAGAGAAAAAAAAGGAGATACAGCAAAGACCGTCCATGTCCATCGCTCGCACCCTTTATCCATCTCAATAAAGATAGGGAATACATTAACAGGTACAGGGGGAGAGAGAGAGAGAGAGAGAGATGCTAAGCAGCTCACAGGCATGTAGGAGAGAGAGAGTGAGAGAGGGACAGAGTAAGTGTGTGTAAAAGAAAGAGAGGGAGAGAGAGAGAGAGAGTGAGAGAATAACATCATTCTAAAAGCAATTACTATGAATTCTCCTCAGTTCAGACATGAAAGCGCACCACTGTCACTCACCGCGGGGAGAGAAAAAAAAACAGAAAGAAAAGAAAAAGGGGAAAGAAGAAGAAGAAAAAAAAACACACACAGCAGACTGAGACACATACCGATGAGTGACAGGCGACTCATCTCAGCTCCGGGGAGGATTTTACAGACACGACTCTAACTTAGGGGCAGATAACGCACACCCACCCCACACACACACACACACACACACACACATGGATGCATGAACACACGAGCGCACGCACACACTCATGCACACACACACAGGCGCACACACACACACACACACACACACACACACACAAACGTGGACGCATGAACACACAAGCGCACGCACACACTTATGCACACACACACACACACACACACACACACACACACACACACACACACACACACACACACACACACACACACACTGTAACTCTTTCAGTTTGATAACGAGCGTGGAAATGAGGGCTCTGGGGAAGAATGGGGCTGAGCACAATGGGGATTGTGTTGGCGACAAGGCGAATAGAGTGGCTGTATAGGCAGGTGTACACACAAATAATGGGCTTAGGCCTGAGTGACGCTGTCCGTGGTACTGAACCTTGTCAGGCAGCAAGGTACCTTGAAGGGCTGGTTGTGTTGCATGGAGGACGATTTACTCAGGTGAATACACAGCCTAGGCTCTGTGAACGGTATGGTTGCCCGCCTTGTTTGGATTCCCTTTGTTTACCTACCAGTTTACAGAGCCTAGGCTGTGTATTAAAACCATTTTTGTTGTCAGCCCACACAAAGTGCAGACAGGTAGCTAATCGTGAGGAGATATTCACTGATTTTGACTAAAAAAAGTGATTTTGACAACGATCCTTCTCCAGAATCGCTGATCGCTGATTAAGTTTGATGTCAAAATTGATTTTGCTCTAAAATGTCAAAGCCATGGTGTTCAGTTATATGAGAGTTGCTTGTATAGATGGTGCCAAGTTGCTAATTTGGCAAGTTGTGTGTGTGTGTGTGTGTGTGTGTGTGTGTGTGTGTGTGTGTGTGTGTTGGTTGTTATTGCTGTGTGCAGTTTGAGAGAGACATTTCAAAATGGCGGCATCCTATGGTCCAAAAGCTCACCTGGGTGGAGTCGGTGGTGCATCTCGAGGTGGATGAGGTCAGAGAAGCCCTCCCCCAGCAGAAGTCTGTCCACGGGGGATTCCCTCCCCATGTCACAATCACTGTCTCCCGCCTCGCTGTCCCCACGCCCACTGTCCTTCAGGCTGAACTTGTCCATGTCTTGTAATGCATACCTGGAGAAGTGCACATAGGGATACATCAGTCAATTCTGGATTTGTAAAACAATTCATAGGCCTACTTTTTTGCAAAAAACAAAGCAGGATGCATTCCCATTTGAAAGGCTTGAGAACAAAAAAAAACAATCCGTCCTTAGGGAAGACTTATGACAAATAAATCCATCACGTTAAACTTTAGGCCGCCTGTAGGCTGTGCCCATAAATTCTACATGCAGGTAAATCCCCATCAATAAATCTATCACAACAGCAACTGTGGGCTTCAATAAATCTATCATCTCGAGATCATTAAGGGGGGTATCATGATGAAAGCAATGATGAATGCTCACTTCAAAACCAGGGTCCTGTTTTTTTTTTTTTGAGTGCCAAGAAAAACTGTTGTGACATTCAGACGGATGAATTGCATATACTTTTGAACTGAATGACATCGGTGTGATAACAACTGGAATATGAAAAATAGAAGAAAAAAAATACATTTACACGCCATCAGACCATGATCTACACGTAACTTGAGCAACTGACAGGCAACAGTGCACAACAGGTAGTTGCAACATGTAGTACACAATGAACAAACACAAACAAGTGGTTTATAAAGTAAACAAAAGCTAATCCTTTTTTTAGGGGATGTAGGGGGGTTGGGGGGGGGGTTGGGGGGAGCTGTGGGATAGGGGGTAAATTACCTGTAGCTGCGGGAGTATTTGTTGCCACGGAAACTGGGTCTGGGCTGGTACTGGCCCTGATGGAGCATGGACAGAAGCTGTGAGACTTGCTACATCCAAAAATAACAAAAAAAACAAAAAAAAAAAAACAAAACAGAAAAAAAGGGGGGATGAATAACAGATGGGAAATTGGGGAGGGTAAAAAAAAAGGAGAGAGACAACACAGAAGACAAAATAATGGATGAGTAAACACAAAATGGGTGATGGAGAGGCTGCTAAAAATGGATGAGACAAAATGGATGACGTTCATACAAAAACAAAAAAAAGGTGTGTGTGTGTGTGTGTGTGTGTGTGTGTGTGTGTGTGTGTGTGTGTGTGTGTGTGTGTGTGTGTGTGTGTGTGTGTGTGTTGGGCGGTGGTGTCTAGATGAATATGGAGACGTATGACTGAGGGGTGAGTGTCGGTTAACCATGGAAGCAATGGTGACAGGGTGTAAACATGGTAAAGACAAAGACATATGTATAATCATCCACAGTTTTAATGAGAGTCAGCTTGAACTACAGGGCAGTGTTGATTAAGTCACTGTCACATGTAAGGATGAGTTAATTCGCTCAAACGGAGACAGCTGTCTGTGGATTAGAGGACAGGTGTGTGTGTTTGTGTGTGTGTGTGTGTGTGTGTGTGTGTGTGTGTGTGTGTGTGTGTGTGTGTGTGTGTGTGTGTCTGTGCGTGACAGTGAGAGAGAGAAACTAAGACAGAGATAAGATTTCGAGATGACCCGAAGGACCTCTTTTGAATTTTTCTCAACATAATTTGGTTATTAGTTTGTGTGTGTGTTTGTGTGTGTGTGTGTGTGTGTGTGTGTGTGTGTGTGTGTGTGTGTATGTATGTGTGTGTGGGTATATATGTGAGTGTGTGTGTGTGTGTGTGTGTGTGTGTGTGTGTGTGTGTGTGTGTGGGTGGGTGTGTGTGTGTGTGTGTGTGTGTTTGTGTGCGTGCGTCAGTGATAGAGATAAACTAACAGAGAGATAAGATTTATTAACGAGCTGAGGGACCACATTTAAATAGTTTTGAGAATGATGTGCTCCTGTGTGTTTGTGTGTGTGTGTGTGTGTGTGTGTGTGTGTGTGTGCTCACCTCCACTGGTGGAGTTGCGTGCGTCAGTTCCAGGGCAAAGCTCTCTGGGATGTGATTGGATGAGATAGTCACCAGGCTGTTGAGTGACTGGCGGCTGTGGTGGTTCTGCCGGCTGCCCGTCTGGGCACGCTCCATGGGGGGCGTGTCGGACGGCGAGCGGTGGTGAGCTCTGATTGGCAGGGTGCCGTTCACTGTGGGAACCAGGGTGATGTCACCTTTGTGGATCTGCCGCGAGGGCTTCTTGGGATGGTGCTGGTGGGTGGACTCGGCCACCCGGCAGTTGTAGGAGTGTCTGTTGTCCTTCTTCTCGCGTTTGCAGCGGGCGGCGAACACCACCATGATGACCAGCAGCAAGGCGCAGATGGCCCCCAGCGAGATGATGATGATCAGGGACGCGTCCAAGGCCGACTCCCCCTGGTCCATCACCTGGACGTGGTTCTCCATGTTCTCGTAGAGGGTGATCTTCAGCACGGCCTTGGCGCTGAGGCTCTCTCTGCCCTGGTCTCTCACCACCACCGTCAGCTCGGCGTGCTCGTGGGGGAAGCTCCCCAGGCTGGCGTTGGCGTGGATTTCGCAGGTCCTGGGCTCCATGAGGAAGAAGCCCTCCTCGTTGCCGCCCACGATGGAGCAGATGAGCTCGGCGTTGACCCCCGTGTCCCGGTCGGTGGCCCTCACGGCGGTCACCAGCTGCCCGGCCTCGGTGAACTTTGAGGCGGGCACGTCGGCCGTGAAGTTCCACAGCTGAGGAACCACGATGACCGGGGGGTTGTCGTTCTCGTCCAGGATGTTCAGGATGACCGTGGCGTTGCTGAACAGCGGCGGTTTTCCGGCGTCTTTGGCTTGCACCACAAAGGAGATACGACTGACGTCCTCACGGTCGAACGTGCGCAGTGCGTAGATGGCGCCGTTGGAGGGGTCTATGGTGACGTAGGTGGAGATGGAGCTCCCGTGGACAGAGTTCTCTAAGACGGAGTAGCTCACCTGTCCGTTGTTGTCCAGATCAGGGTCGGTGGCCAGGATGGAGGTCAGATAGGCTCCGGGGGCATTGTTCTCCGATTTGAAGACCTCGTATCGTCCCTTATCAAAACGTGGCGGGTTGTCGTTTTCGTCAGTGATGTGCACAGTGAAATGTTTGACGGTGGAGAGACTGGGGATGCCCCGGTCCTCTGCCACCACCGTCAGGCTGAACTCTGACCTCTTCTCCCGGTCCAAAGACACGTTGGTTAATACCATGTAGTTGTTCTCGTAGGTCTTCTGCAGTTTGAAATATCCCTGACCGTGAAGTTTGCAGTCGACCTCACCGTTCAACCCAGAGTCCAAGTCCTCCACCCTCACCAGAGCCACAAAGGTGTCCAAAGGAGAAGCCTCCGAGATGTAGGCTGCGTCCCCGTTCCCCTGAGCGGACATGAGGTTGATGCTGATGTCCGGTTTATTGTCGTTCACGTCCACCAGTTTGACCAGGATTTTGCAGTGAGCCGGCATGGAGTTTGGTCCCATGTCCTGCGCTTGAATGTCGATGTCATAAGAGTTGACGGTCTCATAGTCCACGCGCCGGATGAGGGTCAGGTGACCGCTGTCGGGGTTCATCTTGAAGGTCTCCATTATTTTGGGGGACACGTGACTGCTGAAAGAGTAGACTATTTTGGCGTTAGTGCCCTCATCCTCGTCTGTGGCGTTCAGGTCAATGAGCAGAGTGCCAACAGGTGAGTTTTCTGGGAGGTTTATGACATAGGACGGCTTGTCAAAAATGGGACTGTTGTCATTCGAGTCGGAGACGCTGATTTTGAGGAGGGTCGAGCCCGTCCTGGGGGGAACGCCCCTGTCAGCAGCCGTGTATCGAAGTTCATAATTGGAGCGCACCTCCCGGTCCAGCTCCCGAAGCACCACCAACTCTGCATATTTAGCCCCGTCGGTCCTGGCCTGGATGTCAATCTTGAAAAAGTCGTTGGGCTCTAAGGCATACGTGTACAGCGAGTTCTCTCCCACGTCGGGGTCCGTGGCGCTGTCCAGGGGAATGCGCGCTCCCACAGCCGCGCTCTCGGAGATCTCTATGGGGATGACGGCGCGGGCGAATTGGGGTGCGTTGTCGTTGATGTCCAGCACCTCCACCTCGACGTGAAACAGCTGCAGGTGTTCGGTGGGCAGCGTCAGCACGTCGAACTGGATGGAACAGTTGAGGTTCTTCTCGCAGAGTTTCTCGCGGTCGATCTTGGTCCTGATGCTGATTTCCCCGTCCTGCTCGCGCACCGTGAGGAACGAGGAGCTTCCTCTCTGCATGGCCCTGAAGCGCAGAGACACGGAGCTGGGAAGTTTGGCCAGCACGTCGGCGACATCGTCTTTCAAACGGGCGATCACCGTGCCAACCTTCTGCTCCTCGAAAATCTGATATTTCAACGTCTTGCCGGTGACGTGTTGCGTTGCCAGCGCCAAAACAGCCAGAAGTTTCCACATTCTTGGCAGAAATGGTCCTTTCATTTTTCCTGGTTGCATTTTTTTTAGAAAGCGGATCCACCCCCCAGAAAAAAAGAGCTCAAAAATTGTAGTACAGCTCAATTCCAGTTTAACTTAATAATGTGGTGCGTCCTCAATCAGCGGCTGCATTGCTTTACCGGACGGAGGAGGGTGTATTAAAAAGAAGAACAAGAATAAGACAATCGCTGAAGTTCCACTAATGTCCATACAATCATCCAAAATCGTTGTCTGTCCGTCCTCCCTGGTCATACAGATCTGTTGAGCGCATAAAGTGTGCGGGAGAGCCAAGTGAATGCCTAGTGAAATCTGTGCGACTTTCTCCCTCTCCTCCCTGCATGTGTCTGCTCTGTGCGCCGTGCGCTCTCGTTCGCTCCCTCTCTCCGTTTGAGGCGCCGCTGCACAGACTTGCCCAAAAATAACCCGCCTCAACCAACTAGCTGCTGTACATTGGCCCCCCTCCTCCTTTCCCTTTCACATCCCGGGAAAGACAAACGCTTCTTCAAACCAAGAGCTGGCTGGTGGCCACTCAAACTCCAGAGGAGGGGACAAGGGAGGCGCAAAAGAGAAAGTAGGGGGTTATAAAAAAAATATATAGAAAAAAACGCCCTGTGTGGGGTTCATTCTCCACACTATTCAGAGTAACGATCATTCCCCTACAATGGACAGGGGAGAAAATAAACTCAGGAAGAAAGCATTCATTCAAGCCCGTTTTTTTTCGTCTTTTTCTAGTTGCTATAAAAACCACAGGAAGGTTTACGAGTTTCTCGCTTCGGGTCTGTTCTCCCCAGACAGCATGGAAACACAGACTCTAAATTCTCATTAGACAGGAGCAGAATATAGTCACCTCAATCACCAGCATTGTGTCACCCACCACCTTTAAAGCTTTTTGATAGACACACTGTTGATGTATAACGAATAAACCGCGAAAAAAGCACAGCCATAGCCAGCAGCTGTCACCTCTGACTCCAACTATATGACAGACGCACTGGATACCTTTGGCATTTGTGTGCGTATGCATGCCATGAGCGCACACTGTATCTGTCTAATGCTGCGTTTCTTTCAAACGGCAGCTGTCTAGCCGCCTCTCTCCGTGCACAGGCACTCAGTGGTAGATGTTTTAAGTGCAATGTTTTTTTTATTATTTCTCATGCGCCTCATCTGTGGGCTGTGTGTGTGTCTACGGGTGAGCCTGGTAAGCTGTGTGGCGAATCGCCTAGAATGGGAGCCGGACTCTAATGAATGCCTTTAAAGAGTTGGTCACGCCGAGGAACAGATCTCTCCGCGTGCACAAATCTGTCCCAACTACACTTTCAAGTCCTGCGTAAGGATGATGTGTTTTAGATAACGAGCAAAAGCCTTTTAAAAAACGCACCAGTTGGAGCGTAGCATTTATATTTATTTTTTAGTACCCCAGAAAAAAGAAATGAGTCATGTAAATGCACACGCCAGCACAGAGATAGAAAAAAGATAAAAAAGGGATATGGAGAGAAACAGGGAGAGAGTGAGAGAGAGAGAGAGAGAGAGAGAGAGTGAGAGAGAGAGAGAGAAAGAGAGAGAGAGAGAGAGAAATCTAAGGTTTTAACAAATGTGCACAACTGGGACCGTGCATTCTGGAGAACCATCTGGCGCTGGTTTGTTTGGCACCGGGACCCGGCGGCGATTACAGCCGACCAAACAAGACTCCAGCGGAGCCCCGAACCGCACACACAACAGTGAGAAAATGAGTTGTCATGGGGGATTGCAGAGCACCAAGCTGCTTCTCCAGACCCATTCACACATTTTGCGCGCGCGTGCGTGAAGCGATGGTATACGCCTGTGAGTGTGCATGCGTACAGAGAGAGAGAGAGAGAGAGAGAGAGAGAGAGAGAGAGAGAGAGAGAGAGAGAGAGAGAGAGAGAGAGAGAGAGAGATATAGAGAGAGCATTGCGCTCAACTAACATGAACTTCGGTTGTTGCAATAACAGGTTACCATAACTCTCTCATGCATATTTAAATCACATATTATAGAAAAGTTGAAAACATAGATGCATCTGTAGTTGACCATCTGGAACACAGCTCCAAGAACACAAGTTTCTCAAAAAATAAAATAAAATATAGTAAACGCATAACTGTCTCGCTCACCCTCGCTGCACGCTTAGCTAAAGTCATTTCTCTGCAAACACGCGTTCAATATAATTTTCCCAAAACATAAGTAACCTTAAGAAACAGACAGATACTTAATCTTCAAAACAAATGAATCCTTCACCACCAGCTGCAACCCTCTATCTGTGAGTGAAATGTAATATAGGCCTATATATAAAAAACACCTCTAGGTTCTTCAATGGGGGCTGACGTTTATAAGCAAAGCATCTGCACATGCTTCTAAAGCTTTGCGCGCATTTGACTGAAAACAATAGCCTATTACATATTCCAAACGTGCATGGACACCAACCAGAAGCGATTATTTATAACCCGTAGCCTTAAATTGGCGGACAACCTTTATTCCCCATGTGTGTCTATTCATCGCCTGAGCCGTGTCTGCAAAATGTTTGCATTCACTGCCTCTTATGCACATCTTTCACCATAGTGAGCTTGGTTTTTTAAACAGGTTTGATACGGGGCGCCCAGCATTTCCATAGCCCCAAATGTTCACAATGCAGTAATGCAATTACTCCCCGCGTCCCAGAGAAGCTAATCACATTTGGAGAACAAAGTCAGCTCCGGAGTTTATGGAAGAAGGGAGCGAAAGAAAGAGACTAGAGTTGGAGGGGTGAGACGGTGGGGGTGCACCGGGGTCTCAAACACTGCGCAGAATAAAACAATTGACGTTTAGAGGGGGTTATAATCTAAGTAAAAAGCAGATGGAGGCTTAATACATTTAGGCACGCTACATAACCAGAGCAGCCGAACAAACATGGCCTTTTAAGCGCTTAGGGACACCAGTAAAAGATCAACACAAAAATATTCATGCTTAGAAACAGGTGCAAAACGTAGCCTAAATGTCCTGCTTCCAGCTCCACAACGATACTTTGACTGAGCCATAGACATATCAGTTTCTATGCACTTCTCGGCAAATGCATGCAATCAGCACAACCCAGCCCATAGAAGCTCTGGTAGTAGTTTGGCTGCAGCTCTCTTCATTATCGCCTCAGTCAGAGTGTCCGGGCCTTGTAGCCATAAAGTGAAAGTGTGAATTAAACGTCTGTTGCGAACATATTCATTGCAATCTTCGCAATACACACCCCCCACCCACGCCACCTAAAAGAAAGTCAATAGGCGCAGCAGGTGGCGTGGCTATAGAAATGCATGCATGCGCCTCTGGACCCCCGGTTCAGATAGAAGTCAAGAGGAATGTGTGTGTGTGTGTGTGTGTGTGTGTGTGTGTGCGCGCGCGCTGATACTGCTGGTGGTGGTGGTGGTTGGGTTGTAAAGGCACGCGAGCATCTGTCGCCTCGTCTGCCCGTGCATTGTCACTCATTCAATTAGCAGCGATTGTGGCGGATTCCATTCCAGAGGGGAGGAGGAGGAATAGGAGCACACAGAGATTTGGTTTGCTTTCACTGCTGTTACCACCCCATGCTGCACCCTGCACCCCCTGCGCGCACACACACACACACACACACACACACACACACACACACACACACACACACACACACACACACACACACACACACACACACACACACACACACACACACACACACACACACACACACACACACACACACACACACACACACACACACACACACACATTTTTACGCCTATACTTTCATTCACTGACATATTGCATTCCCTAGCCCCTTACCCTAAACCTAGCAATCAACACTAAATGCCTCACCGAAACCCTTACATTAACCCTAACCTAAACCTTATTCATACATTCACCTTAGAACCTAGTCTTAACCCTCAGACAGCCCATTAAAGGCCAGTCCCAAAGTGAGATCTGGCCAAAATGTCCTCACTTTTTTAAGGTCTAAAACTCAAATTGGTGCACACAAAAATACATGTTCACACACACACACACACACACACACACACTTGCACAGCCCCCTCCATCGGAGCAATAATGATTGTTATTCATCTGAGTCTCTTCTCCCCTCCCCTCCTTGTCTTTTGCTTCCATTATAGGGGGGGTCCATGGAGCTTTATTACTTTATGACTCGTTGGCCACCTTTGTGTGTGTGTGTCTATGCGAGCAGACAAGAAAGAGGGGCAGTGCTCTTGTTGTTGCTCACAGGGCGTGCGTTGATCACACCCTGAGCGCAGCATATTGCAAGCGGTGTCAACAGTTGGGCGACAAATTTACAGCCTGCACGGAGCTATTGGGGCAAAGAGAAGAATGTAGTGTCTGGTCACCTTCAAAGTAGGCACATTACTGCAATGCCCCTGCTAGTCGCTAAGCCCAGCACACCCAATGAAAAGAACAGGCTGTTAGGGCCTTTTTTTTTTTTTCTTCTGGCAGACTTCACTGACTTTGTGTGGTGGGAGAGGTGTATAAAATATTCATGCCTTTTTTTCCTCCTGGAAGACCAGTACAAAGTGTCATTTTATCTCTGGCACGGCTAGACTATGCGGTTGACCAATGCATTTACTATTCTGCTCTATTCTGCTCCTGAAGCCCGTGGTGACTGGGGAAGTTTTGTGAACTGCCCCCAGCTTGAATGCTTTGAGTTTTTAGACGGTTAACATTTTCCACATGAGAACCAGGTACTTTTTTTTCCTCCTGTGCTGTCAGATACAATGAGAAAGTCCCATTCTATTCTCGACTTCATGCTGTTTCTATTTTACCATTTTTCTGTTGTAGTTTTTTTTAGGTACGGTGACTATTGTGTTTGTTTGCCCGACATGAAGGGGCAGTTTGGGTGTCTGTCTAATCATCCGGTCCATTCCGTCCTTGGCCTCATTTTCTCTCTCTGATTCATACCTAGCTGACTTCATGTGTACACACACAGACATGCGAGCACACACACACACACTTGATCTGACTGAATGGCACTGACAGCGAGGTGCTTTGCCCCACCAAGACATGGCACACAGGCTTCACAAGCGATCAGCCACACACACTCAGGACTGGACATCTCTCTCTCTCTTTATTTAAGTATAGGTGCCTCATATTCAATAGCAAACACTACTATCCTTATAACACATTTTAGTCTTATTCTTTCTGACATACCGGTCCGTAAGTGATAATGCTACTTTATTGGAATGTGTCTTCTTTTTGTGGTGACGACAATGTCTAGTGGTTATTGGGCTCTAGAACACAGGGTGACATATGGCTTTCAAAAAAGGTTGAACAAGACGGTACGTATTGTACACAAATGTACCTCATTGTGTGTTCATGCTACTATAGGATGTATGTTAGAGGAAGGTTTGTTTGATACCCATTGGTCATTTGAAGGCCTATGTCTCTTGCATGGTCAAGCTTACTTTCCAATGATTTCCACGTACTCCCAAACCTCAGATATAAAGTTTCTTACAACTGATAGGAAATGTATGGACAAGTATATACAAAGAAAACCCTGTTTGCAATGTACTGGAATTATACTTTAGAGAGAATTGTCTCTTCGATACCGCTCTCAAGATCTGCCATGAAATATGTCCCTATGCAAGAGACTCTTAGCCTAGCCTAGCCTAGCACAGACACTGGAGAAAAGGGGGGAAAGAGCTAGCACTGTAAAGGACTGGAGTTTGTACTGGTTGCCTGGCTACTGCATGGCGATGACAAGTCTTTTAAGAAGTTATTGCGCACCTCCCAAGATGTAGTATGGCACCTGACCCCCATAAAAAGTGAACTGTATGTACAAGTAGGGCAGTTTTATTATCTTTGCTTCGTGCTTGCAGAGGAGTCTGGACTTTACCTTATCTCTGTGTAATGGGTAATCTGGCCTCACCACTTTCCCTCTGTTAGTGGAAGGCAGGTTGGTCTCATGAGGCTAAATAGAAAACTACATGAACAAAACAGGGGCTTCCTTGCAATATGGGACACATTTGAGGTCTTAACGCAAGCCCTGATTGCCCAGGTCATTTTTGATCCTCCCCACAGAGATAAGAGAAAGTCCAGAGTGATCTGAGGGACAGAAATGAATGTGAAGCATATAAGATCAGGCTGGTCTCACCAGGGTGGAGCTAGATTGGAGGCAGACAGGAAATATGGGCAATGAGAGGGTGGTGAGACATGTCACAAAGGTCGATGGCTGCAGTCAAACCAGTAAAGTTGTGTTTATATGGCATTCACGGTAACCACTAGGCAAACAATGTGCTCCTGTAGTTTCTTATTTACAGACTTGTTGGTCCGAGTGATAGCAGCCCATTCCATTAGCTAGTGAGCTTAAAAGGGCCTGCTACATTTTTTTTTCCATTTTTCTACCATTGAACAGAGTTAGCCGTTTTCCCATTGCCTTCCAGTCTTAACGCTAAGCTAAGCTAACCATCTCTTGCATGGGTCTTTATATCTAATAGATCTACGAGAATGATATTGATCTTGTCATCTCTTATTCAACTCACGGTAAGAGAAACAAAGAAGCGTATCTTCTTTGATATGTCTGACTGTTCCCCTAGCTATCGCTATACAACATGCTGTGCATCTGACAAATGTCTTCCATCATCTCACCACTCTGTCATGCATCCGTTGTCAGCCCCATCACTGCTAAGTAATTTGTTTTTAGTTATTGCCTTTCTTGAAGTGGACAATTATTTTCATTTAAAGTGGATTTGAGGCCACTACACTCCACAACCTATCCAGACATCGCCTAATACCAGCAGACAGGGGTGTCAAAATAGATGCTTAGAGACATTTCCGTGACTCCTAATGGTTTTCCTTTTTGGGGAATAAATGAGCATTTATACAAAATGATATTGCAATCCAGGGGAAGCAATACACAATTGCAAATGTTTATTAATTAGGAGGGCGCCTGAGAGCCCTCAGCTCCGTATCCTTTCTCTAATGCTTTGCAGGAGTCACCTTGAATTAATGGAGGAAACAGAGTTAGGGCCTATTAGACTAAAGGAAGAAAATGCTAGCACATGCACCACACACACCCGCCCGTATCTGAGTGTGTGTGTGTGTGTGTGTGTTCGCGCACGTGTCCGCTCCAAAAGTTGTGTGGAGTGTTTGCACGTGTTTGCCTGCGTTTGATTGATGGGTTGTTGATTTGTTGGGGAACTGCCTTTTCCCCGATAACATGTCTGTCCGGCAGCTGATGACTGACAGCTAATTTGTGGTCCAGAGATTAGTGTTTTAGAAAAGGAACTCTTCTCGGAGACGTGCCACATGCCGACCCTGAATTGGTCCCATTTGGTGCCATCTCTTTGACAGAACATGTGTGTCAGGCGGGTAATGAGGACAGGCCAAGCTTTTCTACTACGTGAAGGCAGGCCATCAAAACCCCGAGATACCCGCATTTTGAATGCACGGTGACAGCCGCTTTTGAAAAATTGTTTCCGAGCATGTGTGAACAGTAGATTTGCTTTTAGCGCCGTACAGTATAAACTCTCAATTGCTGATTGATGCACAACCCTTTTTTTCTTTCTTTTCGCAGCATGGTCCTTATTAAGGAACGTGTAATGAGGTCGAGGTTGCGTGCATGTTGCGGCAGAGTAGGAGGAAGGAATCAAAGAGCGATCAAAGACTTTTGTGGGTTTTTTTTCCCCCATCGTGTTTGAATTAGGGAAATGTTAGCTTGTAAGTAACTGTGTTAAAGAAGTAGAACAAACAGGCGACGAGAGCCGCAGAGCACACGGCTTGACTCAAAACAGATATCCCTGGAGTACAAACAAACACACACAGGCACACACACACACGCACACACACACACACACACACACACACACAGGCACACACACACACACACACACACACACACACACACACACACACACACACACACAGACACACACACACACACACACATATATAAACACTACATAACTATAGCTCCAGAGGCTTGCTGGCACACACCGGTCTCTGATGGGTGTGGGTTCATGTGTGTAGGAGGAAAGCAGGCTCAGGGAAAGTGCTGCCTGGTCTGTGTGACACAAAGCCCACGTTGTTTCCACCGACACACAAATCCTAACAACTTGGATTGATTAGAGGTAAGAACACGGGCTGTAATAACACTGACCTATACATAGGCTGCTCTGTTTTAAAGCCCAGACATCCATAAAACCTGTCTGTCTGTATGTGTGTGTATGTCTGTGTGCGTGTGTGTGTGTGTGTGTGTGTGTGTGTGTGTGTGTGTGTGTGTGTGTGTGTGTGTGTGTGTGTGTGTGTGTGCAACCATTTTTGTGAGAACCAATTTGAGTTGTAGACTTTAAGAGTGAGGACATTTTGGGGAAATTGAGGACATTTTGGCCGGTTCTCACTTCAGGACAGGCCTTTTAAGGGCTGTTTGAGGGTTAAGACTTTGGGCGTTAAGGTTCAGGTTAGCATATTGTTTAGTGTAGGGTTATCGTATACGGATTGGGGTTAAGCATATAGTTTTGATAGTTAGGGTTAGGGGCTAAGGAATGCATTATGTGAATGAATATCCTCACAAGTTTAGCTTTACAAAAGTGTGTGTGTATGTGTGTGTGTGTGCTCAAGTATAGAGTGTATGTGTCCATGTAAGCGGGTACGCATGAGGCGATTTTCTGGCAGAGGTTAGGCCTCCCTGCTAGAGTGCTACATGTTTTAAGTTTCCCCCCAGTGACCCACTTCCTGCAGGTTGCACCCGATTTACGGTTCCTGAGGTTGTGAGAGGCATGGCAGCTGTGGAGCGGAGGAGTGGTGGATGGGGGGGGCGCGATAAAGAGGACTGGAAAAGGGTTGAAGGAGCGAGGGGAAAGGGAGGGGAGATGAAAGCGAAGGGAGCGTGGAAAGGTGGAGGCCAAAAAAAAAGAAGAAAATTGAAATATGTTTGGGCCGCGATAAAATCCTGGGAAGATGCGGGGAAGTGGTTTAGGGAGGGAGGCAGGGATTCGTCAGGTGCCGCGGAAGTGTAGAAAGTATAGCTTCCTTTAACCCTGATCCTAACGACACATTTTACATACATGGACTACTCACTGGGGTCACTGGACACCCCTAGCAAAGAGAAAATGCTAAAGAAACCTCCATCAAAGATACAAAAAAACTGTTATTTGTCTCCTCTAAACATGATTAGTTATGTAAATAATGCCATCGGAGAGAATAACAACAGATTATAACAACAGATTATAATCATTTAAGGAGGGTAAAAGTTGATTTGCTCATTGCGAAAAATGGAAATGTCAAGTGTTTTATGGAAATATTAGAACCAATTAAATGTGAATCAATGGTAAAGATATACTCAATAAATAGTTCTATAAATAAAAACAGCATAGGGGAGGAATTGGAATGTGTTTGACTGGGGGTCAAAAAGACATTTGTATTTTTAGAAATCAGAAATTAGAAGAGAAACAGAAACTAATGATGTGAAGTCAGTAGTAACACAGTGATTGGAATGGCAGAATCAAACAGCAGTGAGATAGGACAAGACGTTTACCTCTGGGGTCTGAACTGACCCCACTCAGTAGGATAAGGGTTATTATAAGGGAGGGGGGGGGGGGGGGATTTAAATGTAGCGGGGTTAGAAGAGAGCGTGGAATAAGTTCCAGGGGGGAGAAAACAAAGAAGCATTTGAAAAGCGTCAAGAGAGCAAGAGAGGAACGGAGGGATGTGTGGGAGGGAGAGGCATAGGCGTGGAGAGCAAAAAGAGGAAAGAAAAGACTTGGCAACTCGGATGTTCATGATTAAAACCTCTTTCTACTCCCATTCACACACTCCACTTCTTCACCTTTGCTGAATGAAAACACAGCTCTGGATGGATTGATTCGCGACGACAACCTTGAGAGTGCCAGGATGCTTCAAAATGTGTGTGCACTCTAGGGTCTCCAGGCTTGTGTTCTGGGCATCTGTGTGTGTGTGTGTGTGTGTGTGTGTGTGTGTAGTGTTTTGGAGTATCCATTAGTTGTTACACACCAACCTAGTCGCACCTGAGCTCCTGTTGATTTAGTTTGGAGAACCAAAAAAAAAAAGAAGAAAAGCAAGACCTTGGGAGAAGGTTATACAAAGTAGGGGAGATAGAGTGGATTTCGACAATCATTTATTTCCGCGGCGATGCAGGATTGTTATAACAAACCTGAACAAATTGCCCACATATTTCACAAACTGTTGGAATCTATTGAGGAACGGTTAAGGCCGTGTTGTATAAGCTTGCGGCCGGGGGGATTATTTTCTTTTTTTTTTGGGTCAGAATCCAAACAGTGAACGGCAAATGTTCAATCAGTTTCACAGGCAGCAATTTGCAGAGGGAGAGAGAGAGGGTGTTGGGAGTGGAGGATTGGGTCGGGAGGGGGAACTCGCAACGGATGACTGGAGAGACAGACGAGAAAGAGAAAATGGACAAAGTGTGTTGAATTTGACTGAGGAATGATGGATGGATGGATGGATGGATGGATGGATGGAGAAAAATGACATTTCATGAAGTGTGCCCAATCGCGGGCAATTTAACTCCTCGTTCTCTTGACAATTAGAGTCGGAGGCTATACAGCGTTGGGTTGAATATGTTGTACATCGCCTGATCGTATTCATATGGCCGCACGCATTACATTACCGTCCCATAGCCGTCAATCATCCTGCGCGGAGATTTGAAAAGGCGTTTGCCCCGCGATTATCCTTTCCAAATATGCCATCTACAAGCTAAATGGTTGGATCATCTGTGCTTATTAACCTGGGCATGCAATTATGTTCAATCAGTTTGATACCATAATGGCTTTACGGGCAGGTAAAAAAAAGGAGAGGAAGAAAACATATATACTTTTACATGCAGAACGATTAAGGGGGGTGTTAGCAGAGGACTCAATGATCTGTAAAGTGAGCATTCATTTGTCCGCGGCCTGAGAAAGAAAAAAATATAGCCTAGAATGAAATTACAATTTGAGTCATTAAGCTTTCGAGGCCCATGAATAGTCGTAAATGAGACGTTCATCACCGTTCCGCTAATCATCACACAAGTCTTGTCAAGTCTGCATCACTCCTAGGCTGTTATTACTGGCTCCTCGCCGCTCTCCCCAAGCAATTAATTTACATCAGAGCTTTTTTTTTTTTTTTTTTTTTTCTCCATGTGCAAAATAAACAGCAAATTGCAAGGAGGGCTCTCTCACTCTCTCATGGTTTTAGGTTTGACAAACTCCGTTACATGAAATAAAACACACACATAACAAGGAGAAACGTGTTGCTGGAGTGCTAGCAGGCGCTCTCAGGGGCCCCATCAAAGGCAGTGAGGGAGGGAGGGAGAGATAGCACACAACAAACAAAGTCTGGATACACTCAATCACACTTATGGCAAGGAACCAGAAATATCGAATTAGATACAATCATATTTTTTGATTATTATGCCCTCTGCATTTTGTCTCTTTTTTTTTCTTTTTTTTTTTGTTACCACCGACTAAACAAGCATCCATCATCATTTGGCAAGATGAATTTCTTGCAATCATCGCCAGCTTTGTTTACGATGGCAGTATAGCTACAGTATCACACATTTAACATCTTTTACCCTCACACACACATTTCTTCTCCAGTGAGCAGCAACACACAAGGCAGCCCCCTCAGAGGAATGGCAGCTTTTTTATCTGTAATAAAAAAAAAACACAAGACAGGACACAGTGTGCTAGCACGCTAATCAATAACCATTATCACAACTTCTCACCTGAATCCCAGCCGCGTGTGTCGCCTTGCTCAGGGACGTGTGATTTATACCGAGGAGATGAATCATTATGGCTCACAAGGATTTTAAAGGGTTGAAGGATGGAAATACAGTTCTGCAAAGAGAGAAAACAATCTACATTTCTTCGTGGTGGGGAGTTGACAGACGTTTTGAGGGGAAATGACTTCATTTATTCAAGAAAAACGGGAACAAGCAATATTACGCACATACTGCAAAAATATTCAAAAACCTACCAAGTATATTGGTTATAATCTCTAGTCAAAATATCCCATGACACTCACTTTATAAGACACATCACCCAACAAGCAACGTGTCAGTGAGATATAGGGTCTGGTATGTTCAATATGCTTCAATCTAATATGAGGAATTTAAGGCTGACTAACAAAAAGAACAAGAATTACAAGAAACAAATGCATAATATGAATATTTATAACTAACTTCAAGATATATCTCATCTTAGAAGTCATACATATTGCATCTTATTTCACGATGGCTGATTACTTTTACTTTATACAAGTGAAATACACCTTATATCACTTGTCTTGTCTTTTCCAGTGCATTTACTTACAAAGCATCCATGCCCTCCATAAATTCATAACCACAAGCCAAGAATCACAAATCTCCACAGTGGCAGACTAACGGCGAAAGGGCATGCGGCCTGAGCCCTGTGTGAACGTCCCTGGTGCGTGGGATAAAACCCAGACATACACCAGGATGTCACTTGTGCTTTTTTTTTTTTACTTTTTTTGCGTATCGACTGCGACGTCTATTGCAAGAGCGCATCACAGGCACACACACGTACACACACACGTACACACACACGTACACACACACGGACGAGATGCCACATTGTAAATACGTCCGGGGGGGCCGTGACATTTGAGAGAGGATTTGACAGAGTGACTCATCACTGGAGTGGAGTGGAAAAAGAGCTTGCATACTGTAGAGCAATGTAGTAGATGCTATTTTTGCAACCCCCCCCCCCCCCCCGATATTCGTTAGTGACAGTATACAGTTGCAGACAGAATAGGCACAATACCCGGGGTATTTCAGAAGAGAAGTGTGTGCCTTAGTTACTGTTTTTTTTGGTCTTGTTTCAAATGTTATCTGTGAGCTGTGCTGTCCTCCCAACTACCCCCCCCCCACACACCCACCACCACCGTCTCTATAGTATCTCCATCTCTATCTACACTCCTTCCCTCTTGTTCTGTCACTCCTCCCTCCACTCCTCTTTCACTTTTGTCTAATTTTCCCTGTATCATTTCCCGTCTCTCACTACTTCAATTGTCTCTTCCACCATTCCCTCTCATTCCCTCCCTCCCATGGCTGCCAATTCTGGAGAGGCGAGCGTGTGTTTTTCACGACTGGTATACTGTGTGTGTGTGTGTGTGTGTGTGTGTGTGTGTGTGTGTGTGTGTGTGTGTGTGTGTGTGTGTGTGTGTGTGTGTGTGTGTGTGTGTGTGTGTGTGTGTGTGTCTGGCACTTTCCAATTAGCTTGTATATACCTGCTTCTGGCTGTGTAGCAGATAAGATGGAGCTGATACCACCGGGTGCTACCGTTATCTCTGTTTTCCTCCTGTCACAAACAAACAGACATGTAGCCTACCTTCACACGTGCACACTCAGGAGCACACACCACACGCTGGGGGAAAATGCCACGGTATCAGTTCCCATGCGCCGCCGCCGCCGCCGATGCATTGGATGGATTTAGTACGCTAACAAGGGGGCGGACAAAGTGTTATAATGAATGCATCAGGGACTGTCACAATCCTGGCATGCCTTTATAAGTAAGAGTAGATTTGAGTGCGTATACCAGCCCGCCATTATTTTACAGTTTTTGGGTAAGGGTTATGTGAGCACAAATAGCTCCCTTTTTTCTCTAGTGTGTGTGCGCGAGAAGGGGTCACGTTTGGAGAGTGTGTGTGTGTGTGTATGTGTCTGTGTGTGTGTGTGTGTACGTTTGGATGTTTGCTGGTGGCAGGGTGGCGGGCCGTGCCGTGACCCTGCGACCTGCCCAGACTGTTGAATAATAAAAGGCTATTCAGACTCTCACAGTGTGACAGCATGAAAGGAGCAGCCTTCCACAGAGAGGGGAGGGGGAGGGAGGGAGGGAGGGAGAGGGAGGCAAGCAGGGGGTGAATGGGGCCTGGACATGGCATGCTT